>NC_047501.1:0-600000 GCF_002079055.1 Saccharomyces paradoxus
CCACACCACACCCACACACCACACCCACACCCACACCCACACCCACACCCACACCCACACCCACACACCCACACCACACCCACACCCACACCACACCCACACCCACACACACTACCCTAACACTAACCCTCACTCCATCTCAATCCTTTCCCCATCTCATCTTACCCTCCTCTATCTCCTCTCATCTTACCCTCCTCTTACCCTACCTCTCCCACATCATAATCCACGGCACTTACCTCACCACCCCATGCCCTGCCCCATTCTCCCACTCCACCACTCCTAACCACCATCTATCATCCGACTATTCATCTCCACTCCCCAACCACCATCTACCCTCTTCCCAATATCTCCTAACCAACTCTCACTACCACTTACCTTACCATCCATCTACATTCCCCATCTACCATGTCGTCCTTACTATAACACTACATACCACATTGAAATATTGAAATGTAAAACAATCTAATGTAAACAGATCAAACGTAAACAAATCTAATGTAAAAAAATCAAACGTAAACAATACACCAGATAACTTACCCTGCCACACTATCAACCTCTCCACTATACCTTCCACATCCCCAAATAATACCACCTCCAACTATCACAACCACATACCCAAATCTACCACACTCACCTTTTATTTATTTAACGATATCGCATATGCACACGGACGCTATAAAACACATCACTCTCAACTTGCCCCGCCATAATACTCTACACCAAGGCCATCTCTCACTCGATCACTACCATATACATCACTACATCACCATACACGGCACTTGCCTCAGCGGTTTATACCCTGTGCCATTTACCCATAACACCCACGATTATCCACATTTTAATATCTATAACTGATCACACAACCTCAATTATCATATAAATACTCTTAACTTCATGCTTTATAACGTTTTTATACAAATATCCACTACCCATTTTATATGTACCAATATAAATACCACCAAATAATCACCACTAAAATCACCTAAATATAAATATATACTATAATAGCAATACATATGCTACGATATCCTTACTTCATCTTACCAACTCAATCACAAAATATCCCCATTCTAAGTACGTCCATTAATCAATATCAACGGTAGTCATACTATAGTACTATAAAATATTGCCGAAAGCTCAAACGGACGCCGCGCCACAATATTCCATACTTATATCGACATCACATAAAACTTTATATGCCACCCCGTCATCCTAATACCCCCTCTTCAATACATTATAATATTATGCCAGCAGATACTCACACGGACGATACAATATAATCTCATACCATCTTATCTTGTCGTATTACTGTCAATAGGATACCAGATTCATCCATGCGATGTTCATTTGAAATATTCATTTAACTATATCAATGTTATCATTATGTGCCCTGTCTTTAAGCTTGCATTATTTTGACCCGAAGCACTACTCCATACTGGAGCAAAAACTCGAAAAAGGCGTGAGCCTAAAGAAGGAATATGCACGACTCCAGTCCCAGTTATTATAGCCTTCAAGCCCTGAGTTGTAGAGGTATAAACTGTTGCAGAAAAGAAACGTTAACCTCAACTTGCTTTGGGATGGAGATACTTATTTGAAAATGAGAAAGGTTCAGTAAGCTGAGAGTACAAATAAACTTAGTAATGACTGGTTACCCTATTATTGAAAGCCTTATATTTTGATAGTACTAGCCGTTTAGAGAGAATATTTTGACAAAAGGAGCGATTATAATCACCCATAGGTCACAGACCGTGTATAACCATACTTCTAGGTTTTGCTTTAGTTTGTTTTATAATGTAACCAAGTATAAGGAAAAGATAGTGATATTTAGAAAGTCAACAATTCCAAAAATCTTTCCATTAGATACTCATAAGACGGCTTCTTTCTTATGCAACCCTATATGATAGGTGTTGTATTTACGAACAAGAACAACTAAGTTTTGTGTGGAGAATAACACGCATGCGTCTTCAGAGCTACACAAGGGGTGTTTACAGCTGCAAACTTATATACTGCCATATTGTAATATTATCATATCATATGATTTACAATATGCTTACTAGCTTCTTTAGCCACTGTATCTATTTCAATTGGTCTAAAGCTGTATTTATCATATTAATAGGCGGAAGTGCATGGTGGAACTGAAAAAGCACTATTACATTTACCGGGTGAGTAGGATAGAAAATTGGAAAGAAAATGGATGCTTCTTTTTAAAAATGGCGAACAACAGAGTTTTTTCAGTCAAAAATAGCCCGAGGCTATTGTTCTTTTTCATTATAAGATTAACTAAGCCATTGCATGGATGGGTGCTTTGGTGGCTTTTTTTTTTTTTTTCAGCTTTTATTTTAGGACGTTCTTGCTTGTATACTATTCTACTTTATATATACTACCTAGACTTTATTATTTAAAGCTCATCATGGTGGTCATGGCCACCATATTATTGATTATTGAAGCACCTTACACTTTCAAATCCCTCTTTTTGGGCAGCGTGTTTGGATCCACCACTCTTCGCAACAAACATGACCATTCTACTCTGTGCACGTTTTGATGCATGAATAGCTCTTTCCGCCGCAATTGTGTACAGATGAATAGCCGAACGATTTACCGCAATCAGTACAGTCTTTAGTGGAGATACGATATCTTGCATTAAGACACCCTTTTCCTTTTTTTTTGCATTTCTTGGTTGATTTTTTGGCGAAGAAGAGAAAGGTCGACGTCAAGAATATTAATGTTGGTAACGTTTGCATCGAAGCCAATGGTAGTAGCATTGAATTCAGTTGTGATTACATTGATAGTATCATTGGTTTGCTACAAACTAACCGAGTCCACAACGGAGTTAGCATACTCATAAATCTCGGTCTAGTTACTGTCGAGGGTTCCAGCATGAACGCAAGATGATACCGTCGCCAACAAGCTCATTAACATCGTGGCCGTGTTTTTGAATTCATCTTCATAATACAAAAGTAGTCCTTATTTTCTAGTGTTCTATTGGTGATATGTAAAGTATAGCAGTATATCTTCCCTTCAGACTGTAAAGGATTTAGAAACTTCACGAAGACAAAATCGGAGAAATTCTCTTCACAATATACTGTATCCAGCCACTGCCTTGATAAATTGAGTTCACAGTACTTCATATGCAGATTGATTGAACGGATGGAGGTGATTTAGTCCCAGAACCCGAGCAAAACAAAGAAACTAGCTGCATATATATAGGTATGTGTTCTATGGAAGTATTCATTCGAATATTTAAGCCACCTAATCTGGCATTCTGCAACCGTCGGCAGAAAATTACACAAGAAATAAACTTTCTGTTGATAGGAGAAGACAAGCAAACTCTAGCTTGTGGAAAAAATCACCATAATACTCCGAAGCAGCAGTTAAGCCAAATGGAAAGAAATCGTTGAAATTAAGGAGCATGCAGGCATACTGCTGAAAAGGTAAAATGAAAAACAGTGAGTACGCTTTTGCATGGGTTTTTTTTTTGCGATAGTTCAACGAAGAACTCACAACTTCAGAACAAATCATTTTTTCAGCACTATGATTAGAAAATTATGTGGCTGTAACCACCTTACCGTTTTTACAGTTGTTCTAAGTCAAAAATGCACACGTGCTATTTTGAATGGAAAGGAAACCTTATCTATGCATTCTAGTCAGCAAAATATTTATAGCTTATTTTGAACTTCCTCAACTTTTTTTTTTTCTGCTAAAAATTTGATTGAATTTAGAGTTCAGAAATAACACTTGATGCTAAAGTTTTTTTTTCAATAATGGCATGATAATTAATGTCGTTGCTACTCCCTTATGCCATATTACGCAGTAAATTATCATTATACGAAAATCTCCGGATATACTGCTATCAACTGGAGTTATTATTATGGGAAATAACACTTCGTGCATTTTGCTTTGAAATGCTCAGGAGAAAAATTAAGTTCAAATTTGGGAGTTTGAACTCAAATCATCTACCTGAAAGTGAAGTGACAATCTTGAAGCGTGCTGTATTGGCAGCATTGGAATATACATCACCCTTGTACTTCTTTAACTTTTCTTTTTATTGCTAGCTACTTCTTCAGTTAATTTTGTCGCCTCAGACCACCAATTGTTTTATCTTGTACTTTTGATATGACAATCACATTCCATCTCTAATTATACTTGTCCTGTTGTGAGTTCTCGAAGTAGGCTCCAAGAACTTGTGAGTTTTATAATACTCCTAGGTGTAGCCACTTTCGAAAGATAGAACAATCGTTTGAGAATTGGAACTTCTGAGGGATAATTCTGACTACGGGTTGTTTTTCTGATAGACTGTTGCGTACACACACATAAAAACAGTATAACTTTAGGTGGTAACGGTGGTGTTGACTTTTATTGGAATGAGAATCAACTATCATGTCTCGACTAGTATCCATAGTACTTGTATATTATCATGTACAATGTAAGAAGACATAAAGATTGAGAAACAGTCATCGATTTTAGTGGAAGCTGAAACGCGAGGTTTGATATAATTTAATGGGATAATGAATGACAACATATATAATGGAAGATGATGTAATAATATTCATTATCATTCAAACTCTATCTCAACCCATCCTCATCTCTTTCAGTACTGTATGTGAACTCGTCCACAAACAATGTATAGCTACGTCCTCTTTCATTTTAAGGTATGTATCAGCTTCTTGCATCATGCCACCACTAGCATAATGAGAGTATACAACACAATGTCATCAACCCCTAGATGCTGTTGTTCCTCGATGTTGTGTATACATATATTAACTCGAAAGTGCGATGTTATGATGTCCCGGTACTATATAATAAATCTGTCATGTTTCAGTAGCGAACCGATAACGTGTTAGTAATGTGTCGCTCAAGCGAAACATGTAAAACCAACTCTAAATCCACAAACTAAAAAATCTTGATCACATCAACCAAAAATGTATCTTACTTCTAAATGTGTCATAAAGGGGTTCCAGTATGCTTACTACATCATTATATGGAAGATTCTTTATAATTTCTTCCGTCAAAATAATGATTTATCAATAGATTGTTTAACGTAGGAGGAGTTGGATGAGCGCAAGCATTTCTTGAGCCATTAGCAGCTGGATGGACATAATTTCCTTCTTCATCATATACACGCATTACCAAATCCATTATATCTCTACAATAATCAGTCTCAGAATTATATGGCTCAGGTCCGTTATAAGTCGATAGATCTAGGTTACTGTACTCATAAAAATCTGTAATAGCCTCCAACTCAACTAAAGTATCCCTATAAACCAAAGATTGTTGATCGCCAGGTTCAAACCGTCCTGTTCTAAGTGTTCTACCACTTTTATCGGAATTGATATCGAAGTATGATGTTTGGAATAACCAGCAGATTTGATTGTTTGTCATATTGTTTGGCAAGCCCAAAAATACTTGGTAACCACTAGTGACATCAACATATGCGGAGCAGAATGAGAAGAACTGAAAGAAAAAGTTAAGAAAGTAAAATATGAGAAGCATCTTTACTTTATTTTTTGACCGTATATTAGATATTTGCTTTGGTTTCAAACATTTGAGAAGCAACCGAAGGACTACCTTGAGTGTAGTTGCGAACCTTTTCGGATTTTATACTAACCAGGTTCACGCGTGGAATAATACATGATTGCATACGTTGCGAAAAAATGCCATTTGCAGCGGATTATAAACAATAGTTTAATCAAGGAGAGAGAGACCTCAAAGATTTTAAAGAACTAGGTAGGATGTAATAATGGTTCGTTCCATACAAATTCATTCCACTTGATTTTTGAACGGAAGGAATAATGCTGGCTGAAGAGTTCGGATTGATCCTGCTCAACATACTTATTCTTACTATGTAACGTAAATGCTTCTGTTGCTTCCGAAATCGTTAGCGTCATGCTGCAGTCAAAATTTTATGGGAAAGTGTTTTCTGCTCAAAAAATTCTTTCCTTTCAATGTGCTAAATATATTTCTTATTACCTCGTACATTAATTATAAAATAGGACACATCCTTTATTTTCTCTTCAACGTTGTTAATGTAGTCGAGTAACGACTTGAATATATTATCTTAATAACACTGCTCCTTTAACAACAATTTTGCATGACAGTTCTTCTGCTATTTTTGAGCATGAATTGTTATATTATTGGAAACAGTATAATCTAGAAGATTTTTTTAGCTCTTACATGTGGAGAATTAATAGCTTTATTTTAGACGTCTCAAGTGAAAAACGCTATGTTATCAATCGGTGTTCATGAAAATTTAATCTGGTAATATAGCTATTAGTATATACACAACTATCTGTTTCAAAACCATAAGGTTCATGCAACAAAAAGAAAACGGAATCTCTCTATACGATTCCTCATGGGATGGCCTTATAACATCATTGAGAATTTGAATAGTTTGTAATTATTTTAAACCTTTTATGTAAATGAATGGTTTAATACTGAATATTGTTGTTTGAAAGAATAAATATCTTACTTTACGTTTTCTTCAATATCACTGAGTTATATTTTGTTGATTGAAAGATAAATTTAGTTAGACCTGCACCGTTATACATTCTTTACTTTGACAATTTCCTACTGTACGATTGTCTTCATTTGTCCAATTGGAATCAATAATCAGGATCTAAAAAGCTAATGGTTTGTGTTGGAAGAAGGTTCAACTATCGACCTCCAGTTAGTAATTATGTTACTGGTATATTATCATATACAGCGTAAGAAGAAGACATAAAGGTAGAAAATCAGTCATAGAATTCAATGGAAGCAGAAACGTTGATGTCGACGATAATAAGATAATAAATAAAAACATATAAAACAAGAAAATAGATAAATATGTTATTATATAGAATTATCGACTACTTCTTTGTGGGTTGCTATATCCTCGAGGAGGAATTCTAGTATAACTATATTCCCAATAATACTGCCTTTGTCAACAATACAACCCCGATAACCATCTCAAATTCACATGTTTATTAGTTTGATGTCTTTATTGGACACGATAAGCCTGCGAAATCCTATAACAACTTATAGTCAATTCCACTTTTATACGATAAATTTATCATTGAGCAGAGTAGTATGAATGAGAAATACCGATTGAAGTGCCGCAAAATGCTATATGAAACTTTTAAATTTGATATGATAATAGTAGTTTACCGCTTCCCTATGGAATGTCCAAGTCAGATCAAGTGCGTTGATACTAGTGATATTCATTCAAAAAAATTATGTGGTTTAGAGAAGTTACAGCAAAGATAAAAAAAAGTTATACATTCAAAAGTATCGTTTGTAGACCTTTCAAAGAATAGCAGAAAAAAAACCTTCACTGCTGAACCGGTTTCTAGAAGAAAAAAATCTAACGGCTGCTAACTACAAGTATGTTGCCATGTATACCAGCAGTGTAAAACAAAAGAGTGAACAAAGTAAGTGTATTGCCAGTCACAGTATCTCTGCTCTCTGCCACCTGAGTTAGAGCAATGACCACATTTGCTGTTAAGTATCTGACAGTCCCTAACATCATAACATGGTTCATCAATGCACTCTTCCATGTCAGCATCAGAATCTCTACGCTGAACTGTTGCACTAGCGGTAGCCGAATACTCTTCAGTAGTTGGATGAACATAATTTCCTTCTTCATCATATACACGCATTACCAAATCCATTATATCTCTACAATAATCAGTCTCAGAATTATATGGCTCAGGTCCGTTATAAGTCGATAGATCTAGGTTACTGTACTCATAAAAATCTGTAATAGCCTCCAACTCAACTAAAGTATCCCTATAAACCAAAGATTGTTGATCGCCAGGTTCAAACCGTCCTGTTCTAAGTGTTCTACCACTTTTATCGGAATTGATATCGAAGTATGATGTTTGGAATAACCAGCAGATTTGATTGTTTGTCATATTGTTTGGCAAGCCCAAAAATACTTGGTAACCACTAGTGACATCAACATATGCGGAGCATAAGGAGCACAATTGAGAAAAAATGTAAAATAAACCGAATAAGGGAACCATTTTCTTTTAATCTTTTATAGCCTGTTGAGAAATGGCTTTGGCTTCAATACTAAGGAAGCAAACATGTTACTACTATTTCTGTTCAAAAAATTTACTGCCTTTTATAGTTAATGTTTATAGATGTTGCGTGGATTTATTTAGAAACAAATTTAGTTTGGTTGCAGACTGTGCCGACATGCATTTTAAAGATTAAGCAGTAGTGTTGAAGCATTTTATCCCTAAGGTTGATCGGCTGGCTTATGTTCATAACTATACTAAATAGGAATTATGGAGAAAAGAATCCTTAATGTGTATTTTGGACCTATGTACATAAACTGCAGGACGCGGCATTCAACTACTTTGAAAATAGTTTAAAAATTACTTTTAGAGGGTCCATTTTTAGTAAAAGTAATAATATTATTTTTACAGAGTATTGCAGAAGTTCTCTTTCAGAGCGTTAGGAATTCATGAATTCGAATCTATAGCCTACAATATAATCAATGCCATATTACTATTGTTGGAATAGAGAATTTGGTGAATAATTGGATAATTGTTGGGATTCCATTGTTGTTAAAGGCCATAATATTAGGTATGCTGAATATACTAGAAGTTCTCCAACAGAATCCTAGAATCCGCAAAAGGGAATCGATAATTCTACATAATAATATTACTTTATCGTCTTTCTTTTTATATGCTGGAATAAAAATCAACTATCATGTATCGACTAGTATCCATAGTACTTGTATATTATCATATAAAATGTAAGAAGACATAAAGGTTGAGAAACAGTCATCGATTTTAGTGGAAGCTGAGACGCAAGGATAAATGTAATAGGATAATGAATGACGACATATAAAATGAAAGATGATGTAATAATGTTGTCATTATGTTGAATTACCGATTACATTCCACAAATTTCTACATAATTGGGAACTTTTAGAATATTCAGTACATCTAATACCATATCCTTTATCAACAATGGAATCTCAACACTTATTCACACACTTTTTGAGATTAAATATCTAAGTTTTTTAGGAAAACGACATTGCAAAGAGCGAATCATTATATAATAACAGGTTTTAAATAAACGTCTACTTAAGATGGGAAACATTAGCTTGTGAATTAGGATTTTTGTATATAAGATATTCTAAAAAAGCAATTAATTCCAAAGGAAAAAATAACTTGCGCAAAAATGCCTGATATTAAATGAGCTCTATTTACAATCCGTGCAGCTATACATACTTTCACACTTGTTATACATTAATCAGCGAATCATGCTAAGTATGGGCCACTCAAATTTCATATTCGCTCAGTTGAAACTTTTAGAGTTGATGGCTCGTAAAATCAGCACATTGGTTAAAATCTTACGGGGTTATTGGGCCTTTTGAGTTTGGTCAAAGTTTTTTTCACTATTTGGAAGTCTAAATTTTTTTATGGCGTCAATTATGAGAAGTATGAAAGCCAGATTAACAACAGCTAAAACCAAATAATAAAGGGCTCAAGCAACCTTACAGTAGGCAGTAATTATATTTATACTACTAAATTGTTTAATTCGTCTACACTCTAGTAAAAGTTCTTGATGCAACATTTTTTTATATTTTCTTATGAAAACTGCGGGAAATGACGAGTGCGGATAATCTCATTATGATTTTATATTGCCAACCGCATTTAAGACTATAACATTGCTGAAATAGACGTATGGGAAATTCACTTGTAAAAAATAAAAAAATAAAAATAACATCATTTCAGCTAACAATATCGTACTGTTACACATAATTATTAATTACTATTTCAATAACTGTTATTACGTCAAAGAGACTTCTAGTTCAGGAAAGAGCTTAATACTATATTTGTATCGCTAGTACTCTCCAGCTCAATATCCAATTACACGACGGAGCCATGATTGCTGTTTGATTTTGAGCTTCTCTTTCTCTCGTTCTTCCGTGGTAAAGCTTTGCTTCTTGTTTACGGTAAACCCACGCAAGAAAAAACAGAGAACAGCATTGAAAGCTGCAAACGAAATTGACACAATTATCAATAAGCGTTGAATCTTTGAATAGGATTCCACCATCTGGATACGAACTTCAGATCCAAGAGGATATTTTTTTAGATAGTTGAGTGGTGATTTGTAAATTGACATACCTAAGTTTGAGCCCAGTCGCTGTATCAGCTCCTTGGCCAGACGCTGAGTCCATATTGCACCAGCAATAGAAGCACCCACCGCATCTCCAATTTGATAAACAGACATAAGTAATCCAGTAACAGTTGCCATCTCATTGTGGGTGGTTGAAGCATGCACTAGCGTCCACATAGGAAAACGTATCATACCACCGGCTATACCAACCACAATCTCAGCGCCAATAAGACCCGAAATTCCGTCGTACACCACCCGGTATTTGTACAAAAGACCCATTCCGAGAACACCCAGAAGTGATCCAGTAACCACAAATACTTTGGGATGAGGATAGAAATGCAGTATAATGCCAACAACAATATTAGTGCAAGACTGCAGAAAATTGTAAAGCTGAGCTATCCGCTGTGCACTTAGAGTCGATTCTCCGAATGCTACCATTAACACAGTGACCAAATACTCCAACTCGATTTGTAGAGCTAGACGCCATACGAATTCCATTAGCAGTGCAACATAGATAGTTGGATCACCCAGATATACTCGTGGAATAAATGGATTCTTGGCAAATCTTAATTCCCAAATCAGAAAAATAAAGCCCAAGCAGCCACCGACCACAATCATTGCAATAATATGACCTTCTTTCCATTTGGATGTGGCACCACCTGCTATCGTAAGAGGCAATAAAACTAGAACTAAGAAAGCAGTGAAGAGAATAACTCCAATCAAATTTACGTCTTCCGCAAATTTCCAGAGCGTTTGACGTAGAGTCCTTCCTTTTTCTCTCAATCTTAATGGTGGCAACTTACCGTTGCGCCAGGAAATGTACTGAGCATATGCATAAGGAAGGACCAAGATTAAGGTGGAGAAGGGAACAATAATGCAGAAAATCCCATAGCCCCAACGCCATTTGTATGGTGCAGTATGACCAGCCACTGAGCTAACAATATTTCCGCTTACCCACGTATTTATAATCACGGGAATCAAGAAGATGTTCATTGCAAACGTACGATCTCTCAATCCAGATAAATCTCCCGTCAGGGCTGTAGCAAGAAGACGAAAGCCAGAATAACCGAACTGTTGTATAATAATACCAGCAAAAAGTCCGCCAAATGTTGGTGTGGCGGCAGAAATAATTTCTCCCACAGTATAAAGCACCAGCGCAAAGATCCAGCATTCTATACGCCCAAATCGATCCGACATACGTGCATATGGCACAGCGACAACAGAAGCCACTATTGATTTGACGGTATTAATTGACCCAACCTGAGAATGCTTCCCAAAGCTGTTAGCAGCGTAGGTTTGTATCGATTGCGAAATCTGCCCACCAAGTCCAGTACAATAGCCCTGCAAAAACAGCGCTACTAGTAAAGCGGTCTTGAGCGAACTAAATGTGACTCCAAAAGCTGTGAAAGAGCCATAGTCAGACAGGACCCTGTTGACGGCATCTATACGACGCAAGCCGGACGCAGTAGACTTATCAACATCGGTATCTGCCTTTTCGCTGTAGCAGACAGTGCTTTTATCGTCCAAATTGTCATTTCTAGACAGATCTGTTTCCACCATATTCTGACAAACATCCGCAAGTACTACTCTGTATATTGTACTTCCGTCAGACCCTGCGCCGTCATCTCTTTTAAATAAACCACTCTATCATGATTGGAATCAGCCGTTGACCTCTCAAAAGTCACAGGGGGGTGCAAATGGGAACCATAACAGTCTCTATAACATCATCTCATTTGCATCACATTTGGGTGCAATTAATAGTTTGAACAGATTTCTGCAGCTAAGTTAGGGCTAACGGCAATTCTTGCCTAGGTACGCAGCCCTGTTCCGGATCTGAAAACTAAGAGCTTATAATCCATAGAAACCCTCACATTTGATGATGGAAAACCCTATGTCCTTATTCGGTATACAAAATTCGAGGAACTGTACGAAAACGGAATCATTTTAGGTTTGAGGGTCCAATAAGTCAACTAAAAAAACAAAGAAAACAAAAAAAAAATTAATAGGAAAAAATAGCCGCATCAATCCATAAAAAGGTTTGTACAGCCTACAGCAAAAACGTAACTTGTGACTTCTTCGGGAAATAAAATTTATTTTAACTTTTTTTCATCTTTTCGTCAACTGATCAAGCTAGTCGTGGAATTTCCTTTCATTTCTTTTCCAGACATCTTCGGCTTGGAACGATTGCTACGCCCCTCATTGATCGTTTCGAAAGCTGCTTGTTGGTTTGGAAAATTAATCGGTACAGAAAAAACGAAAAATGAGACATAAACGCATTACATATCGACATTAGTAAAGTACTACACATCACTATGCATTAAAATATGATTTATCAACATGGGCGCAGCTATATATCTCTCCCGTCTGCATCATTTTTGAAGTGTGAAATCGTTACTATTTAATATTTAGTATCTAAATGGGGTAAGTAAAAACAAAAGATATATATTCTCGTCACAATTGTCCATCATTCAGATATGTAAATTCTGCCCTCCCATGGCTTCAATGTTCTGGAAGACGCATCTACTTCCTTCTTTGGGTAGTTCCCAAACTCTAACTTAAACGACGAGTCATCGTTTGGAATCGTAAAGTCTATAGCATCAGAGCTAAAGTTCAAAGCAGCAAACAATGTTTTGTTGTCGTACTTCTTGGTGAAGCTAAATAGCTTTTTGTTGTCCAAATCAATGAACTCAAAATCATAGCCGTACACAGTAATATCCTTGTGGGCCTTTCTAAATTTCAAGGCCTCCTTCCAGAAGTTCAAAACTGAGTTGGGGTCCTTGACTTCATCTTCCGCGTTAATGCCTTCTCTGAAAGACTCGTTCAAGTAAAACCATGGTTTAGCACTAGGACCAGAAAATCCGGCGTTTGGCTCTTCACGTGACCATTGCATAGGTGTTCTGGCGTGATCTCTGGAGATAAGGGCAAGGGCCTCTAAAAACTTTTTCATCTCCTTCGAGTTTTCCCCATGCTCTTCCTTGATCGCATTGTAGTTGTTTCTAACTTCGACATCCTCGTATTTCTCAATAGGCCAGTTCTTGAAATTGATTGCACCCAGTTCTTGTCCTTGGTAAACGTACAGAGTACCAGTTAGTGACACTAACAATACAGATAATAGTTTACCGGAAATGACACGATTCTTTGGCGAGTCGTCACCGAATCTCGTAATCGAACGAGGTTGGTCGTGGTTTTCCAGATAAATTGTTGACCAACAGTCAGTCCCGTTAACGTATCTGAACAGTTCAGCTAACGCAACCTTCCAATCCTTCAATTCAAACGGGATCAAATTTTGACGGAACTTGGGCGAAGTTCCAACATCAGTGTGGGAAAAGTTGAACAACTCACTAAGCTCGTGTCTTGATGCACTTGTATACAACTTCTTGGTCTCATCGGAAGCATGTTGCATTTCACCAACTGTCATAATCTCTCTACCATCCTTGACTCTGTCTCTGATAAACTTGTTCATTTCTTGGTGAAATTCGTGGATGCGTGGTCCATTCATTGTAAAAGGGTCACTAGGTTGCCACTTCGTATTGTCGTCAATCACAGGCGCATCTGGTAGGCCAGCAACTTTGGAGTACAAGCTCCCCACATCAATTCTGAAACCGTCAACACCATGGTCCAACCAGTATCCAACAGCACTTTCGTAGATTGCCTTTCTGCAGTCTTCGTTCTCCCAGTTGAGATCAGGCTGAGTGGAGCAAAACAAACGCAAGTAAAATTCTTGTGTCTTTTCATCAAATGTCCATGCAGAACCACCAAAATAAGACCTCCAATTGTTTGGAGGAATTGGCTTGCCATTTTCATCGTAACCTTTTGGTGGCCTCCAGAAGAACCAGTCACGCTTTGGATTGGTCTTCGAGGATCTGCTCTCCTTAAACCATTCATGTTCGCTGGAGCAATGGTTGATGACCAAGTCGGTGATGAACTTCATACCAAGCTTGTGTGCCTTTTCAATCAAGGCAAAGCAGTCATCATTCGTACCATAGGTTGGCCACACCTTTTCGTAGTTGGCAATGTCGTAACCCATGTCATCTTGTGGAGAGTCGTAGAAAGGCGAGATCCAAATGGCATCGGCGCCAAGCTCTTTGATATACTCTAACTTGGAGGCAATACCTTTCATATCACCCCAGCCATCGTTGTTAGAGTCTTTGAAACTTGCGGGATAAATCTGATAGATTGTGGCCTCTTTCCACCACTTGGGTTCTGTTTCTGGATGTGCAGAAGAAATAGTCATTTTTTCGATTTTTTTTTTCTTTATGAGAAAACTTTCACTTGTGTTAGTGTATTTGGTTTGCTGAATGGAATATCTATTCTTTACTACAGCTCATTCCTCGAGTGAAGAAGTCTTCCTTACTTATATATGGTTTTTTGAGTGCCTGTTAGCATTTTATAAAAAATTAACAAAAATAGAAAGGAACATAAGCAAACACGCGATCTGGAACCAGTGCTGTATGTAAACGAAGCTTTCAGTTTTAGGTAACGTTTGCACAACCTAGATGATATGACATGGTGCATTCTGCATTAAAGTGCCTGTCACTCGACCCGTTACGGCAGTATCATACCATCTGCAAGCAGGCCCCATTATGTGCACTGCCTCCGCAATCTTGCGTATTCTCAGTCTCAAGACAAAGTGCGAAGCATAAACTGCCCCTGTTCAGGACCCCGCAAAAATATCATAATCATTTCTCCGCGGAATTACATAAGCGTTTCTCCGCGATATTACATAATCATTTCTCCGTGCGAATTATAAGTGTTTTCCGCCTCTGCATACCCCTGATACTTTACGAAACATCTTTTTCGTTTTTAGTTTTTGCACCGATTTCCCCTGAAAGTTAAAAAAAAAAAAAAAAGAAAGAAAAGAAGTTTCGTGAAGTGTAAACTCCAAGTGTCAAGTAATCAATTTTATCCGCGGAAAATCAGGCGTCGGCAATTGTAGATGAATCCGCCTCCTTCACAAATAAATGCTGACCACACGAGCAATGCATGCACTCAGACATCTTCGTTCAAGGTGGCTGGCAGCAGTAGTTCTAGACACCTATGCTACTTAGCTTTAATAGTCAGGTTTTCTTTCTCTCTCTTTTCCCTCTAAAGCAAAGGTATATAATGTGACAGCTGTGTAACTAACTGAAGAGCACACTTGTTCTTGTTTCCTATCCTCTTTCTTTTTTCGACATGGTTTAGAATAGTAAATTATCGCACAATTTAGCTCTAAATCCTTTCACATTCTACCCAAAAATCATGTCAGGTGCCAATAATACATCTGCGAATGACCTATCCGCTACTGAGTCTAATTCTAATTCAGTAGCAAGTGCACCATCTATCAAGACTGAACATGGTGACTCCAAAAACTCTCTCAACCTAGATGCGGCTGAACCACCTATTGACTTACCCCAGAAACCTCTTTCTGCATATAGCACCGTCGCAATCCTGTGTTTAATGATCGCATTTGGCGGTTTCATCTTCGGTTGGGACACCGGTACCATCTCTGGTTTTGTTAACCTGTCTGACTTTATCAGAAGGTTTGGTCAAAAAAACGACGAGGGAACTTACTACTTGTCGAAAGTAAGAATGGGTTTGATTGTCTCAATTTTCAACATTGGCTGCGCAATAGGTGGGATTGTCCTGTCGAAAGTCGGTGATATATATGGCCGTCGTATTGGATTGATTACAGTCACTGCCATCTACGTCGTAGGCATCCTGATCCAGATAACCTCGATAGACAAGTGGTACCAGTACTTTATTGGAAGAATTATTTCTGGCCTAGGAGTGGGAGGCATTGCTGTCCTTTCCCCAATGTTGATATCTGAAGTCGCTCCCAAACATATCAGAGGAACCCTTGTCCAGCTCTACCAGCTGATGGGTACAATGGGTATTTTTCTAGGCTACTGTACCAATTACGGTACCAAGAACTATCATAATGCCACTCAATGGAGAGTCGGCCTTGGTCTTTGCTTTGCCTGGGCCACATTCATGGTTAGTGGGATGATGTTCGTCCCAGAATCACCACGTTACCTGATCGAGGTTGGTAAAGATGAGGAAGCCAAACGTTCGCTGTCGAAATCCAACAAAGTTTCAGTCGACGACCCTGCCTTGTTAGTCGAATATGATACCATAAAGGCAGGCATCGAGCTTGAAAAGTTGGCAGGTAACGCGTCATGGTCTGAGCTACTCTCCACTAAAACGAAAGTCTTCCAGCGTGTGCTCATGGGAGTGATGATTCAATCGCTGCAGCAATTGACGGGTGACAACTACTTCTTTTATTACGGTACGACCATTTTCAAGTCCGTCGGCTTAAAGGACTC
Source organism: Saccharomyces paradoxus (assembly GCF_002079055.1). Taxonomy (NCBI): domain Eukaryota; kingdom Fungi; phylum Ascomycota; class Saccharomycetes; order Saccharomycetales; family Saccharomycetaceae; genus Saccharomyces; species Saccharomyces paradoxus. The sequence goes on from NC_047501.1 coordinate 16,413, forward strand.
CTTTCAGACATCGATCATTATCGGTGTGGTCAATTTTTTCTCTTCATTTATAGCAGTATACACCATTGAGAGGTTTGGACGCCGTACGTGCCTGTTGTGGGGTGCCGCTTCTATGTTATGCTGCTTTACTGTGTTTGCCTCCGTTGGTGTAACGAAGCTGTGGCCTCAAGGAAGCAGCCACCAGGATATTACTTCTCAAGGCGCCGGTAACTGTATGATTGTATTCACCATGTTCTTCATTTTTTCGTTCGCCACCACCTGGGCAGGCGGCTGTTATGTTATAGTGTCAGAAACGTTCCCTCTTAGAGTCAAATCAAGAGGAATGGCAATTGCAACAGCTGCAAACTGGATGTGGGGATTTTTGATTAGTTTTTTCACCCCCTTTATTACCGGTGCAATCAACTTTTATTACGGTTATGTCTTCTTAGGCTGTCTAGTCTTTTCCTACTTTTACGTCTTTTTCTTTGTCCCAGAAACAAAAGGCCTGACGCTGGAGGAGGTGAATACTATGTGGCTGGAGGGTGTCCCAGCATGGAAGTCCGCTTCATGGGTGCCACCGGAGAGAAGAACAGCAGATTATGATGCCGACGCAATAGACCACGACGATAGGCCAATCTACAAGAGGTTCTTCTAAAGCTGATCCTCCGAGTCCTTAATAACTCGGAAAAAGAAAATATGACGATCTTAATTCTTTATTATATACAATGTTTACTTTTGTACGCCTTAATTTCTAATGAACATTTCTCTTATGCCTTATGGAAACTTTCGGTATATCCATGGTCGGTTATAATAGTCGGGCGATAATCCATCATTACGCATATCATATTATCAAGCAGAAAACGACTGCGCTTAAGTGTAAATCCCACACTCTGAACCTCGGCCTGCAATACATGTTTATTTTTCCATAGATTGCACGCTGATATTACCGTGATATTCTGTGAAGCTTCGGAAAATAGTTCGAGCAACTACGACATCATGATATAATATATTCATTGCAGCCTATGTAGTAGATACATGTTTCGGGTTGTCGCGTGTTTCTAATACTTTCGATGGGGATTACACTGACTTTTTCCATTATGGCAACTGCGTTGCCACAAATTTCGATATATTTATCTTGCCTACATATAATGACACGCTGTTAATTCAGTTGAAGCCACTGTTCGATTAAGGTGAATACCTCGTGTTAACGAGCGTAGTTTTGGATGCGTTAAGTGATATTCGACTATTAGTGACTGCCAATGCGTTAGAAGGTAGAAAGCGGAAGGAAACAAACTAGTTCGTCAATCCTTACTGCGACTATAGCATATTACATATTTGGATCATACGTATCCAATTAAGGCTGCGTCATATCCATGTGCCTACGTTAGCTAGAAATCACATGCCGTGGAATCTCATGCCTACAGATTTTCTTCTTTTGCCTATGGCCCGGTCGAGGCATTAATTTATCTTACCGAAATTTAGAAATTTTAAAATTCAACCGTGCGTGCGATTTCTTATTTAGGTTACCAGCATTCAAATCAGCTGATGAAGTATGCCAAAAAAAAAACCCCCGGCTCATAAAAGCCAAAGAAGGGTGTGACTGTGTATTGTGGATTACCTGCTGTCAAATGGCATGAAAATCTCCCTGCACGATCCCTGTCAAAATTTGAAACTTGCGGTAAAAAAATTGTGCCTCAAAAAGATAGCTTTTCCTGCGCGTTCTCTTAGTAAATGAGGTCAGGTTGTTTTTGTCCTTACGAGATTTCCCTTGTTCTCGCCGTTCCTATCAGTTGTCGCTAAGATCTTCTCCTAGTAGCAGGCCAGCCAGGCAGAAGAAATGATCTGCAGTAAATTGATAAGAGAAAAGAGCTAAACCGAAAAGTTTCTTAATACACAAAAAACACTCCAAAAATTCTCCCAGAATCTAACCTGAAACTCTTACTGATTATAAAGTATAAAATAATAAAGTTTATTGCGAGACATATTTCGAGATAAGCACCCCTTGACTTTCTTGGAAGGGAGAAAAATGTAAAATATAAAAGCCAAGTGTTCGTAACTGTTCATAACTCGGTTTTTTATGAACAAAAGTGAAAGTGAAAGCTGCCCAATAAACCTTTGTAGTTCTCTTGGGCTCGCATGCAATTATGGCCTAAATCTTTTTAGCATGGACAATAGGTAGAATAAATTTTCATGTGTCTACATCACTCTAGTCTCCCATTTCATTGGCAGAAGAGGGAACCATTTCATTCAAAAAAAAATCCAAAATATTAAGCTAAAAAAATACTTAAATGTTTACATGAAGCGTATATAAAACGCGTATTAAGAACCTATCTCGTTTCAGAGGAATAACTTTTGATTCCTCAATTAAAAAAATCAGTTAAAGAAAGCAAGAACGAAAATACCGACCAAAGCATTCAAAGTATTGGTATTCAAACCTGCGGCAATACCTTCGGACTGGATGATGATACCAGTAGAGGACTTAGTTGGAGCGGCAGATTTGGAGTACGTGGAAATTGCGCTAGATGCCTCGGAAATGACAGTAGTCAACGAGGTTGCTTTGGTAGCCTTAGAAGTTATAGTGGTATCTGACTTTGGAGAAGCACTAGTTGCGGTGACGGTTGAAGTAGCTTCAGGTATTTGAGAAGTAATTATCTTGACATTACAACCATTGTCATCACATTGAGTGACAGTAGCAGTGGTGTATGTTTTAGGAGAAGCACTGGTTTCTGAAGTTTCTTTAGGAGCTTCAGAAGTGACAGTCTTGGTGTTACAACCATTGTCATCACATTGAGTAACAGTAGCGGTAGTGTATGTTTTTGGAGAAATAGTAGTTGCCGAAGTTTCTTCAGGACATTCAGAAGTGACAGTCTTAGTGTTACAGCCATTGTCATCACATTGAGTAACAGTAGCGGTAGTGTATGTTTTTGGAGAAACAGTGGTGGTGGTGGCTTCAGGGCATTCAGAGGTGACTGTCTTGGTGTTGCAACCATTGTCATCACAGTGAGTGACAGTGACAGTGGTGTATGATTTTGGAGAAGTGGTAGTTGCTGAAGTTTCTTCAGGACATTCAGAAGTGACAGTCTTAGTGTTACAGCCATTGTCGTCACAGTGGGTGACAGTGGCAGTTGTGTATGATTTGGAAGAAACGGTTTCAGTTACAACGGCTCCGGTTGATGTAGTTACATGGCAGCCAGTCTCATCGCAAGAAGTGATAGTGGCGGTAGTAGATGAACATGGAACGGTTGTGGTAATGGTGTAGACATTACCATTAGAGTCAGTTGTTTCTGAACAAGAAACCACTACTGTGCTTGTGGCGGTTGCATATGTTAATGTTGTGGTGTAAATAGATTGGGAACCTGAAGTCAAGGTGGAAGCTGTTGAACCTGTTACTGAAGCACCGAATGAAGTGGAAGCTGTTGAACCTGTCACGGAAGCACCGAATGAAGTGGAACCAGAAGTAGAATTGGCAACACCTGATGTGGTAGAAGTGGATGAAGGTGTAGCACTGGAAGCAACAACACCACCGTAATTTAGGTAATAAGCATAAGCACCGGCAAAAGTTCCTTCGGAGACGTTGAACCCAGAACTGGAGAATCCAGTACCGATAGAGAAGGAAAATTGTGAGTTGCCTTGGGTTGCAGTTAGAACACCGGTAGTACCGTCATAAGAAAGAGCGGTGACGTCTGCTGTAATGGCGATTTGGTTCTTACCAGTGTAACCAACCACAGGAATAGGAGTAGTGTTGCTTTCGGTTGGGTCAACGGCAAGAACACCTTCACCCTTGAATACAACAGTTTGGCCAGTAAAGGTGTCTGGATAGTGTAAGTAAAGGTTACCAGAGATGATGTTGATTGTACCACTTCCGGAAACTGGTTCGACAATAACATAGGTACTTCCATTGTCTAGATTAATTTCACCGTTGTTAACTGACCCTTCATCTTCAGCTCTACGTTGCAAACCGGAGACGGAACCACCGTTGAGGATAGCATTTGAGAAAGAGAAGGCACCAGAGTTGGAGTATGGAGAAAATGTAACTTCGCCCTTTGAGGACTCCGATAGACTCAAAGATATGTCACCACTGTTGTCAAAAGAGCCTGGAGTGAAAGAGTAGGCGGATGCAGAAGAGGCGGCAGGTTCTTCAGCGTTAAAGGTACCAGAGACATCGAAGTTTTCACCCGAGATATCGAATTCGGTACCTGGATAGGTTGGCTTAGACTTTTCAACAAAGACACCACCATGGACTATTAGATCAGCTGAGAAAACATATTTATCACCATCAAGAAGAGTCAATTTACCACCTGCAGCGATTTCAACGGCTTCAGTTGCGATGACTGAACCAGTCAGTGTGATGTCACCACTGATTGTTGTGGATGGCAAGTAAATGGTGCCATCGCTAGAAGAAAGTGAATTCGAAGCAGTTGCAGTTGCACTAGAAGCTGAAGAGGTAATGGAACTCAAGGTACCCGAAGTGACAGAGCCGGAGGCGGTAGAAGCGGATGAGGTTGACTGAGGAATTGAACTCGAGATACCTGGACCAGATGAAGCTGACGAACCTGGAACGGATGAAGGTGAACCTGATGAGCTAGAGGCTGATGAACCAGAAGCGGTGCCAGATTGTGTGATAGAAGAGGATTCGGAACCCGATGAGGAAGAACCTGATTGTGTGATGGAACCGGACGAGCTAGAAGCTGAAGAGCCGGAGGCTGATGAGGAAGAACCTGAGACGGATGAACCTGATTGTGTGGCAGAGGACGATCCGGAGACGGATGAACCTGATTGTGTGGCAGAGGAAGATCCGGAGACGGATGAACCTGATTGTGTGGCAGAGGATGAACCTGAGACTGAACCTGATTGTGTGGCAGAGGATGAACCTGAGACTGAACCTGATTGTGTGGCAGAGGACGATCCGGAGACGGATGAACCTGATTGTGTGGCAGAGGACGATCCGGAGACGGATGAACCTGATTGTGTGGCAGAGGATGAACCTGAGACTGAACCTGATTGTGTGGCAGAGGACGATCCGGAGACGGATGAACCTGATTGTGTGGCAGAGGATGAACCTGAGACTGAACCTGATTGTGTTGCAGAGGAAGAACCGGAGACGGATGAGCCTGATGAGCCTGATGAGGTAATAGAAGTGGATGATCCAGATATGGATGAGCCTGACGTAATAGAGCTCGAAACTCCGGAAGCAGACGAGGTAGAGGAAGCAACAGAGCTCGAGACTTCAGAAGAAGATGTCGATGGAGCAATGGAGCTCGAGACTTCAGATGAGGACGAAGTTAACTCAGTGAGAGAGCTCGACACATCGGAAGCAGATGAGGTCGACTCAACGATAGAACTACTGATGGAAACAGAACCTGATGTAGTCGACGAAACAGCGGTGGAGCTGTTACTTGCGATTGAGGAACTGTTGGTATAGTATTGGCCCAATGCACTTTGGGAGTAAAGGACCAAAGCCAAAGCGGCTTGAAGTTTATTAAAGCGATTGAACATCTCTTTGACACAGGCGAGATCTTACCAAAAAGAAGCAACGATGGGTATTTGTTGTTACTGAATTGTGAACAGAGAAGGTATTATCATAAAATAATAGAATGGCAGAACCGATAGTAGTGAATGAAATGAAGCTTTTTATATGCTTTTTGCGAGTGTGAGCGGACTCCGGATACACAACTGCAAAGATTAACCGTTGGGCTAGCTTAAATTTTGTACGGACGCTTCTCCGGAAGTATCCGCAAGTTCTGTGCGCGCGCGTTCCTGGCAACGAACGGGGGGGCATTTTAATGAGTAAACAAAGATATTCCGCTGCTAATAACAACAAGAGACCCCCTAAATAGCCTGCGAAACCGTGCAGGACGTGGTCTAGGCTACTTCGATAAGATAGTCATAGGAACCTTTTTGGGAAATTACTATTACCGAAAAAAGCTACAACACAGGGCCTAGCATCGAGCATTTTCACCCAATTCGTCATGAAAAGTCACCTATTTACCTTATTTCCAATTGGAGAATTAGCCAGGAACCTCCGCTCAGACTGAACTACCACTAAAGAAAAATTATACGACTTGGATAAAGAGGAATGTCTGGGTAGCTACACCTCACTTTTCGATGAAAAGGAGTTAGTGGTTGCCTTCCGTGAACGCGAGATATTTATTTTAATGTTCCTAAGGCGCGTGTCTGCCTCGTATTTCTGCAACGCGAGCACGGTTTTTCTGTTGAGAAGTGGCTGGTAAAGGCCCTTTAAAATACCACGCCATTTTACTAGGCCTTACTAACTAATTCATAACAAAATTCAGAACTTATCCACTAGAAATAGATTGCGGTGCCTACGAAACCTACGAAAAGAACGTTTGCTTGGCGTAATTAAAGAAAAATTAAACATGGTAGTCTATCTATCAAGTTATTGAAGCATATCCGCAAGCACGGTTTGAGGTGCTTAGAATTGTTCATTTATTGCAGTTCTTCAACACTGTTTCCCTAATAGTGCAAAGAAGGCACAGTCACATACTCTAATATCTTGCAGCGGTTGCAAGGCCTACTTGTTGAGTGGGTTAACTGAACGAAGCAGCAGTCAATTCCAACGTAGATCGGTATATACGTTCAACCCCCTGAAACTCACCGAAGCCAAATGGAGAAAATAGGTTGTTCCCCTCTTTTACCAAAAATTAGAGTGTTCAATTTTGGGTCTATTTTCTACCGTCCGGTCTTTACTTCTTTCTTTGTTTGATTCAGTTAAGTGACGGTGTATTTTATTCAAATTCCATAATTCGTCTCCATTTTTTGGTGAGGTGAGTGGGTAACTTTGAGGGGTTAACGCTGATTGACTCAGAAACCGTACTACTAGTGGTGCTTGCCTTCGTTCTCCTAGTGACCACCATTTCTACCTAGGAAACATTGAGATAGGATCTACCCCATTGGGAAGTGCCTTTTTCTTAGGTTACAGAGTACTCGAATGAAGATAATATGGCATTGCCAATGGCCTTCGAAGACTGTCTATCCGACATCGATAAACCATGAAAATATGGTCTAATATGTGTGGCTCTGTTAAATCTTTGGCATAGCAAGCATGTGTAAAGATGCGATATGTTCAATTATCTAGAAAGACAGTTTTCAGCCTAATCTCTTTTTGGGCTTTTCCTTGAAAGTAAGGCTATCACACGTGCATAACAGTAAATTTTTCTTGTAACCGCGCCCTTTTTTAGCCGCATTTCAAGCTGGCCTTAAATAGCGAACGTAAATGATTGTTCCATTTTAACGAACTTGTATAGCCTTCATTAGGCGTAGTCTTCACGATCCGATTGTTGATGGTATAAACCTTATCATAAAAAAATACGATACCGTATAGTTTTGTCTATACTGAAATCCGACAAACTGCAATAGCACCAAAGCAAGCTCTTGTTTATTATCGACAGCGCATCCTTTTAAATAGAGGTGCATAGTTCGAGTCCTATTCTAGAGTTACGGTTGTTGGAATAGGAATCAACTATTGTCAATCGACTAGTCGTCATGCTACCACTAGTATACTATCATATACGGTGAAGACGACATTGATGATGAGAATCAGTTATCGAGTTTAATGGAAGCTGAAAGGCAAAGGTTGATAATGTAACAGGATAATGAACGACAACAGATAAAATGAAAGGAGAAATAACAATAATACCAAATACCATTATGTAGAATCGATAATCCTACATAATTGATTCTTATACCCTTGATAAGATCTTCTAGTATGTTCTGTACACATAATGGCAAAGATTTTTCACCAACAATGGAATCTCAACGATTAACCCAATATTCACCTGTTTCATAATCATTTGAGGTAATACAATCTCCGAAAAAGGTAAAACTAAACAATTTTCAGAATCTGGAAAATTAAATAAAAAAATATTAAGAATATTGCCTGATAAGATTCGACTGTGTTTAGATGAACTGAAAAGGAAATACTGATCGTAAAATGCCAAATGAAGGTCTGCCACTGCCGTAATGTCAATGAAGCATTAAGCTGTGACGTTTTGCAATATTCATTTAGCACGCGTACGGCAGTGGTTGCTTTTGCCGTTTCTTTTTGGACAGCATACAACCAACTTTATCCCAGCCAAAGGTAAAAATCGTAATGCCCGTTGAATCAGCCGTAGCTGGCTGTCCACAATAGCATGGCGGAAGCGCTGTCCTTGAAGGTTTTCTGTATAATTGACCTTCAGGGTCCTAACCCTGAAGGTTCTTTTGACCGTATTGCTTACAAGAATGTAGCCTTTTTGGAAGAAAAAGAAATTATAGTTTCTTTTCCAGATCATTAATCTGTTGAAGTACTGTTCTTTTCCGTAGATTGAACCCTCTACAAGAGATCTGTGGACGCCGCACACGCTCTCGAATAAAGTGACATTCTGATCACTCAATATATCAACCAGAAACCTATAAAAACAAGAATAAAATACTCTTATTCGTGGAAATAACCTAGTTAGGAATTGAGATTAAGCAATTAAGACAGAAAACCAAAACCACACACAACCACTAAACATTATGAAGTTCTCTTCTGGTAAATCTATGATTTTTGCAACTATTGCTTCTCTGGCCTTAAGTGCTCCAGTTACTTATGATACCAACTCTACTGTTGAATTACAATCTTCCTTATCTCAGGAAGTTCTGGGTTGGAGTCATGCAACCTTTCCCACCATTTACCAAACTTGTAATGAGACTAATGCCAGAATGTTGAATGCAGCTTTTAAAGATACCGCTGAAGTCACCGCCTATGGTAAAGATAGACTTTTGAACTATGGTGTCGATGACGTTTACTATAAAAGATGGTTCGGTAATGGTAGCATTTTCACCGTCATGGGTGTCTTTGATCAATTGATGGAGGCTTCCAAGGGTGGTATGCTTATGAGATGTGATGATGTTGATGGTTTGTGCGCAGCTAATCCAAACTACTACGCTGGTCATCACCGTCAATCTGCCCCAGCTGAAACTGTTATTTGTGATTACTTCTACACTGCCAGAAAGCCACTATCATCAATTTGTTTCGAAGGTACTATTGTTGATGTCGGTCCAAAACACTACGCAGGTATTGATATGCTACATCGTTACTTGCACGTTCCTACCATGAGTATGGATGGATATGTTGGTGAGTATGCGGAAACCCTCGAAGAAGTTGTGGACTATGCTCAGAACAATGCAACTTTTGCTGTTAGAAACACCGACAATTACCTTTACTACCTCGCTGACGTTTACAGTGCTTCTGTTATACCTGGTGGCTGTCTCGGTAATTTGTAATAATCACATTACTTTCACAGAATTTCTTTTCTATACCGTAAATATTTGTTCGTATATGTTTTTAAAAGGAAACTGACATTTTTCTTTTTCATTGAATTAGATGATTTCAAGCTTTGATGACAATGTACTACTTCACTATTTTCGTAAACTGCAGAAAAATTGCACACGGGACCTGTAGTTCAGTGCATTTTATTCATATCGAGTAATGAATCGAACTATAGAATTTTTGTTTTATAATCTTACAACACTGCTGAAACAACTGGACGAAAAATTCACCATAACCGTGTTATTATATTTATATTTAGGGATATATGTTGCTTATCAGACTTTTCAGAATCACCCGTATCCTTATTGAACCGAGCACAAATAATGAAGAAACCATATTCCAGAAAAGAGCAAAAAAATAGGACTAACTCCAAAATTACACTTAAATACATACATATTTTGTCAATTGAATTAATGGTACTATTTATTTGTATATACACCGAACGTTTCCTCCCACCAAGTTTTTCGCCTAGACACTTACATTTATTTCTTTTGGTTTTTGATAGCAATAAATAGTAAAGAAGTCAATGGAGCTCTTAGTTTTATTAAATAAGTTGAAGACAACATAACCTTTGAAAGGTCAATGCTACTGATGGAATTTCAAGAATAGTTGTAACGCCAATGCGGCTGAGCGGAACGTGCGGCGATAGTTTTCGGTTACAATATGCATAACAGGAAAACTCAAATTCAGATAGATTAAAAAAGAAACCTTCAACATAAGACTAATAGCGCTTTAATGGGCGAAAAGAACGGACTAGGCCAAACCATACTTGAGTGATTTTCTGACAGTGTGCGAAAAAAAGACATATAAAATGTTGTAGCACAGGACAAAAATCTAGATTTTTCAATGGGCCACTAACAAAAAGATTATTACTGTGCGTGTCAGAGTCGCCAAACACTATTACAAAAGAAAGGTAGCATTTTGTTAACGATCATCACAAATTGTTACGAACGGGTATCATTGACACAGAGTAACCATTTTAAAGCAGAAAGATGGCAGGAAGCTCTCGCATCCCAGTACGAGTAGACTTATGAACTACATCTATTGGACCATAATCTCAGAGGCATAATATTACAGCCATAATCTTCAATACACGTATTGCAAGAAAAAAAAAAGGACAAATACACAGATAGTTGTATCCCATTTTAGTACCTTTCCCTCCCCTATATTAAAATATTCTAATTCTTTATAACTGCTGATTGTTGAATAAAGTTTCAACTTCAAAAGTGTTGCACTTAGACTGCAATGTCATAAGTTTTTTAATATCAATGAACTGATTTACTGAGACGTGTTCAACGTATACACTAGTTTACATTACATAAAAAGGTTCGCCCATTAATCATGGCCGTATTCATTGACGTTCACGATATATTCATAGACAAATGCGACTGCTGACACGTGTGAAGATGCTGAAATATGTTCATTAACAGAATGTATTGTCCTTAGTTGGTCAAATGGAAAGATACCTGCAACGAACCTATAAATGTTTCTGCTTAATCCCCAGTAATACTTGGTGTCGGTATTACCAGAAAACAAACCACCCGTAACGTAAACGTCAGCATCTTTCTGCTCAGCCAGAATTTCGTTTTGAAACAGGTTTTGAACAGTACCTGCAAAAATTTCCCAAACATGCCCTGCAGTTGGCGATACTGGGGCTGGTTCTAACATTTTTTCACTTGCTAAAGAAATGTGACCAAGTTTAGTTTCCGGGATGATAACTTCGTCATGGAAAGTCAAACCATAGCCATGCTTTTCAGCAATAACTCTGGCCCAGTACAAATCATTTTCTATAGTTTCGTTCACAGATGAATGGATATCCACTCTATGGTTAACAATAAAGCTGGTCAATCCTGGCAACGCATTAGCCTTGACACCGCCGTTGATGACGTCAATTGCTCTAGTTGTTCTTATTAGGTCACGAATGTCAGGGTGCGATGCAGCAAACTCCGTCAAAACCTTCCTTTTACTTTCATCCACAGGCGCTTTTAAGATTGCCTCTCTGACATGTGGTGGCAAAAAACTTGAGTGCTCAGCGGCACATTGTAATACATCATAGATAGGGTTATCAAGTGAGAAATCATACTCAAATGGGTGATTTTCCATCATAAATATCAACTCTGATGCGACACCAATCGTAGTATGGTCAGGTTGTACTGATGAATGACCACCATGGCCATGAACAGCAATCCTAACATCGACGTAGCCCTTCTCTGCATTTACAGCAGCTGCAATGTAGAGATTTTTATCCAGTCTTAAGAGCCCAGCACCTTCATCAATAATGGAAAACATGCTATCCGGACCGTACCTTTCCAATAGAAATGGCGCCAAGGCTTTAGCGCCCATAAAACCGCTCGATTCCTCATCAAAGCCCATAGATAATATAACAGTCCTTTTAGTCCGGTAACCATCGGTAAGTAGTTGTTCTATACCTTCTAATTCAGCGAGCATTAGATTCTTACAATCATTGGAGCCGCGACCCCAAACATAATCCGTTTCTTGTTCATAGTAACCCGAGAATGGTGGATACTGCCAAGAATCCCATATTTCCCTATTAACTGGCACCACATCTTGATGCGCCATAAATAATATTGGTTTCAAACTCGGATCTGTACCTTCCCATGTATATATCAGGCCCAATTGGTTGACTTTTTCTACCTTTAAATGAGAATGAACAAGAGGAAAAGTCTCTTCAAAATATTTGTGAAGTTTGAAAAACTCTGAATAGTACTCTAGGTCATCATCTGGAAGCGGGTTTGTGTCATTAATTTCTGTAGGAATTTGAATCGCGCCAGACAACTTTTTTATTGAGTCTATTTTAAATTGCTTATCGTTCAGAATCAAATTCACAGACTTGTTAAACGATGGACGATATGCTTGGGGTTTTTTACATTGTGGAGAGGCAGGAACGTGAAAAGTGGAATTTGAGACAGGTTTGGCAACGTTGGTGGTGTACGCAAGAACCAACGTAAATAAACCAATTAATGGCAGAACGAATTTTTTATACCTAGAATAGGTAGAGGAGGTTGGCTGCCTAGAAGAAGGATACTCATCTGGGAGTGGGGCATGATGAGTCTCTGTCATATTTATGCCTTAGTATATAAAGTACTGATAAAGAATAAACCGTTATGATATACTACTCTCAACTCATAACTACGAATAGAATTTTATTGTACTTGGCTTGTATATTATTTCATGTTCCCCTTTTTAAGTACCCCTTAGGAAATGTAGATTGTCGAGGATTTTTTTTCTCCAGAGACCCTGAAATGAAAAAAAAATCCGAAATATGCAGTCCTTCAACCAAGACTATGGCGCACCCCACATCTAAAGCCGGACTCGTGGTGCAGTAAAAGTTGCATATGCAAAGTTAAGAGGAAACAGAGAGAACATTCCGCTTCGCTATACTGTTGACCTGTTAAAAATGTCCTCGTCGAATTTATTGCACCGACCCTGAGTCAAATTTCCGACAAATCTTATACCTGCCATTCAACTATCCTGTGATTAATTTTACCAAACTCAAAGTCGGAACCCCAGAAAATGATCCTCAGAGAATCTCGTATATAGATTCATATTATTTAAGGACAGAGTTCTCAAAGAACCTGGCACGTACCACAAGAACGATATTTTACTCCCATGATATCGAACCTAATGCACTCATATTGTGTCGATCACCTTCCTCCATAATATGTTATCGTTTTACGCCACATTAGTAAGAACCAATAAATCTCTCAAAGGCAATCCCACCACTATTTGCAAATGGGCTGACAGCCACACACGTTCGCAGTCAACCTAGTCTTGCCGTACCATAACTTTAAGCATAATACTGATTCTGTGGTAAGCAATAACGATCAAATATGAACCTCTTGTCTATACCATCCTTAACAAGATAGTATATGCTACTTTACAGATGTTCGAGTTAATCTGCTGGATATACTACAGCTATTACAGTTCTTTTGAATTCATCTTTACAACTTCAGCGAAATTTTTCTGCATAACACGGACATATTTACACCCAAAATGCCATTGCAACCAACAACAACGTCATGTATTTGGAAAAATCGCGAACAATTAACCCTGCCCACTTAATTCTATGTAGGTTCAATATATATGTTTGATAAGTGCTTTCCACTATTACAGGATAGCAGAAGGGAGGCTCGTGAAATGTTCTCCCGTCAAAATGGTTGCAATTGTTTATACACTTCCCATGATAATCATCCACACAATAACGAAATTTAGTTTTCCGATAAGTAACATCGGCCCATCACCCATTTATTTTGCTTTATAGAATATTTCGCTCTTTTGCTCCAATATCTTAATTGGGCGTACTCCTAGTGCGACATACCAAGACAACAGGAACCTGAAAGAGCTGGTCATAACAATAGTTTCATCGTGCCTCTAGCGTAATAAAGATGATTTAAACATCGAAGCCATGTTTAACCAATTGAATTATAAAAAAAATAACTCATGGTTTTTGACTATGTCCGTCCATATATGCAACATCTTCTGAGGTTTTCATTTAGACAATATCCTGCCTTGTAGCTCTTCCTGACACACCTCCTGTGCGAGACTTTACACAGTAATAAACTAAAAATACCAATATCCCGGCATTAGATCATATTCTTCGAATTTATCTGGATACAACTGGTGACAATTTCACTAAAATCTCAGTCGCGGACGTTCCGAGATACCTATAGTCACGGTAGCGCACTTTCTTGTTATTCAATAATGCTTTTAAACACAAAACGAAGATAACGAGATGATGCGGAAGTTTTTCTAAACCGCAAAGGGGGATCTGTACCCCACGACGTACTAAACATCTCCGATCAATAAGACAACCTGACAATTTTACTAGCCAACTATAGTTTCATTATTACAAGAGCGTGTGTCTGTATCTGGGGTGTCCAATGAACACGGAGGGTATTTTCACATATGAGTAATGACCATGTACCAAGTCGTGTCTGACATAAACTACCTTATGTCATATTAAGCGCTCGCTAGTTGTAGAAAATGCGGTTGAAAAACCTCGATCTGCGCAAATTGAAAAACTCGATCTACGTTACGGTAAAAAGCAGCCGAAAAGCCCGTTTGCCAAGGTTATTATATTTGGAAAAGTGTCAAATATAGTGCTCGCATCTGGATATACCGCGCATATTTCTTACTTAAGCTGGATGTATATCTGCGCATTAATACGCGAGCATTTGCGCAAATACACTTCTTAGGATCTCTGAAAGAACTTCTTCATTATGCACTCGTTTGCTCTCAAGATCATATAAACCATACGTTTATTACCAATGCTAAAAGTTTTTTATTGAAGGAAAAGAAATGTTTCAAATTTATTCCAAAATATACTTAGATACATTAATAAGGCAATGGTTGAAGTAAAAGATTTGGTTTTAAACAATGGTGTCCGCTGTATTGCTGACATCCACTCCGAACTATACGCCAAGTTAAAAAAAGAATCGCAGGCAGCGACACCTTGGATATATCAAAAAGAATACGGAAAATTTGTCACTTACTTTATCGCTGTAATAATTTTTTTGTGTTTAATAAAGAAACTAGCATTTATGTATTATGATTCCAGTGAGGAATTTCTTCCAGAAAAGAAGGACTCACCGATTACCCCTCCTGAATTGCTTGCCCGAATAATGAAGAGACTTGTCGCATTCAACAGATACATTTGCTATAGGAAATTTCCTACGTTGATCTTTTCTTACTTAGGTATTCCGACATCCGTGGGTACATTTTTAGTAGTAATGGCTGCCACTTTATACACGCTTCTATACTGCTTTGTTCCTCATCCATTCTACAGACCCTGTGCAGGATTTGGTTCGCCGCCTTTGTCTGTTCGTGCAGGTATAATGGCAGTATCTTTGGTTCCGTTTGTATTTTCACTTTCCGGGAAGGTCAACGTCATAGGTTGGTTGGTTGGTCTTTCGTATGAAAAAATCAATATATACCATCAATGGGCATCCATTCTTTGTTTATTCTTTAGCTGGGTTCATGTAATTCCCTTCTTACGCCAAGCACGACATGAAGGAGGATATGAAAGAATGCACCAGCAATGGAAGGCATCCGACATGTGGAGGAGTGGTGTCCCACCCATCTTATTTCTGAACTTGCTATGGTTATTTTCGCTACCTGTTGCCAGGCGATATATCTATGAGATTTTCTTACAAGTCCACTGGATTTTAGCTGTTGGATTTTACATTAGCTTGTTCTATCACGTTTACCCCGAATTGAATTCTCATATGTATCTGGTTGCTACGATTGTGGTTTGGTTTGCGCAATTGTTTTACAGACTGGCCGCGAAGGGTTATTTAAGACCTGGTAGAAGCTTCATGGCTTCCACCATTGCAAATGTCAGTGTAGTCGGTGAAGGATGCGTGGAATTAATCGTCAAAGATGTGGAAATGGCCTACTCTCCAGGTCAACATATATTCGTGAGAACGATTGATAAAGACGTCATCTCTAGCCATCCATTTTCTATCTTCCCGAGTGCAAAGTATCCCGGCGGAGTAAAAATATTGATTAGAGCCCAGAAAGGGTTTACTAAAAGACTATACGAAAGCCGTGATGAGATGAAGAAAATTCTGATTGATGGGCCTTATGGTGGAATCGAGAGAAACGTTAGAAGTTTTACCAATGTTTACTTGATTTGCTCTGGTTCAGGAATATCTACATGCCTACCTTTCCTGCAAAAATACGGCCCCATATTCCATAAGACAAACTTGGAAAGTATTACATTGGACTGGTTGGTAAGACATAGGGAGGATATATCATGGATTGAAGACGAAATATACACACTCTCAAATGATTTACGCCAGTTATTCTTGGATGGAAGAATTGTGATTAGGATTTACGTCTGCTCCAGCAGTACTGTCCCTGATACTACTAAAACTCTTTCTCGAATAGCAGATACTACCAGTGACCAATCCGATTTAGCTAAAAAAGAAAAAGGTACCGAATTCGGTCAGGATAATACTGAGTCAAGTTCAACTTTGGACAAATCCAAAAACGAATATAAAAGTATCGTCACCATTATTTCTTCCAAACCTGATTTGAATCAAGTCATTAATGGTTACGAAATTGGGTTCAGGAACTGCTTCATTTGTTCAGGCTCTGATAGCCTCAGATATATCGTTGGAAATTCCGTGGCAAGTTTACAAGCCAAGGTTTTTTCCAGCAAAAATGTCGAAGAGTGTTATTTACACAGCGAGAGTTTTGGCTACTAATACGAAACTAGATTGTATTTACCATATGAAACATCACTCAAATACTTCGATAAACCTTGTAAATATTCCATTATTGTCAAGTAAATATGTAATTGTTCGGCACCTTAATTCTTCTGTTCACCTAGAAGGCGATATAGCGTTTTATTAGCTCCATAAATAAATATATAAAATTATTGAATAAGAATAATATATAACCATTTTAAAGCATTGAGGATAAAGGTTGGGGAAACGAACAAAAGCACAAAATTTCCATTCTTGGTTGGTAATCATTTCCTCTAACCAAATAAGAGGGTTGAACAGCTGAACAGCTGAAATTAGAGGAAACGTGATTAAAGCTGCTAAAGAAGCGTTATTGTGCAGACGAAAACCTCTGCGAGAAAGATGATAATACAAACATTATCATTTTTCTTGCTTACTTCCATCAAACATTACTTCCTCTGCAAGCCTGTTTCTTCCAAACATATTCGGGTTCTCGGTGCCGCTTGTGGTCATAATAACAGGCCACACGCTGTATAATGCATACACCATATACCCACCTACTGACACCATTGACGTTTCATGAAAAAAAACTTCCTCTCCCTTCATTTTTGCATTTCAGCAATTACTGTAGTTCATAATTAAAAAATACGAAACAAGATCACTGATTTAACTATTTCATATTTGCAGGTTTGAAGTACAATAAAATTACATCTTTATTATATTATGTTCGTATATATGTTCTGCGGCGTCAGTGTAAGCCATAACCTCATTTCATAAATAGTGAGCGTTCGTATAGAGGTAATCTCACATATTATATTGTTCCTTATTAATATCAATACTGCAACGCCTTCTCATTTAATAATTGACCCTCACTTCCATTGTGCAAAACTCGTTGTCACAGATGAAATATTCTAAAGAAGTATATCATTAGAATGTTCATTACGTAATTGAATAGAATTATATACACATTACTAATACACAGAATTTTCTCGCGGAAGTCGATCTTCCGTGGTAAAAAAGGAAAAATCCGATCAATATTGAAAAATGGAACCCCTAGTAAAGCAACTATATAAGGGAAGGAAAGTCGATCCTGTGCACCATCAATATGCTGTAAATGATATGCAAAAGCAGAAGCACAGTATCTTACGGCCGTAAATATTAAATTATGTCAGTTTTTGTTTCAGGTGCTAACGGGTTCATTGCCCAACACATTGTCGATCTCCTATTGAAAGATGACTATAAGGTCATCGGTTCTGCTAGAAGTCAAGAAAAGGCCGAGAACTTAATGAAAGCCTTTGGTAATAACCCAAACCTTTCCATGGAAATCGTTCCAGAAATATCTAAGCTGGATGCATTTGACCATGTTTTTCAAAAGCACGGCAAGGATATCAAGATAGTCCTACATACAGCCTCTCCATTTTGCTTTGATATCAGTGACAGCGAACGCGATTTATTAATTCCTGCTGTGAACGGTGTTAAGGGAATTCTGAACTCCATTAAGAAATATGCTGCTGACACTGTAGAACGTGTAGTTCTCACTTCTTCTTATGCAGCTGTTTTCGATATGGCAAAAGAAAACGATAAGTCTTTAACATTTAACGAAGAATCCTGGAATCCGGCAACCTGGGAGAGTTGCCAAAGTGACCCAATTAACGCCTACTGCGGTTCTAAGAAGTTTGCTGAAAAAGCAGGTTGGAAATTTTTAGAGGAGAATAAAGACGTTGTAAAATTCGAATTAACTGCCGTTAATCCAGTTTATGTTTTCGGTCCGCAAATGTTTGACAGAGATGTGAAGAAGCACTTGAACACATCTTGTGAACTTGTCAACAGCTTGATGCATTTATCACCTGAGGACAAGATACCCGAACTGTTTGGTGGATATATTGATGTTCGTGATGTTGCAAAGGCTCATTTAGTGGCCTTCCAAAAGAGTGAGACAATTGGTCAAAGATTAATTGTCTCAGAAGGTAGATTTACTATGCAGGATGTCTTGGATATCCTCAATGAAGATTTCCCTGTCTTAAAAGGTAAGATTCCGGTGGGTAAAGAAGGTTCCGGTGCTACTCATAATACTCTTGGTGCTACTCTTGACAATAAGAAGAGTAAGGAATTATTAGGTTTCAAATTCAGGAACTTGAAAGAGACCATTGACGACACTGCCTCCCAGATTTTAAAATTTGAGGGCAGAATATAAACTTTAGATGAAAATAAATAACTCTATGTAGGTTAATGTTATTACAATAAATTTATTACCTGCTACATCTATACTTGTTTTCCCTTATATATATATATGAATAATTTGGTATGTTGCGAAAACCGCGAAGCTAGAAAGAGAAGAAAAATTGAAGAGAAAACAATAGAGAAACATTCAGAGAAGTATCTATCTTTGGAGCACCACATCGGAAGAAAAGCTGTGTGCAATGACCGGAGCAGCAACAGCAGCAGAAAATTCTGCCACACAATTAGAATTTTACAGAAAAGCCTTAAATTTCAACGTTATTGGGAGGTACGATCCCAAAATAAAGCAACTACTTTTCCACACACCACATGCGTCACTGTATAAATGGGACTTCAAGAAGGACGAATGGAATAAACTAGAATACCAAGGTGTTTTAGCCATATATTTGAGAGACGTCTCGCAAAATACGAACCTTTTGCCCGTTTCTCCACAAGAAGTAGATATTTTTGATTCGCAAAATGGTAGTAATAACATTCAAACAAACAATGGCGCCGAAAATAACAACAGGAATAGCAATGGAAATGGGAACGGTTGTAAAAATAATGATTCGTTAACCTATAACTGTGGTAAAACCTTAAGCGGAAAGGACATATACAATTACGGATTGATCATATTAAACCGAATCAACCCTGACAATTTTTCCATGGGAATTGTTCCCAATAGTGTCGTAAATAAGAGGAAAGTATTCAATGCTGAAGAGGATGCACATAATCCACTAGAGTGCATGGGGGTGGAAGTGAAAGACGAATTGGTCATTATCAAGAACTTGAAACATGAGGTCTATGGTATATGGATTCATACAGTCAATGATAGACAAAATATCTACGAACTAATAAAATATCTTCTAGAAAATGAGCCAAAAGATTCTTTTGCTTGAGCACAGAAGTAACATCCACAAGTGAGAATTTTTTTTATAATGATGTACTTTAATACAAAGTATATATATATTATATATATATACTAGGAATGATAACTCTATTTAAGTAAATTATGAAATTGTAGTGGAAGAGGGCGTGCTACTTGCGCTCTGTTTCTTCTTAGTCATTCTTTTCTTTTTAGGAGCCGGTGTACCACTCTCACTCTTTTTCGCATTTTTTCTGGGTCGCTTGACCTTTGGTTTGTCTAAATTGTTATTACTATTATTGTTACCAGCAGCATTGTTGCTGCTTCTTTTGTTTGCGTTTTTCATGACTCCACCGTTTTGCTGTTGCTCCAAGGCCTGCTGCTGTCTTTGTAGTAGCTGTTGCTGTGGAGTCAACGGAGCTGTCATCGATATTCTAGCGTTGAAAGGGGTCGGATTGATGTTTGCACTTAAAGCCTGCTGTTTTCTCTTTTCTTTATTTATTCTCCATTGTTCAATAAATTTCAGCCTGCTAAATTGATTATTATCGTTACCCATGGTGGATCCCACTGCCGCCGCCGCCGCCGCCGCTGCTAAAGCTACTTGGTTGCCGTTGGCCAAACTGTTATTCCTTGTATTTGACGCGGAATTCGAAGTTGAGGACGAAGCTCCACGGGCACCATTAGAATTAGAGCTTGCAATCTCCATCGCATTCTTGGTTAGTGAAACGGCAAACGTGGAGTTGGTTATTGTTGTTGTGCGTTCATTCATGATTAACATCAACTGTTCATAATTCGAACTATGTTGTGGAAATTCATCATGCTCTTCGATATGCCCTACAACTCCCTTTGTGCCTTCTCTCGTGGACTCAGCACGATGTTCGTGAACAAAGGATTTTTTTTGGTCATCCCAATGAGGTTCTGAGAAGGCTGCTTCTTCCAACATGTTCCGGTGCTCATATGGATTTAATGGAACGCTTAGTGATAAATTCCTCTTAGTAAGTGTTAATATTTCAGATTCAAACTGTTGATAAATGCTATCGGAAAACCGTGCATTATCTGCATAAGACATCATATCATAGTACGTAGTTAAATCGTTAGGCTTCAACAACGTTCGATATACTCTAGGTCGTTTGAAGGAGGCCTTCTTATTGGTTGTGTTGGCGCCTGTATTTGCTACACCGCTATTGAGTTCGGACGGTTGCTGAATCTTGGAATTGTCCTGTGTGCTACCATTATTTGAAGGGGGGGAAGAAGAAGTATTTGAATCAGGCTTGTTCTCTTTAGGGGTAACATCAACTGTATTCGTATGATCATAAACTTGTAAAATAAGATTTCCTTCATAGAATTGAATATTACAATCCCTCAAGACTTCCATAATAGCGTCGGGAATCCTTCCTCTGGCGACGTACTCTAAGAATTCTTTCAACGTTTCATTATTCTTGGTTAATATTAGACCATCGCTAGTCAGCTCAGGTTGCTTTTGCTGCTGTTGTAATCTGCTATTTGCAGGAGCGCAAATCTTATAATTATTCTCATAGATATGAAATTCAAAACTGTGTAAATATTGCTCATATTTTTTCAAAATTGAATCTGCATCTTCCACAAAATTGTAAAGTCTTTTCGGTCTTTTGTTTAGCGTCATAAGCATTTGATAGAACTGAGCCTCATAGTTTTGTAATGCTTGCTGTTTTCTCTGTTGTTCGAGTAGCCTCTGCTGTAGCAATAATCTTTGTCTTTGCTGCAATTGCTGTATTTGTTCCCTGGTTAAAGTCCTAGCACCTTCATTGGCATTATTATTACTACTAGTCCTCACAACGGGATGATTCACATTTGCTACCGTAGGGTTCATAGGTGGTACGTTAACTGGACTGCCTGGCGAACCCATATTGGATGGTGTTGCGTTCACAGGAATACCAAACACATGAGGGTCGTTTCCTGTCGGACTATTGGCACTCATCTCTAAAGGATATAGGCGCAAATTAACCGTCACTAATTCTTTCTAATTCTCTTGAAGGCCACTTTTTTCATTCCTTTCTCTGCATAGGTCGATCATCTTAGTACTTCTTCATGATTGATGTTCGTCAGGCATCATTAGCGGGTAACTGCACAGATCAGTGTCATAATAATCACATTATTTATATAAGAGTCATAAATGGAGCAAATAACAGGAAGCACTGTCAGTTGGAATCTTACACAGGTAGGAACATGGAATATTGGGTCATATACGTAAAAATTAGATTATAGATAAGGGCCGAATCATATAAAAGCAGAGAGTAGACAAATGAAAAAAAAAATAAAATAAGAAAAAAACTAGGTAACTTTCCACATGTCTTGCATACCAAGAATAGAAGTGACAACACCAGACAGCGCAACATACTCTTCGTTACTGGACAAATACCCCAAGTTGTTGAGGACGATGAACGAATCTGCGGCATCCCAGAATAGTCTTCTTAACGCAGAGTATCTGTCTTGATAAGCTTTACCTAATACCTTCTTGTGATCCTCATGCTCATCACCTTGGCTTTGTGATTTTGCCTTCACGAAGGCAGAAATTTGGGCATGCGACGTTTGGATCTTACGAAGATCCATAGCCAGACCACTTAGAAGGCCAAACAGCCAACACCAATTGGACCAACGAGGTATTTTCTTACCGGTAAGAATGGTTACAGGAATTACTTTCAAAATTCTTAAAAGGTTGACCTGGTCTAACGACAAGTATGCAGCGAAAAATATATTTTTCAAAACATTGCAGATTCTAACAACGTTGTCACTGGCCAACTTGTTGTCGTAAAACTTAGCAGCAGCCTGTAAGTGGTTCAAAGGTTTTAAAAACCTCAAAAATTTTCTAACTGTGGTGAATTGCACTTGTAATTGCCTGGCTAAGATAGAAGAGTTCTGTACTGCTAAAAATCTTGCTAGATACTGTAGCAATCTCAGAATCTTTTCTCTACCAGCTGAACCATCTAGAAATTTGACGAATCTCGTCACGGAGGGGTGATACACTACTGTATCACAGACCATATTGACTATATTACTTGTTGAGATCTTTGAAGTGATTAGAGGGAGAGAACGGACTTTCAGTTGTTGGAGTCACTTCCCTTTTATATTTGTGAATGATATACCCATCGCTTCGGGTTCTCCGAGATAAATGCCGACACGTAGTGAAAATCGCAATGGAATTGATGCCAACCTTGCTTTTGAGATTATGTTTTTAAAAGAAATGGAGGGCAAGCATAGGCAGAATGGGATACTATGACATTGATGATGTTCTGGCAGATGGGACAGATTTTCCTTGTAAATTTCAATATGATATCCCGGGTCTTGGTTATTTGGAAAACAACCCAGGACGACCCATAACAAAAAACACTAAACTAAACCTGCCGCTTTGGTTAGCAAGGATCCTGGCAATTGTAGGTGGTGACGAAGCCCTGATAGATGAAGAACCTGTGCCATTTGTGGAACTCTTGCCACCAGACATGTTTTCTACCAAAGTTATGAATGCTATAAAGACAGATCCGGTGGCCCTGGACTTGCATTCGATAAATTCGCATTTCTTCAGTTTGGCCATAAAATGGATAACGTTGTTCAGTGAAAAAGAACTGGCCAATGTGGTTAGTGAGTTACTTCTGCAACGTGCGCAAGAACTTAATCATCATGCTAGTAGTTTATCTATTGATCTAAGTTCGGCTGGAAAAAATTCAGCCAACACTAATATAGCAACTAGTACATTTTTACTGAAACTAGAGGAAATGGAGAAGGAAATATATAAAAAGTCGCATGAATCATACAAGGACACGAAAGGGTGGATGTTCAAGAAATAACACATTTTTTCTTTAGAAATACACTATATAAAATAACTATATAAAAAAAGGCAATAACAGTATAATATTACTATTTTTTTTAAAGTCTTGTTTCTAGTTTTCACCTCTTCTTAGAACAACCCATCGTTATCATCATTATCATTGTCGTCGTCGTTGTCGCCGTTTTTGTTTTGTTCCGAACCGCTCATTTGAGCTTCCTCCTCATCACTATCTTCAATAAATTCATTCGATAGTTGAGATTTTTTGCCCTTATTGTGGGAAGGTTTTTTCACCACATCATCTTCATCCTCGTCGCTATCAGAGACAGTCTTTTTAGCAGCCTTCCTTCTCTTGGGTTCACCGTCATTTTTTGTCTTCGTCGATCTCTTTCTTTTTTGCCTTGGTTTTTCTTCGTCATATTCATTGTCTTTGTCAGAAAGATCTGAATCATCCTTAACATTGTGTTCACTTATAGCCATGGCTTCACGCTCTTGGATTAACTTTTGTGCCTCGTCTTGTAGCCTTCTATACTCCTCCGCCTGTTTTTCTAACTTCAAACGTTTGGCTTCCTCCTCCTGTTTCATTCTTTCTTGCTCTTCTAATTCTTTTTCCTCCAAGATTTTACGGGCTTCATCAATTTTGGCGCTTTGTTCCTTCTCAAATTCTTCTTGCTCGTTCAAAGAACGTTCTAATGCACTTTTCATAGTGGTTTCACCCAATTGAATACGCTGTTCTAGCTCTTCCTTAGGAATCATATTAAATTCTTTCAAGTCATTCAATTCTCTAAACAGTTCCAGACCCTCCTTCAAACCCTCTAAGGAATCCTTGATTTGTTGCACCGTCCTAAACTTGGGATTTGATCTTCTTAGCGTTTCTGCTATTTGAAATTGCAACAAAGCAATATTAAACTTAACGCTATGGATGAACTTGCTCTTAGAAGATTCTCTAACAAATAGATCTAAAGAAGTTTTAGCATTTTCTAATGCTTTTTGATAAAAGCTCACAGATCTTTCTTTAATAGCACGTGCGTACCAAGCCCTACCCAATAGGTTCAGAATATGTGGTCTTGTCTTTTCATTGTCAAATTTTTTTAAAACTAGTTCATAATTCTCGATGGCCTTACCATATTCACGCATTTCCAGATAGCAATGGGCAAGGTTCAATTGAACATCTTCGTTGTCTAAAGAGTCTCTTACTTTCCTCAATATTTCCAGAGCGGGTCCTAACCTTTTGCTTTCTGCAAAAATGATTGCAAGACCCTGAGCAGCGAAAATATTAAAAGGATCAACTTGTAAAACTTTCTGATATAACTGAATGGCTTTCAAGTAAGAATGCTTTGATTTTTCCTGTTCCTTTGGATTCCTGGACTTCTTTCCATCTCTGGCGATAGTCACATATAAATTAGCCAAAGAAATTAAGGCGTATGCATCGTGGGAATTATATTTTACCAAAGTTTCCTTGTTATGAGTTGTGCTCTTTTCATTGTTTTTTCTTTCCTTACTATTTTTCAAGTACCAGCCATAAAATGACCGGATCTCCAGATCAGACTCTTTTAACTCTAATAATTTATTCATTTCCGTACTCATATCTGAATCTTCAATCTTTGACTGTGCAAACTTGAGATATAGATTTCTTATTCTTGCTGCGATATAAGCTGGATGTGGAGACGTCACCTGGGAATATATAGATTCCGATTTTTCACAATCGTTTTTCTCATTGGTTCTAGCAATGTTATATTCAAGTGTAATATTTACACTTTTATCCATATCACTAACTTTTGCCTTCGCTTGTTTGAAGAGATCATCGGCCTTCACAAGGTCACCGTTTATGAAGTGATAACATGCCAAATTATTGAGTACTTCCAGCGGAATTTCCTTCTTAATGAACTCCATTTCCTCTAAAGCTTTGGAAAGATAATCCAATGAAGTTTTATATTGGTTTTGTAATTCATAAAGTTGGGATATGACAAGGTAAGCTCTGGAAATAACTAATTGATTCTTTGTAGCAAGCGTTAATTTTAGGTATCTCTCTAAATACTTTAGGGCCTTTTCATTTAGGTTGCTTTGTTCTTTGGCAGGAATGTTTTTGGCCGCCTTAGCATCAAAGGCCTTGCCCGCATAAAGCATACCCAAGATATAATTTAATTCTTGTAAACTTTCATTTGTCTTATAAAGATTCTCAAACGTAATGATACTTTCCTCTAACAAGTTATTTTTTATTTGAGTTTGACCCAGCCCTAATTTCGCGAGGAGATTGTCATCATTTTTTTTCAAGCTTTCTTGAAACATGATGAATGATTTACGATAATCACCTAATGCATAATGTGCTCTACCGCACCAGAATGAAGATTCCGATAGAACTGTTTTGGCTATCAAGGGGCTCATTTTTAAAATTTTGTGGTGATAGATATTCAAAACAGTCTGATAATCACCTTTGAAGTAGTAATAAGTTTGTAATAGTGTCAATAAAACAGGATTATGCTGGTTTTCGGAGAAAATATTGTTCAGGTCAGTCAACGCCTTTGCAAAAGCCTCCTTAAAAGTTTTGTCATTTGTAGAATTGGTTAAAGAGTCATGGAATTCACCCAATAATACTAAGATTGAGGCACTCGTGTTCTTTGGGTTTAGTTGCAAAGCTCTCTGCCACGATTTGATGGCCATCTTAGGATCCTTTAACTGCCAAAAGCACAGACCAATTCCAATACGAGGATCTGGTTTTAAAACAGGGTTTATAACCAACAATTCTTGGAAAATTTTCAGACTGGCCATATAGTTTTTCTTCTGGTAAAGTAATTTCGCTCTTAGCAGTAAAAACAAACAATTGGGTTTGGATTGCCTACCAGACCTATGGTCTTCAGCATGAATACTCTTTACAAAAAGATCAGAGGTTTCCAAAGCCTTGTCATAATGACCGCGCTGGTAGTACAATTCAACCGTGGCTAACATATTTCCAATCCATGTAGGATCGAATCCAATAGCATCTTTTAAGTTTAATTCAGCTTGTGTGAGTTCATGCTCTTTTGTTTCCACACTAAGCGATTGTCCTTTCGCTAAATTCAAATGTGCCCAAGTCAGAAAAGTGTGTAATGAAGCCCTTTCAGAGTTTTGAAAAACATCTAGGGCCATTTCAATCAGCTTAATACCTTCGTTTGTTTTCCCATGGTTACAATAAGCAAGAGCAATGGTCAACCAATGTTCCTTTTCAGAATTTTCCTCGACTAACAGAGTCTTCAAATCGGTGGGATCATCCGGTAAATCGGTTTCTAAATCGATACCGACCAATTCTTCCGAAGCTTTTAATGGGATATCTAAGGACGTGGGCCATTCCATAGACGGGTAGCCTTCGACTTTTATTGCGTTTGTCATGTTTTTTTTCTTGCTCCCAACACAAATGGACCAGACAATTGGAACTATGCGGAGAAGTAATCGCTTGATAAGACTTTATGGCTCAATAACAACTATATACCATAATATTATCTTCTTTTCCTTTAAAGTGAATAATTTTTCATTCGGAAAAAGTCAGATTACGGGTAACGGACAATCGATTACGTGAAAATTTTCAAAAATATAGCGATGAGCTACGACATCCATGTTAATTAACAAAGTTGCTATGGACCCATATCACTTTAGATTGCATCTGGGGTGAGAACTAAGTAAAAAATACACGATGAATAGAGTGATTCAGAAGAGAATTTTTGTTGGGAATATTTTCCATGACGCAGACGACTGTTATTCGGAACTCCTAGACCGATTTGGTAAATTCGGAGATTGTCAAGATGTTCAATTTGAAAAACACAACCATTTTGCATTTATTGATGTGAAGTTTAATGATGACGCAGATTTTAACAAGCTCAGAAAGAGCTTTAATAATGTTAAGTTTAAAGGGAACATTTTGAAGGTTGATGAAGCAAAGCCGAATTGGGAAACTACCTGGGCGGTACAACATGCAAAGGATCTCAAGGAAGATATCATACTAAAGATGAAAATGAAAAAAAAGAATTGGCAACATTATAAGAAAATGGAAAATGTAGCGAAAAGCTGGAAAGATCATAAGGAAGTTATTGCTGGCAGGATGAGGGAGGCACCAAGGAAAAGGAGTCAATTGAGAAACGTTACGTTCAGGATTAATGTCAATGGGTCGTTGAAAGTCTATAAATGTTATAAGACTAAATTATGGGGTTATGAGAGGAACAAAGAATTGAACGACCTTGTGTACAAGTTTACAAATAATTTCTGGAAAAACGGGTATAACCACATTGTTGATAGATTGGATTATAGTCGTACCGCCAGAACTGTTAGATTCAAAAATGGACTGAAACAGCTAACAGTGTCACAAGTTGAAAATACTGGTAATGGGGAGATGGACAGCGATGAACACATGTCAGAAGAAGAGAAGGAGAAAAATAATGTTATTCTGAATGACCTACTAAAAGGATTTGATTTCGACAAACCAATAGCGTTGAATGATTCCGACGAGGAGCCCATAGCCCAACATGAAGAAGAGGAAGTAGACGCTTCCAAACATGAGAATGTTAAAATGGAAAAAGTACCCGAGGTAAATGAGCCGGAAGACGAGAGCACCATACCACAAGATGTTTCAGAAGAAAAGACAGAACATGACGACGACGGTGTTGACGTGCAGGAGGACCATGAATTTATTCCGACTTTCACCAAGGAAATTGGTCAAGGTACAATAAGCAACACTGAGACGCTGAGAAACCTATTCAACCCCACTGAAGCAGAACCAGTATCACAATTCAAGTTAATTGAACATTCTGATAATGATATTGATCATGCGAAGGATGTTGACGTGAACCAACTGGAGGAAAAAGTAAGTAAATCTCACAATGTAGGTCTCACGTCTCCCATATCACAAATATCCAAAGATAAAGATACCAAAAATTTCTTATTTTTCCCCCATTCACAATCGCCATTTTTAGTGGGGCAAACACAGTTGAGTAAAGTAAGGGCTACTGGAAAAGAAACAATACTATCGAACTGGGATGAGGAGTTCTGGGCTAACAGAGGCAATTGGACTCGTGATATGAGGCGCAAGATGAAAGATGCACTGAAGCACCGTAAGAGGAAACAATCAAAGAGCGGGCTTCTTCTATAGTGACTATATACACATATATAAAATAGATTTCTCTGCGCTTTCTTAAAAAGCATTTTTACCGAACTTAACAGCCATTTCCACTGCAGCAGCACCCCAATCTTCACCATGGTTGTGCATGGAGTGTGCTTCATCGATGCCGGCTCTGGCCAGAGCTTGTTCTTCAGTCATGCAAGTTAAGAGGCCAAAAATGACGGGCATGTCAACCTTTTCTTGTAAGTTCATCAACGCATGAGTGGTGGAATCTGAAATGTATTCAAAGTGCATGGTACTACCTTTGATAAGCACACCAATAGGAATTACAACATCTAGCGGTTCTCCCAACTTTGCTTGTCTGTCAACAAACCTCTTCGTCCCCCAAGGTAATTCATAAGATCCAGGAACAGTTTCAATTATTATGTTCTTTTCTTCGACACCAAGGGAGGCCATTCTTTCAATGGCACCTTTCACAAGGGCGTCGATAATAACACGGTTCCAACGGGCATGAATGATCCCGACCCTGATTTTGGAACCGTCATATACTTGATCTGGTTTGCCTAGTCCTTTAACTGCCATGCTGCGTTATACTGTACCTTTTTACACTTTTAAACTCACCCTCAGTGGCAATATTTTATTATTCTCTTTTATATAGCTACTTTTCTCTTATTAATGGAGAAAAAAGGACACGGATACCTCCGAAAATATCTCCGCTCCATGAACATGTCATTATACTATAAGAATTGGCCCACGGAAACCTCCGAAAGCTTCCCAAGGTATGAATCCCTATGTCACAGGACTTTGAAGGCTTTCCATGATGCTGCGTGAAAGCTAGTTCTATCTATCTCAATGAAAGCCACCATATTTATTAGGCCAGCGGTGTGACCCGGCTGTGATCAGCTGAAATTTTTTGGTTTTGAGAAGTATATTAAACCAAGAGTGCAAACAGATGCTTCAGCAGCTCATCTCCATGATCTAAATCAAACAAGAACGCACAAGATGTCTACGTTCATATTCCCTGGCGACAGCTTATCTGTAGACCCTACTGTACCTGTTAAACTGGGTCCTGGCATATATTGTGACCCCAATAGTCAAGAAATACGACCCGTCAATGCAGGTATATTGCATGTTTCCACCAAGGGTAAGAGTGGTGTGCAGGCCGCATATATAGACTATTCCAGTAAGAGATACATTCCTTCTGTAAACGATTTTGTAATCGGTGTTATTACGGGGACGTTCTCAGATAGTTATAAAGTGTCGTTGCAAAATTTTTCCTCCAGTGTTTCACTATCGTATATGGCTTTTCCCAATGCTTCAAAGAAAAACAGGCCAACTTTGCAAGTGGGCGACCTAGTGTATGCAAGAGTTTGTACGGCGGAAAAGGAACTAGAGGCTGAAATAGAATGCTTTGACTCAACTACAGGTCGCGATGCTGGTTTCGGGCTATTGGAAGATGGTATGATCATAGATGTAAATTTGAATTTCGCACGCCAGTTGCTTTTTAACAATGACTTTCCGTTATTAAAAGTATTAGCTGCACATGCCAAGTTTGAAATTGCCATTGGTCTCAATGGAAAGATCTGGGTTAAGTGCGAGGAATTATCTAACACTTTAGCTTGTTATAGGACCATAACGGAGTGTTGTCAAAGAAACGACGCCGCAGCGTTCAAGGATATAGCAAAAAAACAATTCAAAGAGGTACTTACGGTCAAGGAGGAGTAGACTACCATGTATAATCAAAATATAAACATATAGATATCATCAATATTATTACCGCACGCCTTTTTCTAATGCCTTGTGAAAAAGCGAAGAGAAAAAAGTTTCATCTCATCTCATCACATCTTAACAAATGAACATATGAACATATAATTTAGACAGATATAGTGTATAAATTCAGCGCTATGAAGAATTTAACTGCTGTAAAGCAAACAAGCAAGGATGCCAAGCAAGAAAGACGCAAAAAGTACGCTGATTTGGCCATCCAAGGTACAAATAATTCCTCAATTGCTTCCAAAAGGTCAGTGGAGTTACTCTATTTGCCTAAACTGGGTTCAGCCAATAATTTTCAAAGAGATAAAAATGACAAACTGTTGGAATATTTCAAATTTTTCGTTCCTAAGAAAATTAAAAGATCCCCCTGTATTAATAGAGGCTATTGGTTGAGGCTATTTGCCATCAGGTCAAGATTGAACTCCATCATTGAACAAACGCCACAAGATAAAAAAATAGTTGTTATTAACCTTGGGTGCGGGTATGATCCACTGCCATTCCAACTATTAGATACCAATAACATCCAAAGTCAGCAATATCATGACCGTGTTTCTTTTATTGATATTGATTACTCTGATTTATTGAAAATTAAAATCGAGTTGATCAAGACTATACCTGAACTTTCGAAAATCATTGGTCTCTTTGAAGATAATGATTATGTTGATAAAAGTAATGTTGATTTTTTAACTACTCCAAACTATCTCGCCAGACCGTGCAACTTGAACGATTCTAAAATGTATAGTATACTACTAAATGAGTGTCAATTATACGATCCAAACATCGTTAAGGTATTTATTGCTGAAGTATCACTGGCGTATATGAAACCAGAGCGTTCTGATAGTATCATTGAGGAATCTTCTAAGATGGAGAATAGTCATTTCATTATTCTTGAGCAGCTGATTCCAAATGGACCATTTGAGCCCTTTTCTAAGCAGATGCTGGCGCATTTCAAGAGAAACGACTCTCCACTACAGTCTGTACTAAAGTACAATACCATTGAGTCACAGATTCAACGATTTAATAAATTAGGTTTCGCTTACGTTAACGTGGGTGATATGTTTCAACTGTGGGAAAGTGCAAATGAGGTGACCAAGAATGAACTTCTGAAGGTAGAACCTTTTGACGAACTAGAGGAGTTCCATTTATTCTGCCATCATTATGTTTTATGTCACGCTACAAACTATAAAGGATTCACATTTACTCAAGGGTTCCTGTTTGACAGACCGATGTTCGAGACTGATTTAGCTGTGGATGAAGACTATCAGCTTCTAGAATGGGAGTGCGCTATTAATAGAAAATTTGGCGATGCAGCCGTCGCTGGGAATGACGTGTTTTACATGGGAGGTAGTAACCCATACAGAGTGAACGAAGTATTGCAATTAAGTATAGATCACGATAAAATGGATATAAAGAGTATAGAAGTAAGCAGTAGTGAGGTCCCCGTGCCAAGAATGTGTCACACTTTTACGACCCTTTGTAAAAATGACCAGCTGCTACTTATTGGTGGCAGGAAGGCGCCCCACCAAGGTCTCTCTGATAATTGGATATTCGATATAAAAAAAAAAGAGTGGTCGATGATTCAGAGTTTATCAAAAACGAGATTTAGACATAGCGCATGTAACTTGCCAGATGGCAACGTCCTGATCCTTGGCGGGGTTACAGAGGGGCCTGTCATGTTGCTGTACAATGTCACCAAAAAAGTCTTCAGAGATGTAACACCGAAACATGGATTCTTTCAAAAGTCACTAGTATCAGCAGGCCTGGCATTTGATTTTGTTTCCAATCAAGGCGTTATATTGGGTGGGGGATATATGGATCAAACAACTGTCTCGGATAAGGCGATCATTTTCAAATACAATCCGGAGGATGTCATTGAACCAATTACGGTTGTCAAAAAGCTCCAGCATCCATTGTTTCAACGTTATGGCTCCCAGATTAAATATATTACTCCAAAAAAGCTATTGATAGTCGGTGGAACAAGTCCTTCAAGGCTATTTGACCAGACTAACTCTATAATTAGCCTTGACCCCCAGAGTGAGACGCTAACGTCCATTCCCATCTCAAGGCGCATTTGGGAGGACCACTCCCTGATGCTTGCGGGATTCAATTTGGTTACCACTGCTACGGGAATCATACATATTATCGGAGGTGGTGCCACTTGCTATGGATTTGGATCAGTGACTAACTTGGGTCTCAGGCTCATAGCAAACACGAAAGAACGCTCCTGTCTGGATTCGAATGGTTGCCAGCTCGCTATGTGACTCACTTAAAGTACATGATGCGTCATCTGCACTTTTCACGAAATAATGGCCTTTCCGCTGTATTTAAAAGCGTGAAAAAAAAAAACTTTGCAACATCAAGAAAATTCGACTCTTAAGTGCAAGTGACTGCGAACACTTTTTTCTGTTAAGATAATTTAAAATCGCTATCAATCATGTTTAAAAGATATTTATCCAGTACGTCATCGAAAAGGTTTACAAGCATTTTAGAAGAAAAGGCCTTTCAAGTGACCACTTATTCTAGACCTGAAGATCTATGTGTGACTAGAGGTAAAAATGCGAAGCTGTATGATGATGTGAATGGTAAGGAATATATCGATTTTACTGCAGGTATTGCTGTGACCGCATTAGGCCATGCAAATCCTAAGGTGGCAGAAATCATGCACCACCAGGCAAACAAGCTGGTTCATTCTTCCAACCTTTACTTTACCAAGGAGTGTTTGGATTTGAGTGAAAAAATTGTAGAAAAGACCAAGCAATTCGGTGGTCAACACGATGCCTCAAAAGTATTTTTATGTAATTCGGGTACGGAAGCAAATGAAGCTGCTTTGAAGTTTGCGAAGAAGCATGGTATCATGAAAAGTCCCAGTAAACAAGGGATTGTTGCATTCGAGAACTCCTTCCATGGTCGTACTATGGGTGCTTTATCTGTTACTTGGAATAGTAAATATAGAACTCCTTTTGGTGATTTGGTTCCCAATGTCTCATTCTTGAATTTGAATGACGAATTGACCAAACTGCAAAGTTATATTTCCACCAAAAAGGATGAGATTGCTGGTTTAATTGTCGAGCCCATACAAGGTGAGGGTGGGGTTTTTCCAGTAGAAATTGAAAAGCTAACCGCATTGAAGAAAATATGTGAGGATAATGATGTTATTGTTATACATGATGAGATTCAATGTGGTTTAGGACGTTCAGGTAAGCTATGGGCTCATGCTTATTTACCAAGTGAGGCTCATCCAGATATTTTTACATCTGCCAAAGCGTTAGGTAATGGGTTTCCCATTGCCGCCACCATCGTCAATGAGAAGGTTAATAATGCTTTGAGAGTTGGTGACCATGGTACCACGTATGGTGGTAATCCGTTGGCCTGTTCTGTAAGCAGCTATGTTTTGGATACCGTAGCAGACGAATCTTTTTTGAAACAGGTCTCTAACAAGAGTGATATCTTAAAAAAGCGTTTGCGCGAGATTCAAGCCAAATACCCAAATCAAATAAAGACTATTAGAGGAAAAGGTTTGATGCTTGGTGCTGAATTTGTCGAGCCACCCACCGAGGTCATCAAAAAGGCCAGAGAATTGGGACTTTTGATCATTACGGCCGGTAAGAGTACCGTTAGATTCGTTCCTGCTTTAACCATTGAAGATGAACTTATCGAAGAAGGGATGGATGCTTTTGAAAAAGCCATTGAAGCTGTCTACGCTTAGGTACAGTCCCTGTTGATTTATCATGTATAGATTGTTTTAATTCCGTTATTATATTGTACTATAAGTGCCATTCGATCAGATACATACAAGAGCGGCGTACGCGATATATATATAGGTGACATGCCTTCCATATCTTGAAATGGCATATTTAACAAGGAACCTTTCCTTTTCTTACAATTTTTTTTTTTTTTACCTTTTCTTCTGTTTTAACATGATGAGTTTATACGTGCATCCTAACTAGTAGAACGTATATATATTATATTATGATTATATATATAACTTTAATTAAAATAACAATTATCTTAAGAAAAATTCAGGCTATCTTACAAGGTGATTGATGGTTGAGGGTGTCTACCATTGGCACTGGAATGTGGAAAGAATTCCAAATGCCCGTCATCGGTTAATTTTAAAACTTGCTTGAATTTACCACCAATTCTCAAGAGTGGTTCTTTATCTTCAGATTTGGTCCATAAGGCAAACTTGTTACCACCTTTTCTAATGCTTAAAACGACACCATTAATTTGGGAGTCGTCTTCATCAATGGTTTCACCAATAACTGCTAGTAAAGTTCTTAGCCATAATTCGTCAATATCAGCACCTTTGCCTCTAAGTTGGAAAGACCATTTACCACCTTTGGCGTTGGCTTCATCTTCCCATTCAGGTCTAACGTCATTACGGAAAACATGGTAATCTGATTTCAATGGTAGTTCATGTGGCTCAGGAATATTTTGAATGATAGCCCAGAATTCTTCAACAGTTTGGAATGAAGTCACAGGACGTAATAGATCAGACCACGATTCAGATTTATCAACGGCTGGCTTTGTGTACCATAAAGTCCATTTGGTGTTCAATGGGTGCTTGACATCGAAGTGAGCACTGTCACTTAAAACAGTCTTAGGAGTAGCTGTGGTATCATCGACTGAGACGTTTTCTTCAAACTTCTTGCTAACTTCTTCAACAGACATTTTTCTTCCTTTTTCACTAGTTTTCAGACAAAAATGCTTTTATTTTTCGTAAAACTCCTAGGAAGTACTCAAGCACTAACACAAACACATATGTACAATATAACTCGAAATTCAATACCACCTCTTGCAATGTAAAACTCTCTTTATCAGGTATTGCATTAAACTCTATTGACGACGAAAAAATTTTCTTTTCGAAGAGGGTAATGAAATATTACCCGGCCTTTATTGGCGGGTAATATTTTCCTTAAACGATTTTACTGAACAATGATGAAGGATATGTTAAACTATACATTATGTGGAGGACTTAGATGAAGGCAACGCCGGGACAACCGCCAGGACATTCATGTTCCTTCTCATCGAGAAACCATTCTTGTATACACTGGAAGTGACCTTCGTGTCCACAGGGAAGTATGACCATGGTCAGTTTCTTTAACGGTCTTTCACATAGGACACAAGGCGTATTCTTCTTTTTACAAGAGTCACAATACCAGTATCCGAACTTGTCCATGATCTTCTTATTTCCCGTCTGCTGAGCCTCCGCTCTGAGCTTTTCTTTGGAGCTTTCGTTTGTAATCAACTCACCGCAGCGTTCGCAAAACAGCCTGATGGAAGATTGGTCACCTTCAGACCCCATGATATCTTCGAACGGGCAATATTTCAAGACGTCTGCAGCAATGCCGAATAATTCGTATCGATGTAGCAACAATAAGAAGTGGGCAATTGCGTCTTTCGCAATATCGATCTCTGTTATTTGGTATATCATTTGGAAAAGGAATAAAATATTCACCGTTAATACAACGTTCCCGGTCTCGGTAGCTTGATTGTAAAGTTGTTTGATGAGTTTTTTCGTGTCCCAAGGTGGATCATCAACACTTTTCCTGCATTTGGCAAGTTTTTTCGTCAATGAGGAAGAGAGTTGTTCCCTGCCAATGCTATCTGGGCGAGACAACGCATGCCCGGGCGATCCGATTACTGGTGCTGTCTGAGAAGAAAGTTTTTTGAAAGTTTCTAGTTGGGAGGTCGTTGTGGCATAGCTTTGCAACGATGAAACCTTACTACGTGGGCTCACGCTATTGTAAACAAACCTGGGAGATATATTGTCGTCTTCGTTACCTATATCTGTATCTCCATTGTAGCCGTTGGGAGAATGCAGCATAAAAGTATCTATGAATGACTTGCGATGTTCTCGTTTCTGTAATATTGGTATACTTTTGGCGATAGGAGACATATGAGCATGCTCCGATTTGTTTGATGAATTATGAGGTTGTTCTTCTTCTTCTTCTTGTTCATCTTCATCTTCCTCTATAATCACGTCGTCACTCGCAGTTTCTCCTATTTTACCTC
Source organism: Saccharomyces paradoxus (assembly GCF_002079055.1). Lineage (NCBI taxonomy): Eukaryota > Fungi > Ascomycota > Saccharomycetes > Saccharomycetales > Saccharomycetaceae > Saccharomyces > Saccharomyces paradoxus. Next base: position 52,668 of record NC_047501.1, read on the forward strand.
TAGGCTCCGGGTGTTGACTCTGTAGCTCTTTTAATTTACTTAAAACTTCATCCGATTCCTCATTTGGTTGCGCATACGTGATTCTTTCCGTGTTTTTTAGCTGCTCTTTGAGCTTGGAAACTGGTTTCTTTTCTGTTTCACTTGGTTCGTCAGAGCTAGCTCGAAATGCCTGTGGCCTTTCTTCTATTAACGATTCAGCCCCGCTTGTTCCTTCACCATCCTCCTCTAAGAATTCTTTTCTTGCTTTCAGGTTTTCTCCTGCTTCGAAATCGGAGCTTTCGTTGACTTCCATATTAGATGCCTCATCAGGTGAAACTTGGGAGGAAGTCATCCCTTTCAAGTCCCATAGTAATGAATCTCTTATCAAGATCCAGATTTTAAAATTGGTCAGATCATCTATGGAGAGATAAACTGATGCGTTATGTGTTGCGATAGATATTAAATCTACCAGTGTTTGCATTTTGTCCTGCAGTTCTGCTTCCAGGTTTTTGTCGATCTTCCTAGACCTGCCATGGCTTTGGTTATTTGCAGAGATGGATGATATACTTGATCTGACATCCTTCTCGTCAAACTCCTTAGAACTGTTGGAATTCCTCTTGGATTGTTTGCTATTTCCTTTCTCATTCATTAAGGTAGCCCATGTATTATTTTCTGGGAAATTGTACTTTTTCAAAAGATGGCTTTCGATTATTTTGTCATCATCATCATCATCATCATCATCATCACCATCACCATCATCATCTTTATCACCATCATGCGCTTCAGTTACATTTTTAGTAATGCTAATGTTTTCTACGTCTTTTTTGTACATAGCGTCTGCACTGTCTGCAATATTCTGCTCTTGAATATACGAAAACTTGAGTTGTCGCGCCAAAAATTTAAACGTTTCTACTGGCGACCTTCTAATAGAAGAGTTTTTGGAAATGACGTCCTTTTTCCTTAGGTGAGCGATTTTGGTTAATCTTATGTTATTGAAAATTTGTGGTATATCTAAAGTGATGATACAAGGCGGCTCAATGGCAATTTCTTCTTTATTATCAGTTTGTGGTGTTAGAGATGTCAATGATGCGGAAGAGTTATTAAAAGAAGATGCCGCAGATGTTAGTGTTAGACTTTTTGTGCTGAATGTTGGGCCTGCTTTTAAAGTTGGTGGTCTCTCTGGTGCAAAGCTTGTCAATCCAGTATGGCTAAACCCTTTTTTTATCCCACCAATTATTCCCTGGTTCTCTGAATTACCATTCTTCAGATTTTTCATTGCACCCGGATGCTTCTTCCCCGTAGCAGTTAAAGCAGGTTGAAGCTCCGGTTCTGACAGCTCATATGAGCCTATTTCCTGATCAACTGAAAGTAAACCGTTACCATCCAAATCTCTCCATGTTGTTGTATTTTTGCTCAGATTTTCGAGCACTGTTGGTTCTTTATTAATGTCCCAACCATTAATACGGGTTCCCTTATCAATATTAAAGATCAAGTTCTCATCCCACCATACTAATCCTAACGAAGGCGTTTCTGATAAGAGAATATGTTTGGGAATGTACTTTCTTGCTAAGGAATAGATGCGAACTTCCGCTTCGTCACCCATTGACGACATTCCCAGTAATGAATTATATATATTGTTACTATAAGCAGGCTTGAATTTCAATTTGGTTACCGGATAGCCTGTGTTAATTGTGAGTTTGGGAAATGCCAGTGAGCTGCTGTTGTTCAGGGACGTACTGGGTGTATGTAACGAGGGAGAGTTTCCGTAATTTAGAACTGTATTTTCAGCGCCATTGGCATTGTCACCAACATACCAAAGGCAGCATTTCCCATCCCTACCACCCGTAGCAATGTATTCTTGATTAGGATGCCAGTTTAAACAAAGACCTGGTCCTGTGTGCGCATTTAATTTTTTTTCATATTGGGTAGGTTGTCGAAGATCAAACTTCAATAAGTATCCTGAATCGTGTATGGAAGCGAATTTGTAACCGCTTTTAAAATTACCATACGTTGATGTACCCTGCTCATTCTTGATTGCAAAATTGTAGCCGGGCATCCATTTTACGTCTCTTATTGAGTCAGATGCCGTATTTATATTAATATCAGACCTATTTGAGCTTTTAGATTTATTGGAACGTAGATCCCATATTTTCACGCAACTGTCTTGCCCGCCACTTATTATTAGGTTTGATTCGACCATGTTGAAATCAAAACTATTGATTGATCTAGTGTGTTCGCATAAAGATGTTATCAAGGGATTGTCTATCGAGGAACTTTTATTGAGATCATATATCGATATTGCCGTAGAATTGTTGCACACTGCAATACAGTTTTTGTAGTTATTAAATCCAGTCTTGACATCCGCAATGGTACTAAATTTGTTCTGCCTTGTTCTTTTGCTCAGCTTGGGCAATAGGGATGTCGTTCCCCTTGTTGAGGTATTGTTATTAGGTGTTATGAAATCATGGACGCATTTGATAGATCTATCTGAGGGCGAGAATTTATACAGCCCCAAATGTGTCTTACCTGCACAAACCAGACCATTAATGTTTGGATCGTTCACTTTGTCTATACTAGATAATTCTTTATCCACTTTGGTGGTGTAAATGAGCCCAGATGACTTTCTTGTAGTTGTATTACTTGCATTTTTCTTAGTTTTGACTTTAATATTTGACTTATTGCCCATACTTCCGGCTGTTTTTACGTAGGAATTCTTATCATAGGGCAAATAGTTATCGTTGAATGAACTAGTTCTGTGACTTTCAGGCATATAAACCCCGTTACTGTAAGAAAAAGTTGGAGTTAGGTTAGGTCTTCGTATAGAATCTAATACGGATGGTTGTCCACTATTTGAATAATGATTCACCCGAAAAGAAGAATTATTGCTTGACGAAGATCCAAGAAACTCGGCTTTACCCAAAGAACTAAAGTTCCTGTTTTTTGGTATCGGGGTGCTTCCCTTGGGAACTGAAGCGTTTTCCATGTGTGGAGATAAGCTCATGATTCTTAACTGCAGCCACTCAATATCTAACTCGCTTTTCAGCCCACAATCGCTGCCATATGTATTATCAATCAGTTTTCCTTTTTCAGTAATCACCTGTTATACATCGATGTTTTTGACAAATAAAAGAGAACTTTCCGAGACAGAAAAATTTAAACCACACCGATTATGCATAACTCGATATTCAACAGCATTCTGGCAAATGATACATTAAGAAACCAAGAAAAAGCTGGGAACTCACGACAGGATTTAAATCACATACAAGTTTTTAACATGGATGCCTCCCCGATTACACCAAGCGCAGATGATTACGGGATGTATACTACTGAGATTTCACATCATAACACGATAGAATTAAAAAATCTACTATCATCATCAGACTCTAGAAGGAATTCTCAAGACGAAGATAGGCTATCCGGTAATACAAACGTAGTCAAAGAAGTCGACTGGCAAGGCGAGAAAGTTAAAACATATCCGCTAAATTATCAAACTGTACCATTAGTGAAGCTGCAGGTGATAGCATGCTTGGTTATGTTCGTAGTTTTTGGCATGAATGATCAAACAGTAGGTGCACTACTTCCTACACTGATCGAGTACTATCATATATCGCGGGTGGACGTTTCAAACGTGTTTATAGTTCAACTCTGTGGCTATGTAGTGGCGTCTTTATCAAACGAAAGATTGAATAAGCACTTTGGTATGAGAGGGGGTATGCTTCTAGCAGCCGCTTTGTGTATAGTATTCCTTATTGTTTTGGCAACTGCTCCCTCCAATTTCTACGTCTGTATGTTTTGTGGCCTTCCTCTTGGCTTAGGTATCGGCATTTTAGATTCTACTGGTAATGTTTTAATGGGTAGTCTTTTAGTTCATAAGAATGAACTCATGGGTATCATGCATGGTCTTTATGGGGCAGCAGCTATGGTTACTCCGCCCTTGGTTTCATATTTTGTTGAATGGGGTCACTGGTCTCTCTTTTTTCTTATTCCTCTGTTCTTTTCTATAATAGGCATGATTATAATCTTTCCAGCCTTTAAATTTGAAACTGCCAGTAAATACGACTATCTCTGTTCTATGGAAAACAAAGAAAATAACAATGATGTAGAAGGAGGAGGTGATGAGTCTCAGATGGAATCTACCAAGACAAGCCCAGGATTTTTTGAACTTTTAAAAAATCCCGCTATTTTCTTGTACTCATTATATTTGTTTCTTTACTTAGGTGCTGAAATCACGACTGGTTCATGGTTCTTCAGTTATTTATTAGAAACTAAATCAAGTAATAAGGTCGCTATGTCTTACATAGCAGCATCATTTTGGACAGGTTTAACTGTAGGAAGGTTATTCCTAGGATTTGTTACTGAGAGATTCTTCGAGAACGAATATAAAGCAAGCAAAGCGTATGCTTTTCTTACCCTAACGTCATACACATTGTTTGTGCTTGTTGGGCTGATCAATTCGAGCTCAGTTTTCTATTTCATCGTGTTATTCTTTGTTGTTTTCTGTTGTGGTACGTTTATCGGACCATTGTTTCCAAATGCAAGTATAGTTGCCTTACAAGTGCTGCCAAAGAGATTACATGTGAGCGGAGTTGGTGTTGCCGTTGCAGTTGGTGGTTGTGGTGGCGCAGCCATTCCATATTTGGCTGGGGTCCTTGCACATACAGTGGGTATCCAGTATATTCCACTACTATGTTGGATTATGGTTGCATTATTTACATTGGAATGGACATTGTATCCTAAATTCATTAGAGGTCATGAAGAATATTTTTAGTTGCAGAGACACTATGGGCATCAGTGTTGACCTTTATTGCATTTATGAAGAATTGTGGTCAGAAGAAATAGAAAGGCAAAATATAAAAGAAATTCAGACAAGAACATATGGAACTTTTTAATATATAGTATACATAATGACTTTGTCGGTCGTTTACAAACAGATACAATTTTAAGTAAAAAAGTAAAACTATCTGGAGTCTATAAAGAGCTTTTGGAAGCTGTTGCACAGTAGCGCAAGCAAAGTGTGTAGCGGCCTTTTAAAGAATAATATAATATAACTAGGGATACCAAAGGAAACAGTAGAAGAATAGAAAAAGAATGCGAAAAGGTCGTAAAATGGTCATTAAAAGGCGGGAGGTAGATGGAGTTCTGGAGAGTATCATAAGTATCATAAAGGAGCACGGGCATTCAATGCACGTATGGTGAGGTATCAGTCAAGCAAATCCATTGCTTTCAATTAGGCTTTGCAAATCATCGAAAAACTCATCATTAACAACAGAGTCTAGAGTAGTTAAAGTTTCGCCGGAGCTATTTTCGAAATTTTTAAAAAACAATCTAACAGCTTCGATGTATTCAAAACCAAACATTTGAGAATAGTGGTTGATAAAATTTTCTATGACCATAACGGTGTCTCTGATCTGTTTGCCACAAGTCGAAGGGTAATGACTCTGATTTAGAGAATGCGGCTCCACGACACCCGCGTTGATTACGTTGAAGAAAAACAAGCTCGTATCAATTTCTTCATGTTCGCTGATATATCGATGGATTTGATTGAACTCATCTAGGGAAAAAGGTGTGAACTGAGAATAGTAATGTTTTAATCTCTTTGCGAAATCCTTAATGGCCAGTTCGTACGGTTTGTCTTGGTAGTCTTCATTAAACGATTTATTGTGAATATTGTATTTGATAAAGCTTCTGTTAAAACATGACACCTGTAAAATGATGGGCACCAAATTAAAACTAGAAAGCTCATCTGTATTGAACGAACAAACCTCTTCAAATATAAATCTTCTTCTTTCGGTGGTAGAATTTGTGGCGTCGAAGATACCCACGTCACATTCATCGTTGTTAATTTCGTGGAACAACTTTTGCAAAGTAATTCTGGCATACGTTTCCTTTTTATCGTTATTTTTCGGATTAAACAAGTCTTCCGAGGATGTATTTGACAAAAGCAAAGGCTTTGAAATGGTGGCGCAGCTGATTTGCCTTCTCATCTTGCCAGCATTAAAAACTTTACAGCGTAGAGAATTAGTTAGCGGATTGTTCTTCAAACATTGAATTAAATGAGAAGAAATGGTAGACTTTCCAGTAGCTGGTAGCCCGATCAAAACAATCATGAACTTGTTAACTTTTCCATTTGTATACGTGGCGTCTGCATTGTCTCTTTTGTAATTTAAAGTGATGGGTAGATGTAACGGATCGTTAGAAATAACCCTAGGAACCTCTGCAGATAGCAGTGAACTTTTGTGGTTATCGAAAAAATCAGAATCTTGGCAATCCAAAGTGGCTCTGTCGAGAGATGCACTTGAGTAGCTGTTACCGGTGTTGAGTGAAAAAAGAGAATTTGAGGAATTATACTCGGAAGTCAGATATCCATCGTGAGAGTCTGAATCGGAAGAACCACCCATTTTCAAACTTCTAGTGGAAAAAACGCGTTCGTTATCCCTCTTCTTCCTTTTCTTTATATCTAAAATATTAAAAATCGTGTAAGGTTATTTGTTTTTTCGAGGGCAGCACAACTCGAAGGAACTTGGAGCCAAATAAGAAGTATAACTACCGGGCTCTACTTGTATTGTCTGTTTAGTGGTTCTCGTGTATGAGCGTATCCGACCTTCTACGACCCTTTAAAAAAGCAAATAAGTCGGTTTCCTGTGACACCAAAAATAAATGAAAACGCTTCTCTTTAGAGCATGTCTTTCTTATATAAGCCAATCTTCCACACGAAAAGCCGAGTTATCCAATTTACTTTTTCTACTTTTTTACATTATCAATCGATCCCGATGCCCAGAGAAGAAAAAGAAAAAGAGGAAAACCAATTTCCGTTGCAGACTCATCTGTGCGCGATTTCTGTGCAAAGGTGGGGCAATCGTGCCTGGAATCTCGGAAATACGTCAATTAATTTTCTTTGTATATATTCCGATAAGCTATAGTTCGTATTTTTCCGTTCCGAGGGGGGGTACGGGTGGATCACCACGTGCCGATTATACGGTATACGCAGTGAAAAATGTATATAGTTACACAAGTGGTATATATTAGCGCGATCATCGGGACGACGATGGAGGAGACTGTGATCCGGTTCTCAAGGTGTCCTGTATGCTAGTGAGTTTGTCCTGTACCTGTTTGCACACTTGCTCGATCTCACGAATTTCGCCGCGCTTGTATTCTAGTTGTTCTTCTAGTAGCATGATAAGAGACTCTCGGGACTGATGGGGTCTGTACTCATTAAGCAAGTGGTGAATATTGACGAGAATGGTCCTTATGTCCTCCACTTTGCGCTCGTACACATCCGGATTTATGCTCAATACTCCGACGAGCTCTAAGTAGTTCAGCAGCAGCGATTTCAATAGCTTTCGTAGCTCTTGGATTTTATATTGGTAATTTGTGCTTTCATTTTCTGTGGATTTCTTATAAAGCTGGGTGAGCCCCATGCTCTCTAAATCGGGTAATTGGTCCTTCACCTGCCATATACTTCCAAACGCTCGATATTGCTGATTTTTAGGCATGGGTGGTGGGATCAGGTAATCCAGGGCACAAGTAATCTCCTCTTCGTCACTGCCATCGCTGCTATTTAGAGCCGCCTGCTTCGTGCCCGCAACCTTCTTTTCTTTGTATTTTGGTAATTTTTCCAGATTGGATTGTGTAAAAAACTTCACGTATGGGGGTGGAGGAGGGTATAGTGAGCTGACCTCATTGCCAGGATCATTGGACATTTTTGGCTTGTGAAATTTTTTTATTTTGCTTGGGTATGAGATATGAACCTCTTTTATGGCATAAACACGCTTCTAATGACATACGTACTGAAAATACAAGGTTCTTTATTTAAAGTTCCATTCTGCAAGTCGTCTATCGTGATAATAGTTTCTTCTAAAGGTGCGAAGAAGGAAAACATAAAGCCCACAGTAGGCATATGGGATTCGATGTGTGCGATATAAGCTACTATCAAATTTATTTCTTTAGAGATAGAGAAGGTTAGAAAAAATAGCACGACATGAGCAACGAAGCTGACAGAATGGATGTTGATGAAGACGAATTGCAAAATATTGCGCAAAGTTCAAATCAAGGTACCCCAGTGGAAACCAAAAAGAAGAGATTTGAAATTAAGAAATGGACCGCAGTGGCGTTTTGGTCGTGGGATATAGCTGTTGACAACTGCGCTATTTGCAGAAACCACATAATGGAACCATGCATTGAATGCCAACCAAAGGCTATGACCGACACAGATAATGAATGTGTAGCAGCATGGGGTGTCTGTAATCATGCTTTCCATTTACACTGTATTAATAAATGGATCAAGACAAGAGACGCGTGCCCACTAGATAACCAACCTTGGCAGTTAGCTAGATGCGGTAGGTGAAAAAAAGGAACTGGTCGTAAACATTTAAAGCATGCCGAGGTAGAAGGCTAATTTTATTGCCCTATTTTTTTAGAGCGTAACATTAGGCTTACAGATACACGTTTTTCTCTTCCACGTCGAACTTTTGTTATATATACAGCATGATCGAGTTGTATGTACCCTTTTTCTTCATCTCATTAGTAACTCGGGTAGGAATAAAAGCATCCTCAAAGGCGAAAGATTAAAAATTTGCCTAGCCTTAGTTCATAATCTATCTCTATATAGTCGCTAAACATCAGTAGTATTTTTAACTCTTTAAGAGCACGTTGCAGGCTTTTTTTTTTCATACCTCTTTTGTCCAAAATATTTCAAGACGATCACTGCACTTTCGGAAGTACAAATACATACACATAAACACTAGGCCAAAGTGTTATAAAAAATAATAGGCTTTTTTTTTTCTCATATTGTTAGGTTACGTTGAGACAGCGCCACAAAAAAACGACACATAATATGATAATGAATTAATCCGTATTAAAGTAAAAAATATAGTAAAATATATTGTAACCTGAACAATACAAAGAAAACAAAAAAATCCAAAGCGGTGGGTATAATGATTTTTCTAAGTTTCTTTATTTTCCTATTTTTGGAATTATTTGTACTGTGTGAAGCTTCAGTCCATACCATTCAAATTAAGGACAAGCATTTCGTTGACACAGTGACTGGAAAACCATTCTTTATCAAAGGTGTGGATTACCAGCCAGGAGGCTCCTCCGATGTCAGTGAAAAACAAGATCCATTATCCAATACAGAAGCGTGTGCTCGTGATATTTTATTGTTTCAAGAATTGGGTATAAATACAGTAAGAATTTATTCTATAAACCCAGACTTGAACCATGATGCGTGCATGACCATGCTAGCAATGGCAGGGATTTATCTTATATTGGATGTTAATTCGCCATTGCAAAACCAACACCTGAACAGGTACGAACCTTGGACTACGTATAACGAAGTTTATTTGGAACATGTTTTCAAAGTTGTCGAACAATTTTCTCATTACAACAATACCTTGGGATTTTTTGCTGGAAATGAGATTGTAAACGACAAAAGATCAGCACAATATTCTCCTGCATATATCAAGGAGTTGATTGGGACTATGAAGAATTATATAAGTGTCCACTCACCCAGAACAATTCCGGTGGGTTACTCCGCTGCAGATGATCTGAACTACAGGGTATCATTATCAGAATATTTGGAGTGCAAAGATGATGATAAGCCAGAGAATACTGTTGATTTCTATGGTGTTAACTCTTACCAATGGTGCGGCCAACAAACTATGCAAACTTCAGGGTATAATACACTAGTCGACGCTTACAGGAGCTATTCAAAGCCAGTTTTCTTTTCAGAATTCGGATGCAATAAAGTATTGCCAAGGCAATTCCAAGAAATAGATTACCTGTTCTCTGACGAGATGTATTCAGTGTTTTGTGGAGGTCTAGTTTACGAGTTTTCACAGGAGGATAATAATTATGGCTTAGTGGAATATCAAGAAGACGATTCAGTGCAGCTATTAGCAGATTTTGAGAAGCTTAAATTGCACTATCAAAACGTTGAATTCCCTTCTATGAAGACTTTAAAAGAGACTGTTCAACTGGAAGAGACACCATCGTGCATAGGGGATTATGAAAATTTGAAGATAGAATCTAAAATTGCTAAAAATTTAGGAAGTTCTTTGATAAAGAAAGGCGTGAAAGTTGACAAAGGCAAATATATAGATATTTGCGAGAATCAGCTGTCCACTAATGTTACGATTTTAGACATGCATGGTGATAGCTGGGATGGGCCCAAAAAGATTGAAATCAGGCAAAGTCTGACGTTTTCAGACCTGGAAGGAGAAGGACAAGAAAATGCGGATGAAGATGATGATGACTTAAAACGGAAGCACAGGAACTCTGCCTCTATTTCCGGCCCATTTTTACCTCTTGGGTTGTTTTTGCTTTTTTTTACTTTAAGTATATATTATTAGGCATGTTTTGTTTCTTCTCTGCTCAAATATTTACTATTAATTTTTTTTTTTTTTAAAGGAAGAAATATCCAAGAAAGTGATTATAGCTATTACTAAACATGAAAACATAGAGTCTCTAAATTTGCATTTAAGCCCTTCTTGACGAGATTTCTTTGCTTGGTATGTTGGGCGCTTTACATATATATTACAAGCTCAATAGGGTAAATTAATTGCCGAGGCACTTTTGCCGCCGAGCTTTTGAGTATCCGTTTTGCCACTTCTTGTTAAATAAAGAACTAAATTAGTACTCGTGGAAAATAAGAAGCGGTAGAGAATGAATACTAATAAGACAATGCAGGACGAAGTCCAAGATAGGGTCTTGCAAAGAGCAGAACTGGCACATTCTATTTGGAACTTAAGGTTCAACCTTAGTAAAGTTACCAAACGAGTTCACATGGAAACAAAAGTATTTCGAGAGATAAAAATAAACGAATCACAGTTGCAAACTGAGCAGCCCAGTTGCCGAATTTTTCTTCCTGATTTGGGGGAAGAACATGTGCCCTTGATCCAAGGCTTTAAATGTTTGGATTCACCGCCCCCCGTTCCACCAAGTTCGTCACAAGGTGAGGACAAAGAGAGCACTGCAGATTCGCAATACTAGCGGAGATTACAAGTGATCCAAAATAGAGCTTTTCCATTGGTCATAAACAATAAGGTAAAATGCGGCGATCATAACTTTTCTCCTGTTTTTTGAAATTTCTCTTTTAAATTCATTAACGAAGCTATGAAAATACGCAAGAGGAACTTTTGTTGAAAAATATTACGTGGTTGAAGTCTATATTAAGTGAAGTTTACTCTTGTGGGTTACGTTTTCAGCTACGTATTTTAATAATTTTAAACAAGTTGTAGTACACCTTCAAAAAAACCAATAAATCATTCTAAAAATTCTTTAGACAGCTGGTGGAGAAGTTAATAAGAATTCGATAGATGAAGATTTAACTGTATTTAAATTAAAGATAAGATTAGATTCTACAAAATCAGGTGCTTTAGTATAAATAACTGATTTATTATTAACTTTATTGTTTAACTTGTTCGAGGGTAGAGTGTGTTCTATGTATTGTTCTACGTATTCCTTCTTCTCAATTTCGAGAACGCTTTGAACTAGCATTTTCCGTTATCGTACGTCCCCCTATATGCAACCCCTTGTGTGAATGAATCTGTAAAATATACAGCGTTTTCCTCTATAGGAAACAAGCAGGGTCTTTTTCACCAAGGATTACATAACGCATTTATCAGAAAGCGGTGTTAGTTGATATATTTCAGAATGTGCGAGTAGGTTCACCGCAATTACTTTTATAGGTTCACCCAACTGACGGCAAATTTCAACTAGTGCCAAAATTGCCTACGAGTTTTGGCACTCTGCGGCCCTCTGCCCAGCTGTTTTCTTTAATAGATGTGGTTCTATGATCCTTGATATTGCTACCCCTCCTTTTTTCTTTTTCATCAATAAATTGCAAATATCGCAAGCACGTTTTTACTCAGCCCGTCCGTTTTGAGATACAAAAAAGATATCTCAAATTAAAATTTTCTCTAGAACATGAACCATCGAACTAATTATGCATAGTAGCGTGCGTTCCAATCCTATGAACACATTTTTTTTTCCGGATAAACTAACTGAACAGTACAATACTTAGCGTGCAAGGCTATCCTTCAATATAGGCTCAAAATTAGAAAAAAAGCTTCCTGATTAGTTGAGTTTTTCAAGAAAGTATCATCCTGACGATAGACAGGCTTTAAATAAAATATTTCTACATGAAAGTATACTGTTAGTTGAACAGAAATTCAACAAAAGTATACTATTACTTTTCAAAGATCATCGAAAATTGCTAGAAAGCGTAAAAACACTTATTCATGTCATCATCGTCCAGTTCATCAGAGTCATCGCCTAATTTATCGCGGTCTAACTCACTGGCTAACACGATGGTTTCCATGAAAACAGAAGATCATAAGGGATTGTACGACCATAGGCAGCACCCTGACTCACTGCCGGTTCGTCACCAACCCCCGGCATTGAAGAAAGAGGAAATTGCCAAGATCTCTAAACCTACTACTCCTAAGGAGCAGAAGGGTGCAACGAGATACAATAGTCATGTGGAAGTGGGAAGCGCACCCACTAGGGGTCGCATGGATTTTGAAGACGAAGTACCGGATTTGGATGAAGCGGTCGCTCATCATCAATTGAGAGCATCTGCCATTTTAACTTCTAACGCGAGGCCTTCCAGACTAGCCCACTCTATGCCACACCAAAGGCAGCTTTATGTAGAGAGTAATACGCATCCCTCACCAAAGGATGTAGGTGTGAAGAGAGACTATACCATGTCGCCTTCTGGCGCATCATTAGGTAGCAAATCCAAGATGAGTGCATCTTCCTCGGCAAGCCCTATTACGAAGGTGCGAAAACCTTCACTAGTCAATCCGGTTCTTGAAATTCCACACGAATCGAAATCAGATACACATTCTAAGCTAGGTAAGCCCAAGAAGAGGACGTATTCCACAACATCTGCGCATTCATCTATTAATCCCGCAGTTTTACTGACGAAAAGCACATCTCAAAAGTCGGATGCAGAAGATGATACACTGGAAAGGAAACCGGTACGTATGAACACTAGAGCCTCTTTTGATAGTGACGTATCACAGGCGTCGAGAGACTCGCAAGAGACGGAGGAAGATGTTTGTTTCCCTATGCCCCCACAACTGCATACTAGAGTTAACGGTATAGATTTCGATGAGCTAGAAGAGTACGCTCAGTTTGCAAACGCGGAGAAAAGTCAATTCTTGGCAAGTCTCCAAGCCCCCAACGAACAGAAGTATAGTAATGTTTCTCAGGATATAGGATTTACTAGCTCCACTTCAACTTCCGGTTCCTCAGCGGCCCTGAAATATACACCAAGAGTTTCGCAGACTGGTGAAAAGAGTGAGAGTACTAATGAGACAGATATCCATGAGAAGAAGGAAGAGGAGCTTGAGGAAAGTAAGCCTGGTTTACGTCCTGGTATATCTTTTGGTAAAAATAAGGTTGAAGGGGAAGAGAATGAAAACATTCCTCCTCATGACCCAGCATACTACTCATACCAGAGTACAGATTTTCAAATTCCCAATAGATTTTCATTTTTTTGTTCAGAATCTGATGAAACTGTACATGCTAGTGATATCCCTTCTTTAGTGTCCGAGGGGCAGACGTTTTATGAATTATTCAGGGGGGGTGAGCCAACGTGGTGGTTAGATTGTAGCTGTCCGACTGACGATGAAATGCGTTGCATAGCAAAGGCGTTTGGTATTCATCCGTTAACAGCAGAGGATATTAGAATGCAGGAAACTCGTGAGAAAGTCGAACTTTTCAAATCATATTACTTTGTTTGTTTTCATACCTTCGAAAATGATAAAGAATCAGAGGATTTCTTGGAGCCTATTAACGTTTACATTGTTGTTTGCAGGTCAGGTGTATTGACCTTCCATTTTGGCCCAATATCCCATTGTGCTAATGTCAGAAGACGTGTAAGACAATTGCGTGACTATGTCAATGTCAATTCAGATTGGTTATGTTATGCTTTAATCGATGACATCACAGATAGTTTCGCTCCGGTAATTCAATCTATTGAATATGAAGCTGATGCAATTGAAGATTCCGTATTCATGGCTCGTGACATGGATTTCGCAGCCATGCTACAAAGGATCGGTGAAAGTAGGCGTAAGACAATGACGTTGATGAGACTTCTTAGTGGTAAGGCCGATGTTATCAAAATGTTTGCCAAAAGGTGCCAGGATGAAGCTAATGGAATTGGGCCAGCTCTAACATCACAAATAAATATTGCTAACTTACAAGCAAGACAAGATAACTCCAACCATATCAAAAATAACAATTATCCAACTGTACCAAATAATTATGCTCCTACCACATCACAACCGAGGGGAGATATCGCTTTATATTTAGGCGATATTCAAGATCATTTATTGACGATGTTTCAAAATTTGCTGGCGTACGAAAAGATTTTTTCTAGATCTCATACAAACTACTTAGCTCAATTGCAAGTGGAATCATTCAATTCTAATAATAAAGTCACAGAAATGTTAGGTAAAGTTACCATGATAGGTACAATGTTAGTTCCATTAAATGTTATCACTGGTCTTTTCGGTATGAATGTTACAGTACCAGGACAGGATTCTAGTATTGCGTGGTGGTTTGGGATATTGGGTGTGCTGCTTTTGCTGGCGGTCCTAGGTTGGTTCTTGGCTAGCTATTGGATTAAGAGAATAGATCCCCCTGCGACGCTTAACGAAGCTGCGGAAAGTGGAGCTAAATCGGTTATCTCTAGTTTCTTACCGAAAAGAAACAAGAGGTTCAATGATCGTTCCAAAAATCTAAATGTGAGAGCCGGCCCTTCAAATAAATCAGTTGCAAGTCTTCCTAGTAGATATAGCCGCTACGACTGATTACTAACGAGATAAAGATAGAGAAAGTTAAGTCGTAGAGCCATGCATCTACGCTTCGGGAATTCCGCATTTTCTATGCTCGAATTTTAGCCATCTAGTGTCTAACCTAAGCAGCAGCTCGCGAGATTATCTCACATTTACAAACGTTGAACCTAGAGGAAGTGCTCATTGTGCCCTTAATCTTTTCTCTCTTCAAGTCCAGTATGGTACTGTCTTCGACGCCTATTTTTATATGTATCTTTATTTATTGAGTTGGGCTTTTGCTATTCAGGGATTTCTACAAACCGGTCAGTCGCCCAATAGCGATCACAAAAAATGGAATAGCTTATACTAATTGTGAAAAATAATAAAGCTGCATTTAAAGAACACTCATCTTGATATATTCAAACTTTCTACTTATTATGATGTTAGAATAATTGGTGGTGATTCACCACTCAAATTTGTTACCCTACCATATTCATTAAATGAGAAATAATAATCTGCAGCGCCCCTTTCATAAAGATGACGGTTATGGCGGCCATATAGTGATAGGCTAGAACTGTTCATTCTGGATTATAAGATCGATTAGAAAACCCTATCATCATGGACGCAGATGATCATGTTAGCTTGTTTCGCTTCCCTTTCAAGATCCCCACCTTCCGTGGCATAAGGAAAGGCGGTGTTTATCTTTCAGGTGCCCTCTATGCTCTAGGGTTTTGGATATTTCTAGACGCAGTGCTCTATTCTAGATATTCCAATGCATCAGATGTTCATGTAACATTCATTGACTGGATTCCTTTCCTTTGCAGCACACTAGGAACGCTGATTGTGAACTCTATTGAGAAGAATAGATTATTGCAGGGAGCTTTATCATCAGATGGTGGTGCCTTTGGCAGTGGTGCCGGCGACTTAGATTCGAATATGGCATGGCAAGCTCGAACCGTTTTATTCTTTGGCTTTGCACTATTAGCTGGTGGGTTATCAGGCTCCATTGTCGTGTTGATCATCAAATTTTTGGTGAAGGATTACAATACCTATCCAACTTTGGGGATGGGAGTAAATAATGTGTTGGGGAATGTATGCATATTGTTGAGTTGTGTTGTTTTATGGATTGCTCAAAATGTTGAAGACGACTATTCATATTCTTTGACGCTATAAGTTAAGTTACTCCTATTATAGCAAACATTTTTGAGGTTAAAAAAGGCTAATTGACTTAGTAAAGAAACGTATATATATATATATATATATATATATATTTATATTTATTGACGCTTTTTTCGAAAACAACAGAATGCTAAATAGTGCTATACACATTTTTATATGTTATAATGTGTCACATAAAGGATAATCTAACGGAAAAATGCAAGTCATATGATAAGGTAGAAACATAAGATGACAGCGATGCAAAAATTAGTTGAGAACTAGTGGCTAATCTAAAGGCGGTACAACTGAGTTGTAGTATTCTCCAAGGGCTCTTTTATCCGATGCGCTAAAATTAAATAGGTCTGGTAAGTGCACTGGCATACTCGAACCTCTTGGCAAAAAATAAGTTTCATTCCTTAACGCGTCAAAAAACTCGTGAGCCATCAGTTGTCTAGCATCCCATCTCTCAGAGGCATCATAGACCAATACCTTTAGCAAGAATTCCACATCAAAAAATTCTATAGAGGGGAACCAATGCATAAACTTCTTGAATTTTTGGTCATTTAAGGTATTCTGTAATTCTTGAGATTTGTTTATAGAACTCTCAGGAAACCGGCCTAATAGCTTGGCTATCTCCTCCAGTTGTGACTTGGCGCTATCACCTTTGAAAAGGGGCTGGCCCTTTATCATTTCACCTATTATGCAACCAAGCGACCATATATCTATTTGCGTTGTATAATGCTTCAAATTTAGGAGAAGTTCGGGTGCTCTATAAAACCTCGAGCAAAAATAAGTTTTTAGTTCTTCATTATTCCCTAGTCGTTGTGCCGAGCCAAAATCACATACTTTAGCAATACCGCTACCTGGTATGATCAGTATATTGCTCGGTTTCAGATCGCCATGGCATATGTTCATGGAATGTAAGACTAGAAGCGCTCGAAGTATTTGGAAAGTGTACAACTTGATATGCTTTGTAGGCACCTTAGACCCATTGTCGAAATATTCATGAATTTCAGAACTCAAGGTTTGAGGAATATATTCCATAACAAAATTTTTCTGATATAAGTGCCCACCATCCTTGGTAGAACATTGGCTCTCGAAGAAAAACTCTAAAGTGACCAGATTTGGATGTTTGATATTCTGTAAAATCTCTAATTCCAAGGACTGCACTTTGGGAGATTTTACCACTCTTTTTATAGCATAAGGTCCCAGCCATTCAGTGCTGTTGGTTGACAGATAGGACTGTGTGACAGTGCCAAACGAGCCATGGCCTATTCGTTTCCCTTCCCTGACGTACATTTTTTTCTTTTGTCTGTTTTTAATTGATACGATGTCATCGATAAAATAGTGTTCATCCTCTAATTTTGTCATTGTATTGGGGATGCTCCCGAAAACTTTTTTTGCTTTAAGCATTGTATGTTAGTAGTAAAAGCAAGTTGTATGTGGTGTTTTTTTTTTTGTTTGTTTTTTAGTTTCCTCATCGATGTATGTACAGTGTCAACACAATGAAGAATGACACCTCTTTATAAATCCTAGGCTCAAAATGTGAAAGCAGAAGATCTTTACGTAAACAAATAGGGTCACTCAAACTATACGAAACCTGTCAATATAATCTATTCCGATAGGATCATATTAATCCCTCCCTTCAAGAAATTTATTATTGTTACAGCTTTTTAACTGTCAGCAGAGCTATCTGATAAACATGTACTAATCAGCCTAACTAACCCCCTGGGGGAAGCTTATCATTACATATTCTTGTCTCGGCGTTCTTTGAGTTTCTTATCTTGTATGCCCGATATAGCAACCTTGTTGGTACTAATCTAACGGTTTCCGTATTTTGCAATGAAGAGGCGATGAGGAGGTATGGGTCACAAGTTTAATATGTACGGATGTTATATGAAATTGCTTTTCTTTTTTTCTTTTTGTCTCAAGCGGTCATTGTGCGGCGAAAAAGAGAAGATCGTAAACGGAAGTCCACGCTGGAAAATTGGCCTCTCCTTTTACGGAGAGTAGCATTGCCTCGGCCTGGCAGCTCCTTTGGCACAGTCGGACTAAACTGAGCCATCACCCTAGCAGCTTGCTGTTCCTCTCTAGACGCAATACTGGATTCTCTTTCTAACTTTGTCTTGCCACACAGCATTGGGCGCTTCCCAATGCAACATCGTTCGTATGCATACAATCTTTTAGATATTATCTTTTAAAAATTATTTTAAAGCAATTTTGAATGTATTTCATATGCTTTACTTTTGTTAATAAAGACGTCAAACAAAGAAGATCAATAAGATAAAATGGCTCCATCTGGTATGTGAACTGCAAAATTAATAGCACAAGAGAATTAAGAAGAGAATAATTGGAACTAGTACAGTTAATATTGATGAGATACGAAATTTATATGTAAAAGTCTATCCGGAAACAAGAATAGTGTATCAATAACTCGACTCAATATGATGGGCACCGTAGCTATAGGAGTCGCCAATTTACTAGCAACCGTTTGATAGCGTTGAAGCTGTGGAAGTTATCCTTATTGTTACCAGTAGCCATTAACAAATCTACTACAGTATTCGCTTTTCTGTTCAGGTTGTAACAGAAAATAAGGAGTTGCTTTTTCTATCCCCATTGTATATTTTCTTCTATATCCTGCTCTACATCGAAGCATCAAGGAAACATAATTTACTAACATTAACAAATTCATCTTCTATGAATTTACTTTTTTTATAGCTAAGGCTACTGCCGCTAAGAAAGCTGTCGTTAAGGGTACTAATGGTAAGAAGGCTTTGAAGGTCAGAACTTCTGCTACCTTCAGACTACCAAAGACCTTGAAGTTGGCTAGAGCTCCAAAATATGCTTCCAAGGCTGTTCCACACTACAACAGACTGGACTCATACAAGGTCATTGAGCAACCAATCACTTCCGAAACCGCTATGAAGAAGGTTGAAGATGGTAACATTTTGGTTTTCCAAGTTTCCATGAAAGCTAACAAATACCAAATCAAGAAGGCCGTCAAGGAATTATACGAAGTTGACGTATTGAAGGTTAACACTTTGGTTAGACCAAACGGTACCAAGAAGGCTTACGTTAGATTGACTGCTGACTACGATGCTTTGGACATTGCTAACAGAATCGGTTACATTTAATCTAATTGATTTAATTAATAAATTTAATATTATTTTTAAATTTTTCTTTAAATATACAATAAATCTTTCATAACATGTTAAATTCATGATTAAAAAACATATATAATGTATAGCAGTAAAGTGGTTGCAATTTTCTGTGCTCTGGAAAGAAGGAACCAGTCTTGTATACTGTGGCAGAGGTTCCAGCAACTTTTATAAATTGGTATTAGTAGTGTACTGTGATTATATTGCGGCTGTAAGAATAAAAGGAGTGGCGCGAAGGCTTTGGAAGGAAGAGGTAGAAGTGTGGTTGCAATCGGAAAGCCTTTTTACCCACGTACCCACGTTTTTTACCCACGATACTTTTGTTCCCGTGGCATCGCTGTCCACTTACAATTTTGATCAACTAATAAACGAATCCTCACCACTTGTGGAGAATTTACAGCTGACGGGAGGAGAAAAATGAATGATACATGAAGTAAGAATGTTATTATTTAGATTCAAAGTGATAGATATTTTCATGGTGAATCACTTATATAGGTTAGAATATATGTGTGTGCGTATGGGGGAGGTGCTGCGAGTTTGTGGCACTTGCTATTTTTTTTGACTGAACGGGAATATTATCATTCTGCTGTAATGTTCTGCTTCCTTCTGACGTTCTTGTTAAGTTGAGACAGATCTCGATGCAACGAATTCCAAACCCTTGTCAATGTTTTTCTTTAACTGGGAAACGCAAACTGGCAACATTTCGTTACGCTCCATATCGTTCATTCTATTAACGGTGTCGTAATCCACATAAGAAACGCCCTTCGTAGTAATAGTCAATGGTATGGCAAAGTAGCCTGCACCATCCACCAAAGGCAATAATTGGTCCGCCCCAGGAGCTATGGGGAAGTTGTTTGCGTCTTTTAGTGGCACGTAGTAGGTCCCGTGAATTTGGTCGATGTTACCCAATAACAAGGAAACAAATTGGACGACACATTTATAACCGGCGTGAGCCATCGATAATGTAGCACTACCTTTACCGTTCTTGGCTTTGACTACTTCATCACCGCCGTATTGGACTCTATGTATTAAATATTTCAATTGATCCTCATTTAATCTCGATAGGAAGTTTGACTGAGAAAACAATGGAATGATAGTCTCACCGGAATGTCCACCGATTACGGGAACGTCGGGCATGGAATTAACACGAGGAGTTAACCCTGACTCAATGTTTATCTCACGTAGAAAAGTGGAAGCTCTTACAATGTCCAGTTTAGTGACTCCCATGATTCTTCTCTCAATGCCAGAATTCCTGGATTGAGGATGATTTTTAAGAATGTTAGAGACCATCACAGGGACCAAAGAATTAACAGGGTTAGAAATCACAAGGACAAAGACCTTGGATAGGTCGCAGCATTCCGCAATAGAATCACCCAGTTGGCTAATGATACCAGCATTCACGTTAAATAAGTCATCACGAGTCATACCAGGCTTCCTTGGGACACCTGCAGGGATAACAACAATAGAAGCGTTATGCAAACAATTTTCAATGCCGCCAGCGGGAGAGTGGCTGGACACGGAAATGGGAGTGTCAATGTGAGACAAGTCAGCGGTAACACCGTTGATGGCTTCTTGATTGACATCGTAAAGAGCGAGGTGAATGTGGGTAACGCTTCGGTTGCTCTCCTTCAACTGGTATTGCAACTGAGCTTTCAAAAGCAGCGATAGCGACTGCCCGATACCACCGGCGGCACCTAAAATGGCGATCTTTAAGGAATCCTGTTCTATGGATGGCGTAACTGAGTGAGGCATGTTATTATGGCTTTTATGATCTTGTATTGAACTTTTATAATAGTCTATAGTACTATACTCTCGACTATTGTTGACTGGATGCTTTATACAGAAAGGGAGAATATATATACAGGGAAAAAGAATAAGAAGGAGAATCATGCAGCCCTCTCTATCCCATGTCAATAAATCTTTATCTTTATATATGTACGCACGCGCCTATGAAGTGTACCTTTAGATACCTTCCGTAGTTCCTTAAAATCAAATCGGACCTTACCAACCTTGGATAGCATAAAATGCCACTAAACAAAGGGAAGAAAACCGGAACTTCCCGGGATCATTAGGGGAGTGTTGGGGCCAAGTAACGGCGGCCTTAGAGCGGCTACGGCCGAATGGGCGAACAATTGCGGATTAAAGGAGCCGTATCGTAGATGATGAGTCCATTTGGCCGGGGAAGGCCGAGATGCTGACAAGTGACATCTTTTCCGTACTTCGCTATATAGAAGAAAAAGTGGAAAAGAAGTGATAAACGGAAGATAGCGAGTGACTATTGTTCGTAGTTAAAGTGAAGTTCAATGGTAAATCGAGCAAATAAAAATAAGAAAGAAAGAAAGAAAAGTAAATGGAAAAATACGAGAATATCTTCCTGATTTGACACAAATGAATACAGCTAAGTATGCTTAATGGCGTTGTTGACATGCACCAGGACATGGTCTCGGCCTTGCACGATCTTATCTTGCGTTCTATTATTTCCTTTTTTTTTTTTCCTTAGCTCATCGCAGGTGGTTCGAGCAATAATGAAAAAATGAAAAAAAAAAAAATAAAAACCTCAGTTCATCCAATATTATGTAAAAAATGTCTGTATATACATGTACGTAGGTGCTATGAAGGCCTCGCTAAGAATATTGCTAGTTTATAATTCAAGGAAGGATGTTACAAGATTATAATGGGCCGGTTGTTAAGAAGGCGAAACCCTCAGAAAGGTTGCAATGTGAATATTTCATGGAAAAAAAGAAACGAAGATGTGGGATGACGAGAAGTTCTCAAAACATGTATTGTTCGGAACATCTGAACTTAATGAAAAAAGTCGTCAATTCTCAAATACACAACAAGAATGGCGGTGAAGCAGAGAAAGAAAGGGAAAGAGTTCCTTGTCCACTGGACTCTAACCATACAGTTTGGGTAGATCAATTAAAGAAGCATTTGAAAAAGTGTAACAAGACTAAACTGAGTCATTTGAACGATGACAAGCCATTCTATGAACCAGGTTATAATGGAGAGAATGGATTGTTATCGTCGACTGTTAAAATGGATTTTACTGCAAATCATCATATTCAGTCTATTGAATTGCTGTATAAAATATTTGAGGGAGAATCGATGGGTGAGTTACCTTTGAGACAACTGAACAATGAGCTTATGTCTCGGAAACGATTTCCTCAATTGCCTTCGAACATTAAACATGCTGTTCAACAGTCTTCGCTGATTGAAAACTTAGTCGCCGTTGGTGCATTTGAGAGGCCGAAAAGTTTGAATTTCATTGAGTTTGGATGTGGCAGGGCTGAGTTTTCGCGCTATATCAGTCTATACGTTTTGACACAGTTAATAAACTTTTCAGCGGAGCACTCGGAATCAAACTCCAACGAGTTCGTATTGGTTGACAGAGCAACTAATAGGATGAAGTTCGATAAAAAGATAAAAGACGATTTTTTAGAAATAAAGTCACAGTCAGCATCCAATACTATTAACTGCCCCAGCATTAACAGGTTAAAGATAGATATCAGAGACTTGAAACTGGACGCCATTTTAAAATCGACACCTGAGGATGATAGACAATACGTTAGTATCTCAAAACATCTTTGTGGTGTAGCCACTGATCTAACTTTGAGGTGTATAAGTAACAGTTCAATTTTACATGGCGATAACAACAACAAATGCAAACCTAAACTAAAGGCAATTTGTATTGCCATGTGCTGTAGGCACGTTTGTGATTACGGTGACTATGTCAATCGCGACTACATTACGTCGCTTCTCGAGAAATATAAGGCCAATGATTCCATCTTAACGTATGAAACCTTTTTCCGCGTTCTAACTAAACTCTGCTCGTGGGCTACATGCGGAATGAAACCAGGAACGTCCATTACGGATACAGTAAACGTTGTCGAATCATTTAAAGGGACCGAGCCATATACAATTACCATTAAAGAGAGAGAAAACATTGGATTGATGGCAAGGCGCATAATTGATGAGGGCAGGTTGGCGTATGTAAAAGAGAAGTTTACAGGGTTCAATGCAGAGCTGATAAAGTACGTAGAGTCCGACGTGTCCCTAGAGAACGTTGCTATGTTAGTTTATAGGAAATGAAGGGCTTTTTTTTTTTGGCTAGTGTTTTTGGTGAACTATTTTTTTTTATAACTTTTCTACATGACGGGAACATAAACATAAATACTGGTAATAAACACATTTCTCTTTTTAATTTCATGAGAGAAAGTAAGTACATATCTTAAAATTACAAAGCGCTTATGCATTCATTTCAGTTGAAGTTATTAAAATATCGGTCCCTGAAATTATCTTTCGAACGTTTCATTCCATGGTTACTTGGTCCATTGAAAGTGCTACCCCTATTGATATAAACCAGCAGTCTCCTTGACCATTTATTAAATTCTTGAACGCAATTGTATTTTAGCTCCAGATTTTCATGCATTGGCACAATGGTTTCAATGTTGGCGTCGTTTGCAGTGGGCATCCAGAAGGCTAATCTTCCGCCAATCGGTAATCTTTTAGAGGAGTATTGTAAAAGATCGTCCAGTAATGAATCTAGAGCATATGGTTTTTTGGTTGGAATATAATCGCGGCGTAAATACGCCTTTTCACCGTCAATTTCCACATCTTCCTTACCAAGAAATCTTTCTGGGTCCTTAGCACCTAGGACTTTAATGCTTTCTCTGATACCATACGGAGGATCACATAATATTGTATCAATGACAAGGTTGTTTCTTAATGCATTGTTGGTAAAGTCCATGGTCAATACGTCGAGAAATTGAGAACTTTCACCATACTTTTTGAAGTTGGCCGAAATGTTCACTTGGGCACCCTTGCCACGAATCATCCTGCCATCTATATCCGAACCAATAACTAAAGAACCAAAATGCCCGCCGGCTACCAAGAAGGATCCTGTACCTGCAAACGGGTCGTACATTATAGTTCCCGGTTTTACTTGAGCTATATTAGCACTAACTAACGATAATTCTGCTTCAAAGCTAGTTGTACCTTTGTAAGGTCTTTTTTTCAAATCATATTTTTCCATGGCACTTCTGTTGCTCATTTGAATCTGTCTGCCAAAAAAAATCCTAGTGGGGGTCTTGCCACCAACGTTTTCCGAAATTGGAGTGTACTCTTCTATAACAGTGAAAACCTCTTGAGGATGTTTCATATCAATCTTCCCTTCAAAGCCAAGGTAACGGAAAGTCTCAATCTGCTTTACTCTATTGGCTTTACTATTGCCTTTATAGCACTCGAATTCGAACTTAAAAGTGGAATGTTTAAATTTCAATTGTAGATCCTGCTCAAAGTTAGATTGAAGCTGAATATCTTTATGCAACTCATCCAGCGTTGAGCCCTGCCCCCAGTATTCGTAAATGCCCCTGGTTAAAATTGACCTTTTGATCCAGTCCTTAGCTTGCTTATCATTCTCCAGCTCTACAATAAAAAAGGGACTATCGGCGTTGTACTGTGAAAAGTCTATGGAAAGATTATATAGGTCTGCTAATGATTCTAGCTCTGCCCTTCTAAAATTCAAATGAACTTGAACCATATACAACAGGTATTTCTTCATGCTGCCGCTTTTATCCTATTTACAATGTACTTAATTATGCTATTTCACTTCCATATTGTCAGTATCGAGACCTCGATGCCCATAATCATCGATTCTTTTCACTTTTCCCACAACGTAGTCGTTTCTTTTTTCTTCAAACATAAAAATTTAAAAGACGGGTAATGGGAGTCTCCTGAAGTGCAATTACTTAGATATGACACTATGGAGGCTATTGGTACATACAGAATACTAAGGAATATAACTTGCTGTAAAATAAAAAGAAGAAACCTGAAAACTCTCCACTTATTTGGTTTATTTACTTTTCAAATTCCACCAGAGGCATGTTATTGAAAGAATATTAATTATTCATACCAATCTTTTATTCATATCCGTTTATTTTTTAAGTGTCTTGCTCGAAAATTTAAAACTAAGATATGCATCTACAACAGGGATACAAATATAGAAATATGATTTCAAGGATCGCAATATCATCTTCTTCTAAACATTTGTAACCTTTGGAGATGTCACAAAATACTGGGCGGCTAATTTAGCGCCATTGTCTGTAGTTACCCGGAATATGTTGTTTCCTTTTTTTTATATTTTTTTTTTCGTCCGCCCCCTCCCCACGAGCAGTGCCGAGAATTCTTGTTGAAAAGCAAAAAAAGTATAAAAGGCGCATGCTTTCCACACGCCCACGCGTTCTTGCATTCCTTTCCCTCTTTCCTGACGGTCATAGTGATTGAAAATAGAAGGATTCAACAGTTCCGACTAGTTATTTAAATTTGCAGATAGTCAAGTATTAGTACAATATACTGTTATAAATTTTTACGTGTATTTTTTACTTTTTAGTGTTTAATAACTAAAATCGCATACCTTACTACATTTCTTTCTAACTTTTTTGCGAAAGAAACAAGAAAAAAAACAGACAGAAAAGGTATACTCAACAAACAAGAAATTAAAAAAGCGTGCATACACAGACAATTGGCCCTTTTTTCATTCTGTATTAATATTACTGTTTATATTACAATCTTTTCATAAAAGACGCAAATATTTTATTTATAAAGAATTTTAGCAGTATACGCAAGTCTGACAAAATAGAGAATAAGTTAAATAAGAAATGAGCTCTGACGAAGAAGACTTTAACGACATTTACGGCGACGATAAGCCTACCACTACTGAGGAAGTGAAAAAAGAAGAAGAAGAACAGAAAAAGGCTGGCAGTGGTACCTCACAATTAGATCAACTAGCCGCACTACAAGCATTATCTTCTAGCTTGAACAAATTAAATAATCCAAATAGTAACAACAGTAGTAGTAATAATAGTAACCAAGACTCATCTTCTAGTAAGCAAGATGGCACTGCGAATGACAAAGAAGGTTCCAATGAAGACACTAAAAATGAGAAACAACAAGAAAGCGCTACATCAGCAAACGCCAATGCCAACGCTAGTTCTGCAGGACCTTCTGGCTTACCTTGGGAACAACTTCAACAAACCATGTCACAATTCCAGCAACCATCTTCTCAATCACCACCTCAACAACAAGTAACTCAAAGCAAAGAGGAACGTTCGAAAGCAGATTTGTCAAAAGAAAGTTGCAAGATGTTTATTGGTGGTCTGAATTGGGATACAACAGAAGATAATCTTCGCGAATATTTCGGTAAGTATGGTACCGTCACAGATTTGAAAATCATGAAAGATCCTGCCACTGGTAGATCTAGAGGGTTCGGTTTCTTATCGTTTGAAAAACCTTCTAGTGTTGATGAAGTGGTGAAGACACAGCATATTCTCGATGGTAAAGTTATCGACCCAAAAAGAGCCATTCCAAGAGATGAACAAGATAAAACCGGTAAAATATTCGTCGGTGGTATTGGTCCAGATGTGAGACCAAAGGAATTTGAAGAATTTTTCTCTCAATGGGGCACAATTATCGATGCTCAACTAATGTTGGATAAGGATACCGGTCAATC
The DNA here is from genome assembly GCF_002079055.1 of Saccharomyces paradoxus. Lineage (NCBI taxonomy): Eukaryota > Fungi > Ascomycota > Saccharomycetes > Saccharomycetales > Saccharomycetaceae > Saccharomyces > Saccharomyces paradoxus. The sequence goes on from NC_047501.1 coordinate 79,250, forward strand.
AAGAGGATTTGGTTTTGTGACTTATGACTCTGCTGACGCCGTTGACAGAGTTTGTCAGAATAAATTCATCGATTTCAAAGATCGCAAGATCGAAATTAAGAGAGCTGAGCCAAGACATATGCAACAAAAATCATCGAACAATGGTGGTAACAATAGCGGAAACAACATGAATCGTCGTGGCGGCAACTTTGGTAATCAAGGCGACTTCAACCAAATGTACCAAAACCCAATGATGGGAGGTTACAATCCAATGATGAATCCGCAAGCAATGACAGATTACTATCAAAAGATGCAAGAATATTACCAACAAATGCAAAAGCAAACTGGCATGGATTATACCCAAATGTACCAACAACAAATGCAACAAATGGCAATGATGATGCCAGGGTTTGCCATGCCACCTAATGCAATGACTTTAAACCAACCACAACAAGACTCAAATGCTACTCAAGGTTCCCCAACACCTTCAGATTCCGACAATAATAAGTCAAATGATGTCCAGACTATTGGTAATACATCAAACGCTGACTCAGGTTCTCCGCCATTGAATCTACCTAATGGTCCAAAGGGCCCATCACAATACAATGATGACCACAACAGTGGCTATGGCTACAACCGCGATCGTAGTGATCGTAATGATCGTGACCGCGATTACAATCACCGTAGTGGTGGAAACCACAGAAGAAATGGCCGTGGTGGTCGTGGTGGATACAATAGACGTAATAATGGCTACCATCCATATAATAGGTAATAAGAAAGAAAAGTGTAGAGAACTAAAGAAAAATTTTCTTCATTGTACAATTCAACAATCCTTTTACCAAATAGGCATAAGCAATTTATAATATATATATATACATGTACGTGTATTAGTTTCAAAATAGTTATTATTTTTTTTCGTTTTGTTAGAGTGTATAATCACAAGCTCTACCGAAGTATAGTGGCCATAATGCTGACAAAGAATCTTACTCATATTATGCATAGGGATACAAGAAAATGCACGCGTTAACTGATATTACCATGCGACATACCTAATTGAACAATGGCATAAACATTTAGTAAAGATAAGAAAATCCACACAATTATAGCAATTACAGTGATAATCCAATTGTTCGCCATATAAACAATTTTGACATCTTTCCCATTTTCTATTTGCATGTCACTTAAGCCGTCTTGCTCGATTACGCTACCGGCATCGCGTACAGTCACAGATCCGTCATTGCTGCTCTGATTATTGTGATTATTCTCCTCAGCAGGGTCGACAGTAATTTCAGTTTTCATGATAGACTTCTTACAAGTGAAGTAAATTAAGGGTGCAACCAAAAATGGCAGGACTATGGACAAGACAACTTGAGAAGCATTCAAAGCCTTCGACAGGGCTTCTCTACCAATACAGATAGAAATCACCAAACAGGGGATTATGGAAATACATCTAGTGGCTAATCTTCTTTGCCATGGCTGCAACTTCCAATTAATATGACCTTCACTTACAATTTGTCCTGCCATAGTGCACACCACACCTGCAGATTGACCACTCAATAAAAGTGCCAGCATGAAGATCGTACCTGCTGCTGGTGCTAAGTTTCTTGATAATAATTCATGAATAGTGAAAAGATCTGCCCCATCTGCTTCTGAGGAATTATATAAGGTCGAACCCGCTACAACTAGGATGGCACAGTTGACAAAGAGGGCAAGGGTGAATAGCGTTACGCTTAGTTCGACCATAGAGTATTTCATGCAGTACTTGATAGCAGCATTTGTGGGTCTATAATTGAAATATTTTTCTTCCATAACCTCTTCAGTAGATTTAGATTGCTTCGCTTTATCTTGATCATCTGAAACAGCGTAATTACCATGTTTAACGTCATAGTCTAAAAGCCTTGGCTGTACCAACGCAGAACCCAAAAATAAAGAATGTGGCATAACAGTAGCACCTAAAATGGAGATTGCAGTATAAATACCATTATGGTCAAACATTTGGGATGATGGAACAAATCCTCTGAAAACCTGTTTGACCGAGGTACTCTTCGGGATATAGGCCAATTCAATTGCAAAACAAATACAAACGCCAACAACTAATACCGCAACAAAACATTCAAACATTCTAATAAACCTAATTGAAGATGCACCCGGTTTATACGTAAACATTATCAAAAACACATCCACAACAGTTATGGCCACACCAGCTGGAAGCGGAACCTTGATTAGAATATTCAAGGCAATCGCTGTACCAATCACTTCAGCTATATCGGTGGCTATAACGGCACATTCTGCGAAGAAATACAATGTCCAATTGAGCCATCTTGGTAAATACTCTCTGCAAGCTCGACTTAAATCTAGTCCGGTAACAGAACCCAACTTTATACACAGACATTGCAAGAATATGGCAATAAAATTTGATAACAATATGATACAAAGTAGGGAAAATTGATTAGAGGCACCTGCGTCAACGGCAGTAGAATAATTACCGGGATCGATGTAAGCCACACTAACCATTAATCCGGGGCCAATGAATTTCAAGTATTTAGCAAAAATATCTCTCATCACCTGCCTTTTCGAAACATAAGTTTCCTCCCTTTCATGATCGCTAGAGTTGGCTGTGAAGGTTCTTACCGGAGTTTGGTCCTCAACAACCACTGTAAAATCTTTTTTATCCTTTAATTCAAATACTTCTTCAGAAACATAGTTTCTTTTGTGGGCTTTACTAATGCCAACATCTGCTGCGACATGAGAAGAGCCAACTTTGACCATATTGACCAAATTGAAAGAGGTTACTTTCTTTATGCCAATATTTAGGTTTCTCGTTAGTTTACAAAATAGTAGGATGCTGGCATATAGTCTGCAGCCAATTACCCATCTATGTATATTTATATAGGAGTTTATCAAACTACCCCGGCGGAGTTAACGAATCCTAAATTAGAAAAAACTGTTGCATTAAGGGACGTTAGGACTCCACCTAGTACGCGCAAATAGTTTTGGCACAAGAATGCAAACTTGAATGAGTACGATGATTTCCCATACAACCTAGTTAGTTTTAGGGCGAATGCGTACTGCTGAAATCCTTCGGATTATTAAGTTAACGATTCTCGTTTAAGCAACACTGTTTCCAATATGCTGGCGTTGAATTTGCTATATGCAGTAAAATTCACTGGGCTAGCCAAATAGAAACAAAATCGGCCAGCAAAATTGAAAGAAAAGTACACCCAAAAGGGCGCGTCAACAAGGCCCTTCAAGCAAGTGACACTAAACCTGCAACATAATTTCCCCCTCCTCGTCGTAGCTTTTAAACTTTATTATTATTACTTGTTGTATGATGATAATTGTAGTAGTGTATATATATAAAACTATAGATTTTATATTTATTCGTCTTCTTCCAAAGTTTGAGCGGCAATACGATCCAAATCTCTTTGACCGTTTTCAGAGATTCTTCTACCACCTTTTGGAGAGATTTCGACGATACCAATCTTTTCCAAAGCTTGTAAAACCTTTCTGTTGATGGAACCGGAAGCGTCAATGTGCTTGTATGGTCTAACACCTCTGCTCTTGGCACCACCGTATAACTTGTTCAATTTACCAACACCAACTTGTTTTCTCATATAAATGTGTCTAGCAACAGAGGCAGCACGCTTGTAGAACCAACCTTCAGCATCTTGTGGTGGCATTTCGTTACCAGAAGAGGTCTTGACAATGTCAACGTAACCTGGAACTTCTAGCTTACCTTGTCTTTGCAAGAAAGAAGCATAAGCATTAATGAAATCTTGAGCAGCAACGTCTCTGTAGAAAACAAAATCAAAACAAAAAGTTATTGTTAGTAGATGATACAATTTGAAAAAACTTTTTTCATTAATCATTACGTTTCATAGGGCCTCATTGGAAAGAATCGAAAGTGCTAGCAACGTGAGTCAAGTAATATAGCATCACTGTCCTTGGCCTTCCCTGTTTCCCACTTGTTTATGCGCTTTTCTCACTCGTGGTATTCTATTAGCACTCTTTTCTAATAACCACCGTCTCCATATCACTGGATTGATAATATACGATTAATTTATCCGTGAGAGCTATTTTATTTGGCGAAGAAGTGCTTTGCGTGGGAGACTTTACTGCTGAAGTGACTGCGTTTTATTTCCATTTGTCCATTCGAAACACATAGTAATAATCATTATGATAGTCATTTTTACGTACCTAACGGAAACACCTGGCATTTTTACTCTATTTGTCGATCGTATCACTTCGCTTTCAGACTAAAATATTAATAAACACACCTGGGTATCAGATATACAACCCATAGGTACTTCATTTCACCTATATCTTACCAGTATCTCAATGGGGCTTTTGCAAACAAGACCGAACCTGACATTGAAAAATTTCACGACGTTCGGTAACCTCGGCTTATGAGAAATGCAAAAAAAAGAAGCACTCAGCACGCTTTAAAAGAGGTACGGGTTGAAGAACCGTCGCATGTGTACGGATGTAATTATTGTCATAGCATCATAGTTTGAAATACAATATATGAAGACTGAAAGTGAAAGAGTTAGTTTTGGAGGCTTTAATCAGAATCATCGGACCCGTGGTTCAGCCTAATAATGGGTTGACAAATATTCCAGCACTAGTTTCGATCCGACTTATGAAGTGACTGAGTTATTAATTACTAATAAAATATTCCCTGATTTGAAAGGAACGATTAAAAGTGTATGTAGTTTATGAATTACAAATGAGTAATAATAAAAAAGTAAATATGAAATTTCGATTTCATCTAACTTACACCTTGAAACCCTTAGATCTTCTTCTACCTCTAGCTCTTTCGAATTTTCTACCAGTAGACAAGATTCTTGGGGCCTTACCCTTGTGTGGACCCATACCGAAGTGTCTGACAGCTTCTCTGGAGTTTCTTGGACCTCTCAAGATCAAAGTGTTTTGACCCTTTGGAGCTCTGACAGCTAATTGATCCAAAGTGATACATTCACCACCAGCCTTAACAATCTTGGCTCTGGCACCAGCAGTGAATCTCAAAGCAGCAACAGTTGTCTTTGGGAATTCAAAGATTCTGGAATCGTCAGTAACAGTACCAACAACGACAACAGTCTTGTTAGCAGCACCTTCTTGCTTCAAAGCTCTAGAAATTCTAGAGACAGAAACAGGTGGTCTGTTGATCTTAGACAAGAACAAAGCCTTCAAGACAACCTTGTTGAATGGAGCATCAGTACGACCTAAAAAAAAAAATTGAAAAAGTTAGTAACTAATGGATCGAAGGACCGGAAAACAATAGTTTCCCATACAAATCTTTCATTGAATTAGAAAAAGATTCTGCTCACTGGTTTGCAATACCGCACAAAACGTAATATAAAAGAGGTATCATCCCTCAAACTTATCCGTTTGCACTCGCAGAATTTTCATACTTCTAGCTTCTCCTGATATGATGTCTATTCCAGCCAGTTTCAATTTAATAAATTAGCTAACAGCTCATCATATCAAAAGCAAAACTAGATGATCGCGAAAAACATTAACCAATATTTTTCAGCAAACCTTAATGAATACTTTTAGAAAACCAACGAACTTGCCAAAGTTCATAGGCTAATCTATTATATTCAATGTAACAGAATCCTTCTAACCATAATCGGTGTTGGTTGAAACCATTGATAATATTTTTGAACATACGAGCTAAGAAAGTGTATAATTTGACTAACAATTTCAAGTAGACATTGTCAGACTTTGGAGCAGTTCTGTGACCAGATCTCTTGTGTTGCTTGGAAGTGTGATCGATACCCATTGCGAATCCGTAAGCTTGATGGTCTTTTCTTGAAATGTTTCTTAGATGTCAGAATTCATAAAGCTTCAATTCATCTAGTTTTAAATTAGTTCACCGACATCGCTTGAGCAGCCCAGAAGCTAGCGGTAGCGTCAGGTGAAGGAGTGCGTTTGCGAGGGCGAGATTTCCGATGTAAACTCCAAAAAAAAAAAGTTCATTTTAAATTCAAAAAAAGTTGTAACACCCATACATTGTGAATATTCACTAAAAATATTTCACTCTGTACACCACGTGGTGTCTTCAAAAAACAGTCTTCGAAATTACAAATTATTAGTTCGACACTAAAAATGTATATATATGGTAGTATAGAGTTTATAAAGCTACAGCGAATATATAATTACGGAGGTAACAACAAAAGTCTCCCTATTGGAATGAAATGTTTCTGCACGTAGACCTAAAACTTACAGAGTTTTGCACCAACGCAAATATGTCTTGATACTATATAGCATGCGGCACCTGCTGCCATTAATGCTGAATTGAATACAATAAAATGATTATAATTTGCGACGGTACCTTTGCCGATTAAAGTACCACCGATAGGTAAAACCGGAATCGTTACCAATGCTTGCAATAGATATACCGTTGCATAACGTTTACCAAAATCAGTAGTTTTGGATATCTGCCCGATGCAGACAGGTGTCAGTGATAGGATAGAACCTGTTGAAAACCCCCACAAACAAACGTATGCCCAAAGGACCTTAGTGTTGCCACCAAATGGCAGCCACATGACAAAATTAAGCAAAGCGGCCATCGAAATGGTAATAATTTCTACATTAAATCTCCCAATGAACTTATCCGCGAAATAACCTGGGATATACCTTCCAAGTATACCAACAGCATTCGAAGCAGTGATCATTGTATAAGCAACATTTTCTGTGTTTCCTCTTGCCATAGAATAAGACGCTAGATACGTAGCACATGAAGTTAGGGAACTTTCTGCAAATGAGGCACCTATAGCGACGAACAAGAATTTTCCTTCCAAAAAATACCTCCAATTGAACACAGAAGAAATGTACCACTTTGCTACTTCAGACTTGGATTTGAATGGTTGGACGACAGGCTTGGTTCTTTCTCTCGCCAAGACAGAAGCACAAACGAGACACGTCAAACAAATAAATGATAAGATTCTGATGGCCCATTGAAAACCGACTTCTTTATACAACTTTCTCAGCATAATAGGGAAAACTATACCTCCTATGGAACCACCCATGGTACTTATGGATGTTGCGATACCTCTTCTTTTTAAGAACCAGGTCGCGACAGTCCCTATCAAAGGAGTCATTAAGATTCCCGTTCCAAGCCCAGAGCATACAGAAAACGCCAAAATGAACTGCCATACTGAGTTACAATTTGCTAATGCAAATAGACCTCCACTATATATGACTGTACCTGTGCACATCAAACTAATACTGCCATTTCTATCAAAATAGCCACCGGATAATATACAGCTCAAAAAGCTGATAGCTAAGTATAGGGAGAAAATCCAAGATATCGTTGAAGAAGAAATTTTCGCCAATTGATGTTTAGAGATGTACGACTCAATAGCCCCTAAGGAGTTGATTAAGCCAAAGACTGGGACCAGTCCCATAAATGCACCAAACACCACCAGCCATGCTTTGATTCCGCCATCTGGGAACTCTCTATCATCATCATAGATTAAAGAGGCTTCTGGGGTATTTAAAACTCTTGAGGTGACATTCGTTAATTTATTAGCATCAAGATCTACTTGATCGCTGTTCTTTTTTAGAATCGCGTCATCTGCATTGAAGTTTGGATTATATCCTGAACTTGGGCCCTCTCTCGTCTCCAGCTCCACATCGTGATCTCTCGTAGATTGCGATTCGTGATCCTTTGGGAACAAGAACCTCTTGGAGTTTGCAATAATGGGAATGTTCAACATTCTCCTATTATTCGGTTTATGAAGATTCTTTTGGTATAGTTACAAATGGAACAAAGATCAGTACTTTGAGATTATCCGAGACGTGCCAAAGATATTTTCGTTTCTTTGAAATCGCTCTTTTGTTATATTTTAGACTCGCCTGTGACTCTTTGCCATCTCGCCTGTTAATTACCGCTCATAGGCACGGCTGAATAATTTGAAGCTATCGAAATTGCTAGAAAAGGAAAAAGTCCCTTATCACCCATATCAGCGAATCTCCTGAGTTGTTGTCCTGTGGAGCCCCCAAATTGGGATGAAAAGAACATATATAGTGGTCGACGTTCCTAAGTGGCCTCCCAACGGTACAAATGAAGAAATTCCTGTCCAGCCAAGTCAAATTTCTTCGTATAGAAGAAGATTCTTATCTTTCATAGGTATTTTTATACCACTGATCTTGCGCCTAACCATCTTTTCTTAGCGTTTTCACGTGGTCATATATAGCTCATTACAAAAGTCGTTTATGATACATTGACTACCCGCTGGAGGTTTGAGTTTTTTTCTTATTGATGGATTGGAAGATCGTACTGGGGGGTGGGCGATTGTGCCGTTTCTGGGTGGTTTATAACCCATAAAATATTACCAAAAATGACTGTAAAACTAGCCAGTTTCTGAATAACTCAAATCCATATATCCTAGAAAATTCTTTATAAATTTCGCTTTGTGCGCGACTAGAATTTCGTCTATTATGCGAAAGAACAATTTCTTTTAGGTTACCTGTTTTAAAAATGATTCCTCGAGAGTAGTGACATTGATCTTACATTTCCGAATTACATTACAGGAATGTTGGAGTTAAGATTAGAGTTTTATTTAATGACAACAAAGTTGCACAAACTTACTTTTTTAGCTTTTTCAAATCATATCTCTTAATACACACTAAATATATATTGAGTAAAACAGTTGTGCATGTATGAGAGTATTGGCCCGTATATGATAACACTGGCGAAAATATTTTGTAGTTATTAATGTCAGGTTAACAAGTTTTTTTTTCGTTTGCCTACTGAGCTGCTCGTTTTTGAAGAAATTTACCTAGTCCTCGCTGAAAAATATTATAAGGGGAGCTGGATCAATTGTTTGTGATCTCTTCGACTAATCAACTGTTGAAAGGTTAACGCGGTAAAAAAAAGGCAAAAAGGTTCACTAAGCCCAAAATGTCTGATGAAGATAACAATTATGACGACTTCATGCTATCGGATGATGAAGGCATGGAGTCCATTGAAATGGAAGAAGAAACCGATGATGAAGCCGAACAAATTGTTCAATTGAATGAAGACAAGAGTCGGGATGATCAAGATCGAGGGGGGAGACAACATAAGCAACATGTGCGAGGGACATTCGAGAAAGATGACAAAGTAGAGGATATTTGTGAAAAACTTTTTGAGCAAGGAAAAACCCTCAAAGAGGACGAACGATATAAAGAAGCTCGCGATTCATTTTTGAAGGTATATTACACGGAAGAGTTTTCATCTGATGGAGGTATAGAAAGGCTCATGGCGTGGAAATTCAAGTCGCTTAATGAAATATTACGTTTAAGAGCCCTACAGCTCTATTTTCAGAAAAGCGGTGCCCAGGATTTAGCCCTACAAGTTTTAGAAGACACAGCAACTATGTCGGTCTTTTTACAAAGGATAAACTTTCAAATCGATGGAAGTATATTTGAACTACTTTCAGATACTTTTGAAGTACTGGCACCCAAGTGGGAAAGAGTGTTTTTGTTCGACATTGAGAAGGTTGATAAGGAGAATATGATCTGCAAAATGGAGTTTCAGAAAAATTTCATGGATCAATTTCAATGGATATTAAAAAAATCTGGCAAGGATTATAAACTGCAAAATCTTCAGCGTAAAATCAAAAAGAAGATGTTTATTGCCGTTGTTTGGCATCGAAGGTTGACCACGGGGGATGTATTCATCCCAGAAATTTCTTCCCAAATACAGAATATCGTGCAAGATAATGAATACGCTTCTTTTGAGGAGAATAATGATTTAGAAAGTGTATCTATGCTGCTGCAATATTCCATATTGGAGTTCATGAAAACTGCTCGAATAAACAATAGAAGGTTGTTTAAGAAGTGCATTGACTTCTTTGAAATGATGATATCTAAGTCGCTTACTTTTTCACAAGAATCTGGTCTGATGGTAGTATTGAATACCTCTAAGGCGGTACGGATTTTAGATTCTGATTCAGAGAATGATTTATCCTTTGCATTGATGAAATATTATGATCGAAAAGAAGAACTGAAAAATATGTTTCTCTACATCTTGAAACACCTGGAAGAGATGGGGAAACTCCGGGAGAGAGATATTACTTCTTTTTTTCACAAGTTCGTGCTTAGCGGTTTCATTTTTACAAGCATGATTCTAGAAGCAATCAGTTCAGATAAGATTAATCCCTTTGGCTTTGAACAAGTGAAGATTGCCTTAGGTAGCCCTATTGTTAAAGTATTAGAAGCTGTCTACAAATGCTTTGAACGCTTAGAATTAAGACAGCTGAATGCAAATATATCTCTTATTCCTGAATTATCCATGGTATTAAATGGTATTATTCAAGATATCTACTATCTGGCCCAAACATTAAAGTTATGGAGGAGAATTGCACGACTATACTCTTGCATCTCCATAAATGACATTATAAGTATGCTGCAAATAAGTGATGATAATCAAATGACGAGAGATGATTTGCTTACAATCTTAATGAGGTCAATAATGAAAGATAGATCGGTTGTGTACTTTAAGTTAGATTTAACAAATGATTTGGTCTATTTCGGAGACGAGAATAAAGTCATGCTACCGAGATGTTCCAAAGAAGAATTTCGTCTAACGATCTCCCCCAAAAATGAGGAATCTGCGGAAAAGGCCAGGCTGATAGATTTTGAGTACGTCAATGACGTCGCGATTTATAATAACCCAACAAGGATAAGAACCAAATCCTCCAAAGATTTTTTTAATACATTAAGAAAATCTAGGGAGACAGTAAAATTGCCTAGAGTAAACAATCAGTCGAATGAAGATACATTTCTACCATCGTATATGAAGTTTTCCAACAAGTACCTGGAGCTGACAAAACTGGCGTCTAATAATTTGATATAGAATATCGAGCAGACACGTTCGTGTCGATTTTAAGATTTTGAACCTCCACTTACATAAGATAGCTTCTTTGTAAAAGCCGTTCGAAGATTTCGTTTATAGTGATGCTTTTTCTAGAGAACTTCAAGATAATAAGGATATGTGAAAGGATATGAAAATGTATAATACAATGTGTTGTTAGTTATGGTTGCTATCAATCATAATCTGTTAACAGGTAATAATTGCTTGAGGGTAAAGCGTTCTGATCCATTATCCAAATCCCCTTGCTTATAAAAAAAGAAAAACGAAATCAGAAAAGGAGAAAACTCAAAGTAGGCATCGAAATGGCAAATAACCAGCACATGGGGGCCTCAAACCTAAATGAGAATGAGGCAATGTTAACCAACCGCGTTGCAGAGTTAGAAAGGCGTATGTCGATGTTTGAGGGTATATTTCACGCGTTAAGTAACCGCCTCGACCTTCACTTCAAAAAATACGATGTGGTGGTAAACTCCCAACAGCAACAAATCAACGAACTGACCGCGTTTTTATCAACACTACTGAATGACCAACAACGCCACGCTGAGATTCTTAGTGAGAAACTAAGTGGAACGTTGCATGGGGTGTCTGCTACGTCAATATCCTTAAGCCAGACTCTTGACCCACAAGGCTTTACTGATGGAGCTACGGCACCAGGAGCTCAGAGAAACTATAGTTCAGTATCTATGAATAATGATGAAACTGCTCATCCGCAAAATGAAGGAGCCGTCAGTAACGAAACACTGTTCGAGGACATCTTGAATGGAAATTCACAAGAAAATGATAAGGGTCAACAACAAGCTAACAGCTCGAATCCAATAACCCAAGAAAATAGCACTAACCCGTCAGTGGACACTCGGTTCAACAAACCTCAAAATTATAATCCCAATTTGGTCCCATCCTTGGAAGAGTATTCAGCAAATCCGCCTAACAATGATGGTGACCAAAGTCAAGGTTTATACATAAGTAGCACTTCTTCACAATCACGGCAGTCTCCCAATCTGCAGAAAATTTCTCCTAATCGTGAAAATGCGGTGGAACCAAATGTACAAGACAGCGTTCCGACATTTGAAGAGGAGCAGTACGAGACTAAAACGGGACTCAAAAGGAAACGCATAGTTTGCACAAGGCCATTCGAATTCATCAAGTCACCACATTCAGTGATGGAGGTTTGGAAGGAGTATACAGAAGGTGTTAACGGGCAGCCTTCCATAAGAAAAATGGAAGCTCTCTATCAAACAGCATGGAGGCGAGACCCAGCGGTGAATAAGAGATATTCGAGAAGAAAAGTTCTTTGGAAAGCCATTCAAACTGGCCTTAATCGTGGGTATTCATTGAATTATGTTGTTGAAATTCTAGAAAACTCAAGATATGTTAATGATAAACAGAAGGTTAAACAGCCTATTGGTTGGTTGTGTCATAGTTCTCATATTCCAGAAACTTTGAAGTGATATTTGTTTCTTGTGTCATTGCTTTTATCTCAAACTCCTTGTAAAACTTCTACTTTTCTTAATGATTTAATAATTGGACTTTCCTTCAAAGTGGGTTGTATCTGTAACAATAATCTCTAATAATATCCCAAAACACTCAGAAGTCAGCCAACAACAATTGTATACGTATACATATACATATATATATATATATTATGCCCTGTAGTTTACGCTCTTGAAATTAAATCAGCTGAATGACTAACTGAATTTAAGTAAAGAATCTTGGACGTGAAAAATCCAGGTTTGTATTCAGTTTTCGTATCTTGCTTTTGATTACCACTTAAGGGTCGAAGGAACTGTCTTCACGCTCAGCTTCTTTTACGTGATGCCAAAATAAATGTGCGAAAAAGAAAAAAAATAGAAAAAAGAGGAAAATAACATAAGATAAACTTTAAAATTTCATTATAAAGCGACGGTTCAAACAAATGACCAGAACGTTATACTTATATAAAGTGTGAATAAACAAGACGACCATACTTGAAAATATGGGGGCAAAGAGCATAGCAGCCTCTTCTACAAAGAAGATTAAGAAACAGCATAATGGAAAAGTGAAAAAGAGCAAGAAAATCAAGAAAGTACGGAAGTCAAAGAAGCCTAAATCCTTGAGCGACGAAAATGGGGTAGAAATTGTGTCTAGTCGCAATGATCAAGAGACAAATACATCGCTTAAAGACCATGTCACGGCGGATGGCATTCTTGTATTAGAACATAAATCAGATGATGACGAAGGATTCGATGTCTATGATGGACATTTTGATAACCCTACTGATATTCCCTCGACCACTGAAGAAAGTAGAACGCCTTCATTAGCAGTCCACGGGAATGAAAAGGATCTTGCCAATAATGATGATTTCATTTCTCTTTCGGCTAGTTCTGAGGATGAACAAGCCGAACAGGAAGAAGAGAGACAGAAAGAAGAATTAGAAGTTAAGAAAAAAAAGCAAAAGGAGATCCTTAATACTGATTATCCATGGATTTTGAACCATGATCATTCCAAACAAAAAGAAATTTCGGACTGGCTAACCTTTGAAATTAAGGATTTTGTTGCGTATATTTCACCAAGTCGTGAAGAAATTGAAATTCGTAATCAGACCATAAGTTCAATAAGAGAAGCCGTGAAACAGTTATGGCCAGATGCTGATTTGCATGTGTTTGGTTCTTACTCCACCGATTTGTATTTGCCTGGCTCCGATATCGATTGTGTGGTAACTAGCGAGCTTGGTGGTAAAGAAAGCAGGAATAACCTGTATTCCTTAGCAAGCCATTTGAAAAAAAAAAATCTAGCGACAGAGGTTGAAGTTGTCGCTAAAGCTCGTGTTCCAATTATCAAGTTTGTCGAGCCACATTCAGGGATCCACATAGATGTTTCGTTTGAAAGAACAAATGGTCTCGAAGCTGCAAAGCTGATTAGAGAGTGGTTAAACGATACTCCTGGCCTCCGAGAATTAGTTCTTATCGTGAAACAATTTCTACACGCAAGAAGACTAAATAATGTGCATACTGGTGGTCTCGGTGGTTTTAGTATTATATGTCTTGTTTTTTCATTTCTGCATATGCACCCACGTATAATAACCAACGAAATAGATCCAAAGGACAATTTGGGTGTGCTCCTGATAGAGTTTTTTGAACTTTATGGCAAAAATTTTGGTTACGATGATGTTGCATTGGGATCATCAGATGGTTATCCAGTGTACTTTCCAAAATCTGCATGGAGTGCTATTCAGCCTATTAAGAATCCATTTTCACTGGCCATTCAAGACCCAGGTGACGAATCAAATAACATTAGTCGAGGCTCTTTTAATATCCGAGACATCAAAAAAGCATTCGCTGGTGCTTTTGATCTGTTGACGAATAGATGTTTTGAATTACATTCAGCAACTTTTAAAGATCGATTAGGAAAAAGTATATTGGGCAATGTAATCAAGTATCGTGGCAAGGCAAGAGATTTCAAGGATGAAAGAGGTCTGGTACTGAATAAGGCCATTATTGAAAATGAGAACTATCATAAAAAACGTAGCAGAATAATTCACGATGAAGATTTTACCGAAGAAACAGCTACCTCTACAGCTACGGCCACCACAACAGATGATGATTATGAAATAACAAACCCACCTACCAAGAAGGCTAAGATAGAAGCAGAACCTAAAATTGAACCAGCAAAGGAGGAAAGTGGAGAGACACATATCATCATATCCAGCGAAGATGATGATGATGAGGATGGATATAATCCTTATACCCTTTAATGTAGAATGCGTTTTCTGTTTAATAGATGCACAGAGGTATACACGACTGTGTACCTGGATAGAATGTATGTTTAAATATGCGTATTATGTATTAGTAATTGGATGTAATTCTGCCTCTATTCTTCTTTTTATCGCTATGCACTTTCTTCTCAAGAAGTCGCTCTTTGTTGGCTTTCTCTTTTATTTTAGTCCATTTTTTTGCGGTCTCAGCAGTGGTTTCATTAGGAAATTGGCACGTTTGCTGAATTTCTTGAACCAACTTCTTAACGCACTTTAATTTGTTGGTTTCCCTTGATCTGGTTTCATCAGATTGAATTACTATAGAATCGCTGCTTTTAGCGTAGTATCGAAACTTACCGCTGCGTAAGATGTTTCTCACTTCCTGAGGGATCCAAGTGCAGTTTGATAAACCGGGAAGTGTTAAAGTACATTTACTATTTACCTTATTAACGTTTTGGCCTCCTGGCCCGCTAGCTCGATCGTAACGCAAAATAAATTGATTTGAAGGTAAGCCTGTCACATTAAGTGCTCCTACCCAGCTTCTTGCCTGGACGAGGTCAGATTTCTTTCCGACCTTTCCATTACTGATCAATCGCACTGTTTCTTCAACAAATCTTTGTTCCTTGCAGCGCAGTGTTTGTTGGAGTGAGAGCATAAGAAAGTGCCCAGCAAGTTTAAACTTTCCCATGAATATTGTCATATGATATTTCTTGGCGTGGTTCCCTTCAGTTTGCTGAAAGGCCAACGATGACGCTTACGACTCTGTTGTTTTTTGCCGTATACGCCTGATTTCGTCAGCCCCTTGGAAGACACGAAATGTTTACTATCCGCTTCCAGATCTGGTAAAGATCGGTTTGCGATAATTCCTATTGTTGTTAGCACGGATGTTGTGGTTTGTTGTAAACTAAAAAAAGAATGAAGGAACAGAACACCTTCATCTGACCAAGTTGTGTGGGGAGACCCTCTGTGGTAAGAGAATAAATATTCATTTTATGAAAACCTATACCTTGTCTTCCCGATGAATTAATTAGAAGATAAGTACAATTTTTGTAAAGCAAATACTCGACGACAAATAAGCAGAACGAAAGAATATCTTTCGATGAAGGGCGTAAAAAAGGAAGGATGGATATCTTATAAAGTTGATGGAATATTTTCGTTCTTATGGCAAAAGAGATACTTGGTACTGAATGATTCGTATTTGGCGTTTTACAAAAGCGATAAGTGTAATGAGGAACCAGTCTTGTCTGTGGCTTTGACTAGTATAACAAACGTTAGCAGGATACAATTAAAACAAAATTGTTTTGAGATTCTTCGGACAACAGATCAAAAAGAGAACATATCCCCCATAAACTCCTACTTTTATGAATCAAATTCTAAAAGATCGATATTCATTTCTACAAGAACCGAACGAGATTTGCATGGTTGGCTTGATGCTATTTTTGCCAAATGTCCACTACTTAGCGGCGTTTCATCACCAACGAATTTTACACATAAAGTACACGTCGGGTTCGACCCAAAAGTGGGCAATTTTGTTGGAGTACCTGATAGTTGGGCCAAACTACTACAAACCTCAGAAATCACCTATGATGATTGGAACAGAAACTCGAAAGCAGTTATTAAAGCATTACAGTTTTATGAAGACTATAATGGACTCGATACTATGCAATTCAATGATCAGCCCAACACAAGCCTAGATTTGAAGCCTTTAAAAAGTCCGCCAAGGTATATTATAAACAAGAGAACTAATTCTATCAAGAGATCAGTGAGTAAGACTCTTCGCAAAGGCAAAACAGATTCTATTTTGCCTGTCTATCAATCAGAACTTAAACCATTCCCGAGATCCGGTGATAATAATTGCAGCGTTGCTAACATAGTGGACACTAAACTATATGATGAATGCAGAATGTACGCTAGTAAAGAAAATACAGCAGAACTCCAGAGAAATCAGTTAGGAAAGAAAGAACAGCAAGCTATTCAAAACCATTTGCGAAGGCATGATAGCAATGCGACATTGAAACCCCGTCGACTGGCGCCATCTGCGCCTGCTACAAAAGGACACGATAGTAAAATCAAATCGCACAGGGAGGATCTTCTTGAACTTAGGGATAATGATGATTCGTATGAAATAATAATGAAGATGAAAACCGTTGCCATCGACGTAAACCCAAGACCGTATTTCCAGCTGGTAGAAAAGGCAGGTCAAGGAGCAAGCGGTGCAGTCTACCTGTCAAAGCGAATAAGGCTGCCCCAAGAAAATGATTCGAGATTCTTAAAGTCACATTGTCATCGGATCGTAGGAGAAAGTGTGGCTATAAAGCAAATACGATTATCTGAACAACCCAAGAAACAATTGATCATGAATGAACTCCTAGTGATGAACGACTCGCGTCAAGAAAATATCGTTAACTTCCTTGAAGCCTATATTATTGATGACGAAGAGTTATGGGTGATAATGGAGTACATGGAAGGGGGCTGTTTAACAGATATATTGGATGCAGCCGCGGGGAGCAATACTGGCAATAACTCATCGCCGTTAAATGAAAACCAAATGGCATATATAGTAAAAGAGACGTGCCAGGGTTTGAAGTTTTTACACAACAAAAAGATTATTCATCGGGATATAAAATCTGATAATATCCTTCTTAACTCCCAGGGGTTAGTAAAAATTACAGACTTTGGGTTTTGTGTGGAACTAACAGAGAAAAGAAGCAAACGTGCTACCATGGTGGGCACCCCATATTGGATGGCACCTGAAATAGTGAATCAGAAGGGCTACGATGAGAAAGTCGACGTTTGGTCACTAGGGATAATGCTTATTGAGATGATAGAAGGTGAACCACCTTATCTGAATGAGGATCCCTTAAAGGCACTATATTTGATAGCCAATAATGGCTCACCAAAATTAAGGCATCCAGAGTTGGTGTCAAAGGAAACCAAACAGTTCTTAGATGCCTGCTTGCGAGTGAATGTTGAATCAAGAGCATCAGTGAGGAAATTATTAACGTTTGAATTTTTGCTAATTGCATGCGGTCCTGAGGAGCTCAAAGCAGCCTTAAAGTGGCATTAGAATTTAGCTTTTTTATTTATGAGAAATAATAAATATATATATATATATATGGCTTCATATTTTGATTGCATTTTTATTTAATCTGGAACATTACTCTTCTTGATTTATTTATAGAAAAAAAAACAACAATGATACGATTGCTTCGCGTTATGTCAATAGAAAATATAAAAAAGAAAAAGAATGTGTTGCTATTCGTTAGGCTGATTTATGGATGGAAAACATATCTATAAGCTGAGTATAAAAGCACTTTTAGCGGGGACAGGCAATCATTTTACGAATGGTTTTATAAAGACAAACTATTTTTGAAAAGTTAGGGATAGTATTTTGTACATTTGACACGAAAGTAATTCAAAATCAAGGAAGCCTCGCACACTTTTACAATTACAGAAGGCAAACTCAGGTATGACAGGATGATAATGCCATCAAGTATGTCGACTGAAGCCGCCTTGTTACCGAACGAAAGTGTCTTTGAGACAGTTTCATCATTCAGTGAAGACGATGCCAATTATAGCGTTCTTGATTTATACGATGACGATGATGAAAAAGATGATAGTTCTTTAGTAGAACGAAAAGAAATATTGACAACACGTGAGCTTGAAAAAGCGAAGGCATTTACTAGCTTAGTCATGGCGGATCCTGAGAATTTTGATAGATATGGATTTAGCAAGAAAGGTTATTTCATGAGTCAGGAAGAATATGACAAATGGTGGGCTGAATATAGTCGATACACCGAGAGAAGAAAAAAAAAGTGGGAGAACTATTTGTCTAAGAATAGGATTGAACTCCACAATGACAATCCTCTGGTATATCCTGCAAGGACGGAAGAATTGTCAAAATTTGTTAGAAAAGGTTTACCAGCAGAATGGAGAGGGAATGCGTGGTGGTATTTTGCTGGTGGACAACAACAATTAGACGCTAATATTGGGGTTTATGATAGATTGAAAAGTGACTGCCGCAAGGGCGCTGTATCCGGTAAAGATATGGAAGCTATAGAAAGGGATCTTTATCGAACTTTTCCTGATAATATACATTTCCATAAGGAGTCCTTCCAGAATGGAGAACCAGCAATAATCCGATCGTTGCGTCGAGTATTGATGGCTTTTTCTGTTTATGATAAGGCTATTGGATATTGCCAATCAATGAATTTTCTTGTTGGCCTGCTATTATTGTTCATGGAAGAAGAGAAAACGTTTTGGATGTTGGTTATTATTACCACTAAGTATTTACCTGGCGTGTATGAATCTGATTTAGAGGGTGCGAATGTAGATCAAGGGGTGTTAGTGTTGTGTATCAGGGAATATTTACCTGAAATATGGTCACACATTGAGTCATCGTATATGAACGGCAATGGCAGCACTGACCAGGTGTCGGAACCAAAATCAGGTGAAGAGTATCTCTGCAGGTTGCCTACCCTGACCTTATGTACGGCAAGTTGGTTTATGAGCTGTTTTGTGGGCGTGGTGCCTATTGAAACGACTCTGAGAATATGGGACTGCTTATTCTATGAAGAGTCTCATTTCTTATTCAAAGTAGCTTTGGGGATATTGAAATTAAGCGAAAGCGAGTTTTTGGAGAGCAAAAGCCAGAAACTGTTCCGACAGTACTCTTCGTACACATTCGGTAGTAGTAATGACTCTGACTCAACTTTCAAAAGACTGAAGAACAAGATTAAAACGCAGGAAGAGGCAGATATGGAGATTTTGCAGGTGATTCAAAACTTTCCAAAAAGGTTGCTCAATCCGAATGATATTTTCGAGAAAGTGCTGATGAAGAAGAAGGTTCCGTTAAATAACATCACCCAGGAAAAGATTGATCGCGGCAGAGAATATGTGGCGATGGCGAGAAACAGGCAAAAGGCGAGTAGCCGCCCAAGAGAAAGAAGAGAATAAACAAACGCAATCGTGAAAAAGACGTAACTGTGTAAAAAAACAAGTATGTACGTACTAACTATGTTAATCTTATTTGGCCAGAGACCAGCCTTTTTGCAGACGGTCCATGATCTGTTTGACCGCAGACTGATCGTTCTTGAAATTGTCCTTCAGTAAAGTTTCGATTTCGTCCCAGGGAACAACGAGTTCCTGTGGAGTGGCGGAAGTAGGGGCAGGAGAGCTAGTAGGTTTTGCGGCTTCGGATTCCTTAGATATAGTCGGATTCGGCTTAATCATCACTGTAATCGTGGAATTGGCAGAGGTGATCTTTAAGTCCGACAAGAACAGATTATCGTGCAGGACTTTGCCCTTCAAAAGCAGTTTGATCTCGCTTAAACGGGAGGCCTTTTCCTCGTTCATCAAGTGCTGTTTTATTTGTAAGATGGTATCTGAAGGGCTGAAATCATGCTCGATAGAGAACTTGGGGGCCTGAATTTTCTTCAAGGTCAAGTGGACGGCGGCGTTCTCTTGAACTTGCTGATCTTGTTGCAGTTTTAACTTTTTGGCATGGTTCTGTTTATATTTGTATTTCAAAGTAGGCAACGGAACGCCTAGATTAGTAACATCCTTTAAAGGCTTGATGTAGCTTTTTGGTAACTTCGGTTCAGATAAAGTGGCTAATGTCAAGAATTTACTAACGAACTCGTGTTCTGGACCGCTGGCGGATGTGCTCATAATTTATTTTCTATGAGGTTTTATTTTTCGCTGTTGTATTTCTTCAATGGTCAACTCCAACCCCTTTCTCCATCTACGTTCTCTTGCACATATTTTCCTCTTTTTCGAATTCGTTTGTTTTTTTTTTTTCATCGCAGTTGCCGCGAGATTCGGCTTCCGCCCTGGTTTTGAGACCATTTCCACTTTAAAGTGCGGTGAAAAAGATATATATTAACTGAGGGGAGGAGGGAACAAGAAGAAAACTAGATACCATACGATAATATTCCATCTACCCCTTACTAGATGAGCGATAGCCATCACAAGGAAGAGGATAACTCAAGTACGAGCGAAAGGGCGTTGTTTTTTAATTACCATGAGTTTTCGTATTCATTCTATGAAGACCTCGGCTCCGAAGACGCTAAACCCACAGAGCACGACGAAGACCACAAATTGTGCATAACACATTTCCCGAATGTTTACGCTGCTCGGGGCTCGGCCGAATTCCAGGTGACCCGGGTGGTACGAGTTCCCCGGCGATTCGATGAGTGTCGTACCAGCCTTGAAACGCCACAATTTAGTACGCAGCTTCCCGGAAGCGAGCCGGCGGCAATCGTCGGTGACGACGGCAGTCGCTTTGCGCGGTGCGGACGTTACGACACTGGGGGTCACGTGTTTGGCTGCTCCTCTGTGTCGCCTCTCTCGGAACACCTTAGTGCGGCAGAGCTCGCAGAAGTGGTGCACCGGGTAAACGGATTTTTGCTGCGAGAGGAAGGTAAGGTGTACGGGTGGTGTAATCTGTGTGGCCTAGTGTTCGATATGCTTACGGGCGGTCTGTGGAGCTGGGTTTTGGGGCCCCTTCTTTCTAGACTTGTGTTTCAGGAGTCTCTCGCGTTAGAGCAGTACGTGGCGCAGCTAAACTCGCCGGGAGGCCTGCTTCACGAGCGCGGTGTGCGCCTAGTCTTGCCCCGACGGTCCGGGTGCCTATCCTTAGATTTCGTCGTGCCCGGACCCAAATAGTTAAACATGTGGTTTGTGGGTGCATCAGGGCTTTATCGTGTTTTATATCGATGGCGGTTTGCGCCTCCAGTGTATTTTTGTATATCCTATTAAGGTTTCTTACCTAATTTTATCTTTATCACCTTTAGTTAATGCTGGTTTGCTCTGTTTCTGTTGCTTTCTGTGCGGTTCTCCTCTTCTCTTGTTTCTTCGTGTTGTCCCCCATCGCCGATGGGCGTATATATAGAGCGAGTTTTTACGTCGAAGATCATCTCATTTTGTTTGATAACCTTTCTTCTTTCACACTTTTTATTAGTATTTCCGCTTATCTTTTAATTCTTTTCGACCGCTTTTTATTCTAGTACACTAAAAGTTCAAGTTAAAAAACACACGAAACTACATTCACATCAAATAAAAATGTCTGAAATTCAAAACAAAGCTGAAACTGCCGCCCAAGATGCCCAACAAAAGTTGGAAGAAACCAAAGAATCTTTACAAAACAAGGGCCAAGAAGTAAAGGAACAAGCCGAAGCTTCTATTGATAACCTGAAGAATGAAGCCACTCCAGAAGCCGAACAGGTGAAGAAGGAAGAACAAAACATTGCTGACGGTGTCGAACAAAAGAAGACAGAAGCTGCCAACAAAGTTGAAGAAACTAAGAAACAAGCTTCCGCTGCTGTCAGCGAGAAGAAGGAAACCAAGAAGGAGGGCGGTTTCTTGAAGAAATTGAACCGTAAGATTGCCTCTATTTTCAACTAGTCTCACTCAAATGGAACTGCACTTTACTAGAAAAAAATTTTTTTTTTCTTTTTTTAAAGAGCGGAAAGAAAATGCTGTTTATTCTGAACCTTTTTACTCAAATTTTTTCTTAATTGTATCTATCTAATAACTAATTAATATAATAATAATAATAATAATAATAATAATAATAATAATAATAATAATAATAATAATAGTAATAATAATAATATCAATAATAGTAATAATAATAGTGGAGCCACAAAAAAAAGCTGGGAGAGTGACGTCGGCGGTTATTTCACCCCTCCGAGGAAAAACACATATGATAAGACAGCGTGTAAAAAATATGAGCGGTACGAGAATCGAACCCGTGTCCCCACCTTGGAAGGGTGGGATGATAACCACTACACTAACCGCCCAGATAATCTGATATCATCTTGGTGAAGAGATCTGGGTCACATTAGGTATCCACATGTTCGCCAACTTACCCAACCCTAGTTTAAAAATATTGTTGTTGGAACGAGTAGTAATTAATAGTGACATGAATTGCAATGGTGACTTTTTAAATGCTTGCATCGTATATTAATGTGCACCTCGTATACGTTTAGGTGTGATTGCACCTATTGCAGAGGGAATGTTAAACGAGAAGCTCAGACAAATACTGAAGCTGAGTTAAAGATCTATTAGTTGAACATGATATGGTAAGTACATATATGAGGAATAAGAGTCATCACATCAATGTATAGTAACTACCGGAATCACTATTATATTGGTCATACTTAATATGATTAATCGGCTTGTGTTTTATACACCTCTCTTATACATAGTATAAGAAGATTGTTGGAATGAAATTCTAATATCATCTATTCAGTAGCACTCATGTTACTACTATATTATCACATGCGGCGTAAGAGGATGGCATAAAGATTGATAAACTGTCGTCCAATCTAATGGAAGCTGAAATGCAAGGATTGATAATGTAATAGGAAAATGAATGACAACATATAAAAGGAAAGAAAATAAATATTTATTACGTAGAACTATCGATTCCCTTTTGTCGATCCCTATATCCTCGAGGAGTACTTCTAGTATATCCTGTATACCCAATATTATAGCCTTTAGTAACAATGGAATCCCAACAATTATCTAATTATTCACCCAATTCTCAAAGATCCATACTTATTTCTTCATTAATACTATTATTAACCTCTAATTATCAACAGTATTATTATTTTTTCTTCCATTTTATATGTTGTCGTTCATTGTTCTATTACATTATCAATCCTTGCCTTTCAGCTTCCACTAAATTTGATGACTGTCTCTCAATTTTTATGTCACCTTCTCACTCCGTATATGATAACATACTAGTAACATGAATACTAATCGATAGATGATAGTTGGCTTTTATTCCATCAATATTAAGTTAAACACTATATATTAAATATATATATATATTGGCCCACTCTATAGATGGAGGAAATCACAACTAGTAGCGTATGTATATCATTGCTGCTGCCGCTGCTGCTGCTGCTGCTGCTGCTGCTGCTGCTGTTGCCTCATCTTTGTAGCAAAGGCACCTCGCCCCCTCTCTAAAGTGAAGGAAGGATACGAAAAGGATACCTTCTTTACTCCTTTCGCTGATATTACTCACTTTATTCGGCTTCTTGCATCACTTACCAGTTTGTTCATCACCCAACTCCCAAATCAACTCCTTCGGTACTAAATCCAAGATGTTCCCGTCCTGTTGTTGTTCAGTGCCGTAGCTGCTGCTGCCAGTTCTTGCTTTATGCTTAGCTATGATTTGCTTCCTCAGCTTTTCATTCCTTTCATAAAGCCAACTTAAATAACTTAAGCTTTTCAAGTATATGATTAGTTCTGATCGACTTTCTTGGGGTTGTAAGTCGGGCACTACGGCCACCAGTTCGTCAAATATTGCTCTTTCCAATTCCCTTCTTTTTTTTTCTGACGACACATGATTTATACGTATTTGACCATCGGTCAACTTATTAATCTTCTTGGATCTGCGTTTCCTTTTCTTCACATTAGTCAGTTCGCCCTTTACTTCTTTAATCTCGGATAGTTCCGGTTGTATTGTTTGTATTTCCTTAATATCGTTCGTCATTATTGCTTTTCTCTTTTAGTTCAAGCCGCCCTCTTAACTCTACATCAATCTTATCTTGATGGCTTTGAAATTTCATAACCGCAGTCGCGTCTCTCTGCCTTTGAAGTGAGAAAAACATGTGAATATTCTGTTTGGTACGTAATACGCTCTTACAAACAAGCCAAGAAAAGGAAGAAAGCCAATCTATTACTAAACAAAGACATTGCTTTACAATAATGCAATATAGTTCGAGGTTCCTAGAATTGAATATCCCGGATTCATTTCTCAATATTAATAAGATTCCTGATGCTACCAAATTTATTACAGCCACTTATATATGTTTAACAGCGACTCTTTTCTGTATAAGGAGATCCTTGTACAACAAGTTAATTCTTGAAGACCCCAATGTGGACTACAACTTGATCACTTCGCCTATTCTGCAAATGGTACCTTCGCATATTTGGAGGTATCCTACATCATTGGTTCTATCAAACTTCATCGACACTAAAGTTTGGAAAGTGGTAGTGAACTTATTGAATTTAATTATTGGTGGATCCTTTATCGAACGCAATTGGAACTCTTCCAAAGAAATGTTTAAATTTATCATAGTTTTAGGTTCTCTGACAAATCTTCTGATCATCGTGTTGACCTTGTTACTATCATTCCTCTCCAATAGAGTAAGACTGGATATTCCCTTAGACGGGAACTATACAATTTTGATCGGTTTCCCTATAATCTATAGACAGTTACTACCTGAAACAACTATAGTCAATCTGAAGACACCTCAATTTTTAGCAAAAAACTTTAGGTTCAAGTTACTACCTATTTTTGTTATGTTCACTATGACAGTAACTCAAATAATATGGTTTCATCATTTTGCCCAATTGTTCTCCATTTGGGTTACATTTTTTGCTAGTTGGTCATACTTGAGATTCTTCCAGAAGCTTGCACCATTGAATTGTCCGTCTTTGCCAACAACTAGTTCTCAAGATGGTCAGGAAATACTGGTTGGCGATGCATCTGATACTTTTCAATTGATTTACTTCTTTCCCGATCTGATTAAGCCTATTTTAAGGCCGATCTTCAATTTCATTTATGATGTAGTTGTTGTAAAATTTAAAGTCATTAAACCTTTTCATGATATAGATATCGATATTGGAAATTCCATCGCAGAAAGTAGAGGTGCCAAAAAGATCACAACTGTAGAAGAAAGACGAAGACAGCTAGCTTTACAAGTTTTGGAGGAACGTATGGAGAATCCTTGATGCATGAGGTTTATATAACTCAAAATATGTTATATCATAATAAATTTCGGTTTAATTTAATGGGCATTGTTGGTATTCCGGTTTTTTTGAAGGCAATGGGATTTTGTATAGAGAATATACCGGCAGTTCTACTCGAGGAAATAGAAACCCACATATTGCCTGACATTAATAATTCTACATAGTATTACAATTCCTCTTTTCATCTTCTCGTACATTGGCATTCATTACGCTATTACTGAGAATCATGTGAATAATTGGATAATTGTTGGGATTCGATTGTTGTTAAAGGCTATATATAATATTAGGTATACAGAATATACTGGAAGTTCACCTCGCGGATACTGGAATCCACAAAAGGGGAATCAACAATTGTACATAATAATATTATTATTCCTTCTTCCATTTTATAGGTTGTCGTTCATTATCCTTTTTCATTATCAATTCTTGCGTTTGAGCTTCCATTGAATTGGACGACTGTTTCTTAATCTTTATGCTCTTGTTTTTCTTCAAACTCCGCAGTTTCCAGAAATACAGCTTCTATGGCCAAGTTGGTAAGGCGCCACACTAGTAATGTGGAGATCATCGGTTCAACTCCGATTGGAAGCATTTTTTTGGTTACGACAGAGAAAATTGTTTAGATTTTGTTACTGCAAATCGCATTTTGAAGTCTAATTAACCAACTCCAGAAATTTAAATCAAATTTAAAAACTAAACATTATTGTTCCTTTTTCCTAGGAGCTAAAGCTACAAAAGTAGTAAGTTATTTAGAGATTAAGGTATCAAGTATAAAATGATAGGCTTTGGTGAGTGAGAAGGCTCCGTCCAGCAGAACCAATTGATTACCTCTAACATTGAAAATTTACAAAGTGTTTTCACGCTCGATTATGAGATACGGTACTAGACAACTCAGGATTATCAGGATTTACCACTTGCAATGGTCCGCTCATCATCATGTCGGGTAAAGAATTGGCACTGAACCTTTCATTTGCACTATTCAAAGTATTTGCCTCTTCAAATACTGTCGATGGAAGGTACTGTTTCTGAACCGTAGTATCTTGTAAACCAGCCAAGTTATTTATAATGCTTCCACTAGTGTTTGAACCAGGACTACTATAATTTGCACCATTACCCATGGACAAACCATACATATTACTCGTACCAATAGAAGCTGCTGTGTTACCCCTAGAATGTCTCATCCAATTTGTTGTACCAGAGGAGGGAGGGGGTCTTATTGGATTGGCATCCTCATCACCAAACGAGTAGGGTTGGTAATGTTTCGTTTCCTCTAAGTCTAATTGATCCTCCGATTTCCGTCTTCTCCAAATCAGGAATAGTAAAATCAATATAATAAAAATCACACCAAACACAACACCAATAACGATGCCGGCAATGGCTCCGCCACTTAGACGCCGTTCAGAATTCGAATTAGATTTATTACTCAGGGAGTCTGCAGTAGCTACTGCAGAGGTTCTTTCAACTACAGATGTCCTCGTGACAAATATTGTTTCTTGATGTTGATCAGAAGTACTCACAATGGCTTTTGTAACCACACTAGTTACTAGTTCAACCGAGGTAACTATTGGTATCGTCGACGATGTGCTGAGAGCCACTGAGGCCACTTTTGAAGTTGATAGTGTGCTACTGCTCGAGGACCTTGGCATCAAGGTGGAAGAGGGTGAAGAAAAACGGCTATCGACTGTAGCAGGCTCAGAGGAGGACGATGTAATGAGCGAGGAGGTGGGTGTAACAGAGGAGGTAGAGGAGGTAGTGGGGGAGATAGTGGAGGAGATAGTGGAGGAGATAGTGGAGGAGATAGTGGAGGAGATAGTGGAGGAAGTAGTGGAGGAAGTAGTGGAGGAAGTAGTGGAGGAAGTAGAGGTAGTAGAAGTAGTAGAGGTAGTAGAGGTAGTAGAGGTAGTAGAGGTAGTGGAGGTAGTAGAAGTAGCGGATGTAGAGGTAGTTGTTGTTGGCATTGTTACGGAAGTTTTTATATCCAATGACGTTCTCTTGGAAGTTGAAGAAATTTGTGTGGAGGACCATAAATGAGTGGATGAAGAAACATAAGAAGTGCTAAACCCTTCCATGGACGAGGAGGATTCAGCCGATGAAATAGAAATCGCTGCATTCACGTATAAGTTCATGTACGATGATCCACCACACATTTGATAGGGCCAGCCTGAGCATTTAGATCCACAGTTTGAATCTGTTGATTTGGCCAAAGAGCTCAAAAAGCTTACCGAATTTCCGCAGTAACAATCTGTTCCATTAAATAATGCTACCACAGCTGACTCAGGGCACTCATTTTGACAATATGAAACTGATTGATATATGTATGAGATTTTGAGAGAAAGTCCAGCAGACTGAATATCTTCGGCACTATAACAGCCTTCATAGTTAAAATCAGCACTGACTAGTCCTATCAGGGATTGAAAAAGCAAACTTAAAAATATAAATGAGATATAGTCGAACTTAATAATTTTTCTATTCGATAATTTCGCAAACCATACTCTTCCCATTTTATATTGTCTTCAGCTAAAAGAAACAAATTATACTGACATGAATTTCATATGATGCACAAAGAAAAAAGCTCACCTTATATTTTCTCGAGGATTATCACTAATCTTGACGAACAATAGAATATAAGTATGACGAGCGATCAAAAAACTTTTTTATAGCAAATACTTTGGAAAAAAAGAGTTTATAAAGAATGCAATTGTTTTTATTGAAGTATAAAAAAAATCAATATCCAAAACCTAGTATGCTATTTCAGGCAATGAAGTAAAACGATAATCCTGGTCTGCAGTATACCGCTTACGCTAAAAAGCTTTTTAAGATTTGTGCGGAGGCATAATTACATTTTTTATAATAAAGAAAAAACATTCTCGAGTGGCTAAAATAAGAAGTTTGCCCGGATCTGAAAGGAGAGCGGGATGACGTAAAAATTCTTGAATTTGGAAAAATGCATTCATAGTAACGGACCGGCTCGTAAAATTAGGTTCAAATATTCATTAATAAAAAGGCAAAATGAAAGAACTTTTCGCATTAACCAAGAATCAGTGTATGCTCTTTTAAGCACGGCAAAAAAGAAACCGTTTTTTGATTCAGCCACAATATAGATAGCCCCCTCTTAGCAATTCGGAATCTCATCAGTAAAACATTGCAGTATCGCTGAGAAAATGAAAAACATTAGTTTCTTTACTATTTCATCATTTGAATGGTCCTCCAATACCAAAAGATGTGCTGGCCTAACAAAAGATTTTAACCGCTCACTTGTGATTTTATCTGACATATGCACAATGCCATTAGTAAAAATTAAAATACCGTTTTGGGAATCCAGCCATAACCCAAAATTCAGTTCATAGTTTCGGGTTTCTCTGAAAACGTCAAAGAGACTCAAGGAATTTTTATCAAGTAAAATTGTTGTGAATTCATCGACCGAACAATTGCATGAGTGTTGGAATGTAAAATACTTTTGTGTTAGCTTCATTGCGAGTTTTGTCAAAACATTGGGGATGCTCAGATGAACTGTAGTATCCGGCTGAGTTAATTCTAACCATTGTTGCCACTTGGCCAACAAGTCTTGTAAAATGAGCTCATTGAATGACTCAATGAGTTTCGACCAGTTAGCATAAATTTTAGTGAAATCCTTTTCTGGGCCGAATTTGGTTAAAACGGTTTCAAAGCGATTTGCATATTCCAAAATCAGCTTGTAGGTTTTGGAGTTGGGTTTGTCGAAGGAACAAATCCTAGGTATAATAGACATCCTTAGTAATTGACTATTGTAGCAGGAGCCTTTAGAATTGGCCACGTTGACTAAGGTAGTATCACTATCGCTCCGATTATCCCCTTCCTTATTCCTTCTGAATTGGAAATAATGTACGAAATCCTTCTGAACCAAGGAAATCAGTTGACAATCTTTAAATATTTGCAGTGGGTGATGACATTTTGTAGAGTCCCGCAATTCCGTAACCAGATCGACTTGATTTAAACAGTATAAAACAAATACGTAGCTCTTATGATCTCTAAACGTTGGTGGGCAAATATTCGACATAAAGCCTTTCAGTGGCAAACAATCAAGTTCCACCCGAAGATTATGTAACTTTAAGTCCTGGACTTCAGTACAATTTCCGCACGATGACGCCACTGGCTGCAGCGAAATACTCGCTAACCTCTTATCCTTACTCATCAGACTGTTTCTACTTGTATTCTCATCCTAAGTTGTATCTTTTATAGTTCATAACAGTATTTGATATATCCATGTAAAATAGCCGCCGAACTTCTAAACAGATATCATCACTAGTTACGAACCGGATATAAATCTTTCCGTTAGTAACGGCTACTCTCTACTACAAAACGGCGGTTAACACTATCTTACTAATTTATTTAGCACATAAATTACTTCGATTGGCATACAATTACATCCAGGTATTCAGCTCGAATTACCGTTCCGGAACCTTTCTCTTTTTGTTTCCTCTTTTACTATCAGAGCTTTAAAATTGTGTTCAAAAACCCGCTTTATTAAAAAACATCACCAAAAAAATTTCCAAAACCGCTCGTTTTACCATTAAAATGTTTACAATCATGTGAAGCAAAGTTATTCCGTGTCTCTCGCCTAACAGAACGTAACCATTAAAACATACGTTAATATAGGGTACGAAAAAATACAGGAAATATACCAGTAAATTCATATTGTCGTTCGCTAAGAAAACAGTAACGAGAACAAAAACAAAAATAAGAAAAGAGGTAGGACGCAGTAAAAGCAAGAAAACTGCTTTTTTTCATAGCTGGAATGAAGAATTCGATAGCTGCTAGTTCTAGATGGACCAAGAGTCGTTTCTCTCACTTCTTGCCCTCGTCCACTGATAACAGTGATACGGGGGCCACCTCAACTGATCAATCTTCTACACAGGGAGAGGAATTGCACCATAGGAAGCACCGCGAAGAAGACAATGAAGGTGAGAAACCAAAAAAGTCCCCCGTATCCACCTCTACGATGCAAATACAAACTGGACAAGATGAAGACGAAGATGATGGCCGGATTGTTATTAAACCGGTTAACGATGAAGATGATACATCAGTGATCATAACGTTTAATCAATCAATCTCCCCTTTTATCATCACTCTGACATTCGTTGCGTCCATTTCCGGATTCATGTTCGGTTATGATACTGGTTACATATCGAGTGCGCTAATTTCTATTAATAAGGACTTAGACAACAAAGTGTTGACTTATGGAGAAAAAGAAATAATTACGGCCGCCACATCATTGGGCGCTCTGATTACAAGTGTGGGCGCTGGTACTGCTGCCGATGTGTTCGGGAGAAGACCATGTTTAATGTTTTCCAATCTTATGTTTTTGATCGGGGCAATTCTACAAATCACCGCCCATAGATTTTGGCAAATGGCTGCAGGTAGGTTGATTATGGGTTTCGGGGTCGGTATTGGCTCTTTAATCTCTCCTCTTTTTATCAGCGAAATCGCGCCTAAGATGATCAGAGGTAGGTTGACCGTCATAAATTCTCTATGGCTGACCGGTGGTCAATTGATTGCTTACGGTTGTGGTGCAGGTCTTAACCACGTCAAAAATGGTTGGAGAATCTTGGTTGGTTTATCCTTAATACCTACTGTTTTGCAGTTTTCATTTTTCTGTTTTTTGCCAGACACACCAAGATACTACGTTATGAAAGGCGATTTAGAGAGCGCTAAAATGGTTCTCAAACGAAGTTATGTAAATACTGAAGATGAAATAATCGACCAAAAAGTTGACGAGTTGGCTAGCTTAAATCAATCGATACCAGGAAAAAACCCAATATCAAAATTCTGGAATATGGTCAAGGAATTGCACACGGTACCTTCAAATTTCAGAGCCTTGATTATTGGGTGTGGTCTACAAGCAATTCAACAGTTTACAGGTTGGAATTCTTTGATGTATTTTTCAGGTACGATATTTGAAACTGTGGGGTTCAAAAACTCGTCTGCCGTCTCTATTATTGTTTCAGGTACTAATTTTGTTTTCACATTAATAGCATTTTTCTGCATTGATAAAATCGGCCGTAGATATATTTTACTGATTGGACTACCTGGTATGACCGTGGCATTGGTAATTTGTGCTATAGCATTTCATTTCTTAGGTATCAAGTTCAATGGTGCTAGTGCAGTAGTGGCATCTAATGGATTTTCATCTTGGGGGATTGTCATTATCATTTTTATCATCGTGTATGCGGCATTTTATGCCCTGGGTATCGGTACTGTTCCATGGCAACAATCGGAATTATTTCCACAAAACGTGAGAGGTGTAGGGACCTCCTATGCTACTGCTACCAACTGGGCAGGCTCTTTGGTCATTGCATCTACATTCCTGACCATGTTGCAAAATATTACCCCAACGGGTACATTTTCATTCTTTGCTGGCGTGGCATGCTTATCGACCATTTTTTGTTACTTTTGTTATCCAGAGCTATCAGGATTGGAGTTGGAAGAAGTTCAAACAATTTTAAAGGACGGATTCAATATCAAAGCTTCTAAAGCTCTGGCCAAAAAGAGGAAACAACAAGTGGCTGAAGGTGCTGCCCATCACAAACTAAAATTCGAACCTACTCAGGAAATCGTGGAAAGTTAAAGTGCTAGACCAAAAAAAATTTACAAAAACAGAAAAAGAAGAAAGATATCAAAGGGAGAAATTCATGTTATTCTAATTTAACAAGCTTTTTATTTAAATATGAAAATAAGTAAGGGCGAAGTAGTACAAAATATAGATATGAGAATACAAATAAAAATTCATAAAAGCTGAGCTTCTTGATGAAGTTACATTTTTTCGAGCGGTATATTTCTTTCGTGTAAAATTCTTCTTAACGTATCTAAATTTTTTTCGTCCTTCAGGTTTTCTTTCACTACGACTTTTTCGATCAATTGAATAGGGATACTGCTGCTTAAGTAAACATTGTTGAGCGATCTGAACAGCTTCAAAGTTTGAAAGAATAAAGGAGAACGGAGGTCAATAAAAATATAAACGCTACTTGAAGAACGCATTCCACTGATAACTCCCTTTGCGTGTAACATCCCCGGTGACAAATGGACATGATTTCTACTCATTGGTGATATTGCGCCTGACTCAATAATCTTTATGGTAGATTGAAGATTCGTTCCATGAATCAGTTCCTGCGGTAGCTGTGATGCTTCAGTAATTGGTACAAGAACCTCATCTGATGGTTGAATAGATTTGATTGAATGTCCCTGGGTAGCACAGATCCATTCTTCGCCCGCTCCTGACGTTTTTATATGGAAGCGTTGTTTGTCATTTTCCTTTACAATGCGATGAATATCATCCACTGTACACTTGTGAGTTTTCAATCTATTATGGGTCAATAGTTCTTTCACTGGTGTATAACCGTTTGAGTCAATCGTCAAGTTCTCCTTCACTGCTGCATGTCGAAGCAGATATGATAAGGCTTTGGAAAGGTGTATGTCTCTTTTATCTTTTTGCACTACTTGTGTCATTATCGGGTCCCCTCTCGATCAGCCATTTTGCACAATTCTGTAATAACGTATTGTGCATTTTGCTATTATCTTGATGAGTTTTTTTCTCGCGTCGTGTGTCAGTAAAAAAAAATTTCACGAGGACAGAATAAAATGGGCAAGAACCGCAGGATACTTGGAAGTTAAAATATCAAGGAGAATACAACTACAATAAACACTTTAAAAGGGGAAATACTTTCCTTCCCATTCTTGAATTATTTTTTATTTTATTTTGTCTTATTTATTTGTTTATTTATTATGTGATCACCACCAGAGACTAAGACTTGAAATTAATTAATTCGGGCTGATTCAAACTAGAATGCATCAAAATATAAGATTGAATCAAAATGAAAAAATGGTAAAAGGCCGTACCGGAAATCACGAGATGGAAAAGGTACTCTGAATGATTCCAGCCTTCTTCCTTTTTATTTCGTCTGAACAACGATTCTGGGAATCTGGTAACGTAAATTATGGATGCTGAGACCAAAGCAACAAGTTCCCATGTAATGGCGTCCACTTTTATTCTCTCTTTCAGATTTTCTAGTCCATCAAACGTGATGATTGCGGTTAATAGTGGCAAAGAACAACAAACCACTGACACCGAAATGAAGAAAACCGTTTTATTGAATCTTTTGGAGGAAATGAGTTTATCAGTCAATATGAAAAAGTATGCCACCAGCCCTATGAAATTCATTAGAAGAGTAAAAATTTTGAAGAAAAACACATAATCGTAGAACAGATAATAAAGGATTGTAATTTGTGATGATATTAATAGGTTGATGTTCGATAAATATGAAAACTTCTGCCAATGCTCGAGATGTTGCTGCAAAGAAATGTTTTTGATAAAATGATAAACGAAATGTACCATACAAAAGACGAAAACATTCAATAAATAGAAATTGAATACGATGTAGTCCGTCATTGTAGTAGTGGTTGGGAACAAAGGTATCAAGTAAAAGTCCGTAAAAAATATTAGGAGACAAAAGGACAGCATAGAACCTAAGAGGTATATCAGTGCTACTAGTGACTCGTTCCTACTGGATTTATTTTTGTACTGTTTTTGCAATTTGGCCAAGTCATGGAATGGAAAACCTTTCTTTGTTTCTTTTGTTTCTGCATCCACATTCGGATTAGTCTCCCTAGTGTCATTGCTATCCTTTCCAGTGGTCGCCTTGCATTTGGCTGGGCCTTGCTCTACTGTAGTCAACGAAGCCATACTGCCAATATATATACCTTTATACCAATATTATATGCGCTGACAAGAACTTTAAGAAATTAATCTCCTTTTCTCCTTTTTTTTTTCACTTTTATTTTACTTTTGCATCTATATATCCGGACCATATATATGAGTGTAAATCATTTAGCTGTTGACACCATTGAGTATTTACAATTAAAACCAATTGAGCTCAACAGGCTTG
This sequence comes from Saccharomyces paradoxus, assembly GCF_002079055.1. Taxonomy (NCBI): domain Eukaryota; kingdom Fungi; phylum Ascomycota; class Saccharomycetes; order Saccharomycetales; family Saccharomycetaceae; genus Saccharomyces; species Saccharomyces paradoxus. The sequence goes on from NC_047501.1 coordinate 113,505, forward strand.
CGTTGAATAATGTTGAGCTGCCCAACGAGCCCTTTTCTCGCGGAGTGCTGTCCGAGTTATCCGAGTTTTTATACGGGCAGAACTACCGCCCTTGGAGTATACAGAAGAATAGACCGGCTGTTCACTCCGTATCCTGCTTTTCTAGCTCTTGGCTTTTTGCGGTCCCATGTCAGCCTTCGCTTTTATTTGCCCTTGCATGCATACGAATATGTCTCTTATGTAAACTATAATAGCTGATACTATTCCTACATATGCGTATCTAAAATAGCTATTAACGAAAACGAAAGCCCAATTTTTTGTAGAGTTTCAGGGTAACACACGGAATAATCATTTTTCCCTGGAGATAAATACAAGTGGTAACGTCTATAGTCTCTGATCCTCTTGTTGATCGCCTGTCTCTACCCTTACTTCTTGTTACTTGAAGGAACGCATACAACAAGTCGTTTTACTATCAAAAACCATTCGAGTTCGCTATTTCCGACAAGCATATAAGAACAATTATGACTGAAAGAATACCGTAGCAATGACGGCTGTCATGTTTCGAATGCGAAAAGCCCAAGACTCAAGCAAATAAGGTGTCAATGCCAAAATATGTCTAGAGGAAGATGTTAAATATGACCGATGATAAATGTTCGACTTGACATACTGTTTGTTAGGACTATTTTGTTCCTAATTGAACGATGAAGAAATAGCCGCCCAGGATAATCGGAGAAAAGTCACGTGCAAATAGAAATCATATTCGACGAAACCGCGTAGAATAACTTTTGACGTTTAGCAATAATAACCCCAAATGGAGGCGAACATTTCCCGATCCTTTTAGTTTTTTTAAGGCGCTACTATCATTCATCTTAAAAACTTTAACGCAACAAAGAATTATATAGTTTCATTCTCTGAAGCAGAGAATAATTGTTTGACGACGAAACCGCTAATATTTTGCTACTTCAGTTACCGCCATTGAAAACTGACATTAGTGTCCAAAAGTTATTAGGGGTATTTAAGAACAGAAAAACTACAGAAAGTAGTTCGAAGAAGGAAAACAAAAGTAACATCTTGATGAACCGAGAAACCACTAACTAAATTTTGAAAAGCAAAGAAATCAAACCTCTCCTTTTCTCTTCATTTCAGCAAAATGTATTTTGATAAGGATAATTCCACAAGCCCTAGGCCGTTACTACCAAGTGATGAACAAAAGTTGAACATCAATCTTTTAACCAAAAGGGGGAAGTTCTCACATTTAGATCCACGTTTTGACACAAAAGCTATTCCACAAAGAAGCACTTCAAACAGAAATGTTGGCGATTTACTTTTGGAAAAAGAAAGGAGCACTAAACCCATGATTCAAAAGGCCTTGACCAACACGGATAATTTCATTGAAATGTATCACAATCAACAAAGAAAAAAACTTGATGATGACACTATTAAAGAAGCAATGATTAGTGACGAAAACGGAAAAACAGTTGCAAATGCCAATGGCAAAAGCTATGACGACGATTACGATAATAACGATATTAATGACCAGAAAACTTTGGATAATATAGCGGGAAGTCCCCACATGGAAAGAAATCGGAACGAAGCAAATATTGGAAACGAATCTTCATCCCAAAAAACAACTCCTATTAAAGAGTCGCCCAAAATCCAAAAAAATATAGTAAAAAAGGGAATAAAGGACTTTAAATTCGGTAATGTAATAGGTGATGGTGCGTACTCTACTGTAATGTTAGCGACATCCGTTGATACCAAGAAAAGATACGCTGCAAAAGTGCTAAACAAAGAATATTTAATACGCCAAAAGAAAGTGAAATATGTCAGCATAGAAAAAACTGCCCTGCAAAAGCTGAATAATTCTCCTAGTGTTGTACGATTATTTTCTACTTTTCAGGATGAATCAAGTTTATATTTTCTCTTAGAGTATGCCCCAAATGGGGACTTTCTTTCTTTGATGAAAAAATACGGTTCGTTAGACGAAACTTGCGCATGCTATTATGCTGCACAAATAATAGATGCCATAGACTACTTACATTCCAACGGTATTATTCATAGGGATATAAAGCCAGAAAATATTCTACTAGATGGAGAAATGAGGATCAAACTGACTGATTTTGGTACTGCTAAGTTACTGAACCCTATGAACAACAGTGTTTCGAAACCAAAATATGATTTATCAACAAGATCAAAATCTTTCGTTGGAACTGCGGAATACGTGTCGCCAGAACTGTTGAATGACAGTTTTACTGATTACCGCTGTGATATTTGGGCCTTCGGATGTATACTTTTCCAGATGATTGCTGGAAAGCCACCATTCAAGGCTACCAATGAATATTTGACCTTCCAAAAGGTGATGAAAGTTCAGTATGCTTTTACGCCGGGTTTCCCACTGGTTATCAGAGATTTAGTTAAGAAAATCTTAGTGAAAAATTTAGACCGAAGACTAACGATAAGCGAAATCAAAGAACATCATTTTTTCAAAGATATGAATTTTAGAGATGGCTCCGTTTGGACAAAAAAGCCTCCAGAAATCAAACCATATAAAATTAACGCTAAGTCAATGCAGGCGATGCCAAGCGGAAGCGATAGAAAACAGGTGAAAAAACCAATCACCACACTTGCCAAACCGCACCAAGCAACTCTAAGGTCAGCTTCGAATTCCTCTGTTGAGGAAACTGCTCATTCAATTATATACAATAATAGCACCCATGCGTCTACCGAAAGTGAGATATCAATAAAGAAGAGACCCACTGATGAAAGAACAGCGCAGATTCTTGAAAATGCAAGAAAGGGTATAAACAGTAGAAAAAATCAACCAGGCAGGAGAACTCCAAGTGGTGCAGCTTCTGCCGCCCTAGCAGCTTCTGCCGCCTTAACTAAAAAAACCATACAAAGCTATCCAACTTCTAGCTCGAAGAGTAGCAGATCAAGCTCACCTGCGACAACGTCAAGGCCAGGAAACTATAAACGTACTTCGTCTACTGAAAGTAAACCCTTTGTTAAATCTCCACCTTCGTCAGCATCTGTTTTGTCGTCAAAGGTACCGATACCTCCATATACTCCCCCGATGTCCCCCCCTATGACACCATATGATGCATATCAAGTGACTCCCCCCTACGCAACAAAACAGAAGGATTATTTCGATGGTGCGATTGCAGCGCCTAAGCCTTCTAGTAAGCAAAACGTTAAAAAAAGCATGGAATCTCCCTTGATGAACAAGCAAGATATACAATGGTCTTTTTACTTAAAAAACATCAACGAACATGTACTTAGAGCTGAAAAACTTGATTTTGTTACCACGAATTGCGATATCTTAGAGAGAAAAATACTTAAACTAAATGGTTCATTACTAGATCCTCAACTGTTTGGTAAGCCGAGGCAGACTTTTTTATCCCAAGTAGCTAGGAGTGGGGGGGACGTTACAGGTTTCCGAAATGATCCAATTATGACTGCTTATTCCCAAACAGAAGATACTTACTATTTGAAGAACATTATCGATTTGCAGCTCTTGGAAGATGGTTATCGAATTGAAGGTGGTGACTTATCGGAATTGCTTACTAACAAAAGCGGAGAGGAATATAAATGCAGCCAGAACAACTCACCAGTGAAAAACGATGATAAATCCGAACCCAACAGTAAAGGAAGCTCTGTTTTTTCTGGCAAATTTAAAAAATTATTTCATCCTACGACAGCATCTGAGACGCTCTCTGCCTCTGATGGTAAAAGCAAGTATTACAAACGAACTATCGTAATGACATCTTTTGGGCGCTGTCTAGTATTTGCTAAGAGGAGGCAGCCAAATCCAGTTACAAATTTAAAGTATGAACAAGAATATGACATTAATTTGCGTCAACAGGGGACGAAAATAAAAGAGTTGGTCATTCCCTTAGAAATGGGAACTAATCATATGGTTGTGATCCAAACACCATACAAATCATTTCTCCTGAGAACTGACAAAAAAACCACAAGCAAGCTGTTCGCTGTTCTCAAGAAAATACTCAATTCGAATACAAACAAGATAGAGAAAGAATTACTGCAAAGAAATCAAAAAATAATTGAAAGGAGAACATCATTATCCGGGAGAGCCCTACCTAAAGATCTCCCAACTTCCAAGTCTCCTTCGCCAAAACCCAGGCCGCATAGCCAATCTCCATCTATATCAAAGCACAATTCGTTTTCTGAATCTATTAATAGTGCGAAGAGCAACAGATCAAGCAGAATTTTTGAAACCTTTATCAGCGCCAAGGAACAAAATTCAAAAAAGCATGCTACTCCAGTACCGTTAACCGGTAAGTTAGTTAACGGGTTACCAAAGAGGCAAGTTGCTGTGGGATTGGGTCTAAACACAGGAACAAATTTCAAAAACTCATCTGCAAAATCGAAGAGATCGTAATTAATAATTTTATCTAATATCTTCATCAAGCTACTTAAATACTCTTAACTAAATATATGAGGAATCTTAAAGTACTCGTATGAATATTCTAATTCTTGATCAATCAAATGAAAGGACACTTTAAAAACAAAACGTCAGAACCTGAAAAGGATAGGGTAAGTATCCTTTGCTTTTTATAAAATCCATATAACACATACTGTTCCCGTGTTCACAGGGCAGCTGAAATAAAGGTCATATTCACGCATTTTCATCTTCCTCACTATCAACTTCTTCCTCATCTTCTTCTAGTTCTTCTATTTCAACAGTGAAACCTTGAGTTTCGAGGAATTCTTGAACTGCTTCCAATTTAGCTGGATGACAGCTCACAAAAGCAACGCTTTTATTGGGGTCAAACATGTTAACAAAGTATTTCTGCATGGCATTTTTCAGATCTGTTTTAGTAACATTTTGCAACCTTTCCAAATACAATTCATTGAAATTATTCCCTCTTTGCAAACAAAATTCGTCGATATATCTGGACAGAGCTGTTTCAAAATATCCGCATTCAATAGTGGCCATCCTATTAATAATACTGCTGATGGCACCTTGGATTAGCTGCTCATCAAATTCCAAGGCGCCGGATGCATAATCGTGAACAATCTGTTTGCCAACTTCATAACACTTTATAATGTCAGCGCCGCGGTAAATATTGAATCCCCAAGAATTTATCTCACATAGCTTTAACATGCTGGCGCCATAAGCCAATCCAGCACCACGAATTCCCTTCCAAAATGGGCCTTCAACACATTCTAGATATTCGGAAGCCAAAGAAACAATAGCGTACTCGGGATCATGGTAGTCCAAATTAAATGGGATAGACGTTATGAGATTCATGTAAGCAGATTCTGAGGCAGGAGTCGTTATTATAAAGGCTTTTTCACTAGGGTTCTCGCAAACTGACGAAATGGAATCTAGGGCTCTAGGAACCGGTGGAATTTTTAGCTTCCCAACGGGATGTTCAATGTTTAAGCACGCAATCAAAGGATTCCATGGTTCATAAATATCAGCGATCTTTGAGATGTCACCAAGAACCAAAATATGAAACTTATTGAAATTCGCTCTCAATTGCTTTCTCATTGTTTCTATTCTTGGTAAAATTTCTTTCTCAAAATTGCCACTTTCGATTTCCGCAAAGATTTCTTGTAATTTTGCTTCAACAAATAATGGATCAGTGGATTTTTTCAGCGATCTTGCTGAATAGAGATTTCTGTTAGTTAGAGAATTCAGCATAACATTACCATTTCTTTTCCATTCTACAATAGAATTCAAATAATTTTCTAGCAGAATGCGAACACGATTTTCGTCAAAAACCATGTCAAATAGACAGTGTTTAATCCATTGGACAGAGTTGGAGTAACTGCCAGCTTTACATTGAATCTTAAAATCAATAAGATCGGGACAAGAACCCTTCAAACCTTGATTGATTTGTGCGTCAATAGTCTCCGATTTCAGCTTGGCGACAACTTCCTCAAACGAGAGTATGGTTTCCAAATTATTCTCTTCATCAAAGATTTTCATTGGCATGGAAAATAGCTCATCAAACATATTAAAATACGGTAAAAGCGAAGTATCCTTAATAGATGCTGAATTAACCAAAAAATGCAGCTCTATAAATTGAGAAGGGAAATGGTTTAAGTGAATGAAAAGAGGAAAGTTACCTGGCCTCATTTCCAAAATTTCTTTGGTCATCGGATCAGTAACATCATTATTTTTATACGAATCGACAGCCGCAATGCTTTTCGTATCGACAAACTCAACACTCTTGGAGGGGTTATCAATTTCAAATTTCTGTAGCAGAGATTTTGGAATTGGCCTATCATTAATGGTTTTTGCATTGTTCAGTCTTGTTGATAAATTCAGTTTTTCTTTATCGCCGAATTCAGCTTCTCTTTGTTTTATCAAATTTGATTTCTCCTCCTCTAGTCGTTCATACATTTGAGCGCTTGGTTTAGCCGTGACTATGACGGGTTTATTATCCACAAATATTTTGGTTAGCAAAGACTGCCAGTCCTTTTGGGACCATTGTAATAAAGCATCAAAATCATTCAAATCTTTAAGGGACGACACTAATGAAGAACCATCCTCATAACCATAAATGTAGTCCGTGATCACCGCACTAGAAAAACGACTCTCACCATTTTTTTCATAGTTTAGTAAATATTCCCATTTAGTATTTTCGACTACCTGTCTTACCCTTGACAAATCAATTTTATGTGTTTCCAAAATTTCCATTACCTTACTCTTCGTTGCTGGTATTTTTTCTGTTGGGACACCTTGGATACGAAGATCGATTATGGTTCTCATAAAATAATCTGTACAACAGTCAGTGGAATTTGCCATGGGATCGTCAATCTCAACCAATTCTCTTGTAAATACGGCTAAAGCAGAGTCAGTGAAGTAATCTAGCAGCACGTCAACCGCTAAGTCGTTACGAAAATCTGTATAGGGGACACCAATCCAGGAGAAGAGTAATTCACCCTGACTTTCATCAAGCTCAGGGAATTCTACAGTGGATTCTGTGACTTTATCTCTAGATTGCGGTATATGGGATAGCTCATTATCCAGAAATGGCCTTTTCTTTTGAATGTTCGATGGAATCTCCGGTAACGTGTTATCCCATTCTTCCATGACGGTTAGCAGTTCATCCGTTGGTACGTTACCACAAACGATTACACAAAGATTATCAGAAGAATACAGAGATTTATGAAATTGCCTGATTTCTTCATTGGTCAAGGTTCTCAAATTTTTGGTTAAGCCACCAGTTTCTGACCGATAACCGCTTCCTTCAGGAAACATTAATCGTTGCTTTTCTAACCCTGAAATATACCAGCCCTGAGTCTCAATGGCTTCCATTTCACTAAATACCACACCCTTATCACTCAAATTTTCCGGGTCGATGTGGTAAACCTCAGTTAAACAGGCCTCATCCGTTAAAGTTGGATGTAAAATGTGATCCAGATAAGCAGGTAGCAACTTCGAAAATCCCTTCCAACCAGCACTGCTCAATGTATAAACAGTTTGGTCGGTATCAGTCCAAGCGTTGGTGTTAGACAAAGACAGATTACCGGCCGTGTCTAATAAACCTTTGTATGGATAAGATTTAGAACCCATGAAGATCAAATGCTCCAATGTATGTGGAGCTCCTGAATCATTAGGGCATTCTGTAGGAACGGCAAAATAACCGTGAACCAATGTGGAGGTTTTGTGCTTTATATGCACCAGTTGCAATTTAGTTCGTTCCGAGATATACTTAGTTATATGGTATTGTGGGACATAATCTGGTTGAAACGATATGAGCTTCCTGAACCCCATTGTGAAGATTCGACGAACGGTGTTGAAAGTAGGTATAATTGGTCTTTGCACCGTTTTTTGAGTCACCTTCTGCTTTATAAAGAGTGGTTTCTCTCACTGTTTCTTACATTCTGTGGTTAAAATCTTTTGCCACTACTGCAAAACTACAATCTCTGGGAGGAAAAATTTACATAAATTTACCAATACTCGAAAAATGCAAGACAAGATATAAGAGCATTCGGACAAAACAAGAGGCCACATATACACATACATACTCAGATAAGTTTAACGAGTTTCTCTTCCATAGGAGGGTCTAATCTCCTTCAGAAGTCTAACGTCTGAAAGTTCGTAAAGGATATCATCATAAAAGTTTAGTATATACCGTTGTGTACAGGATTTACTGTGCAACAACAACACAACGCAGTTCATGGTCTGCTCATCTGAGCACAGAAACCCAACCTGCCAGTGCTGATCAGCTAACTTCCTCGCTTAATGCAAGAATGGATCTGGCACAGCAATCGCAGTTACAAAAAATGGCACTCTTTTATATGCCGTGAAAAAATTTTCTCATATGAGAAAAAAATTTTATACCAGTTTACAGAAATAATGAAGTCAGGAGGCATCGCAACACTCTTATTTCATTCATTATTTTTTTAGTATTAAACTATATTTTAAGATTCTATATCATTGTATATAATGGGGCAGACTAAGCGCAACTACTCACTTCTTTTCTTGCTTAGTCTTTGGCTTAGGAGCGACGAGTCTTTCTTTTTCGCCCCAAACCAACTTATGTGGAACCATGAATTTATCCAAGGTTTCTTCGTCTACTTGAGCTCTACGTTCTTGGAACGCCTTAACGAATTCTTGCAGGGTCTCGATACATAGTTTCTTCATTTCACCGGATAGCAATTCACCGGCCTTATATTTGTCATAACATTCCTTCAAGAAAGCATCGTCATCCTTGAAGAATGACAAGTATTGGTATGCAACGTCGACATCGGGATTACCACCCAACTCTCTATGGAGATCGGCGGATACTTGACCACCGCTGAATGCGTACTTGTTTATTTTCTTTTGAATTTGCTTAGGTGTATCGGTCATGAAAATGGCAGTGGTGTCATCAGAAGCTGACATTTTAGTGGTGGAACCTTGCAAAGCCGGGAAAAATCTGGAATGAAGCAAGGCAGGCTTGGAATACTTCAATTTATCTGCTACATCCCTACAGACTCTGAAATATGGATCTTGGTCAATGGCACATGGAATCAAACACGGTGTCTTATCAGGCAAACCTAACACATTAGGAAATGAGCTTGGGAATGCAGTAGCAATTTGAATGGAGGCAAAGTGGAACTTACCAATACAATCGGAGTCATTAAACCCGAAAACGGCCTTTGCAGTAGATCCTGTAATTTGTCTGGAAACTCTTACTACAGTTTCGTAAAATGCACCACCCATGTATTGCAAATCAGAAAAGATAAAGGTGTTCTTTGGATCAAATCCAACGGCAATGATGTCCTTGGCATTTTCACGGGCGAAGTTCTTAACGTCATTAATTGACAACTTGTGCTTGAATAAAAATTTTTCGTCATCAGTCAACTCAATAACTAATGGTACGTCAAACACTTCCTGTAACCATTTGGTGAATACAAAAGGGATCATATGACCCAAGTGCATGGAGTCACTCGAGGGACCTCTACCGGTGTACAAGAAAAATGGTTTGCCTTGCTCGTAAAGGTCTAGAATTTTAGTGAAATCACGCTCACTGAAAAACAAACCCTTACGCAAAAAATGATGTGGTTCACGACCCGTCACTTGCTTAAATCTTTTCAAGGTTTCTTCGTTGACCGGTTTAGTACCAAATTGTTTGATCAATTTATCGTAATCGATATTTTGGGCTCTACCTTGTTCATCAACACCACCTTCCACATCCCAAGGTGTGACCACTTGTTCTTTAACATCTGTGCTTTTCAGTTCCGACACTTGTTGGGTGATTTTCTCTACAGCCTCGTCGTTGCTCATCGTTGCTCTACACTTTTCTTGTTATTGTATGCTACTTCCGATACTTCAATGACTAAAAAAAATTTTCAGCGTTTTAATCTTTTTTTCTCTCTTTTCTATTATAAGCGGAAAAGATGTACTTTGTTGTATAAATAACTGACGTCTGTAAATGGATATGTCATTGAATAAACGCAGGAGCCACGTCATTGTTTCTTAAACCCATGCTGTATGTAAAAAAAGTGTATACGTAGGAAAATATTTACAGTCAGATGCCTACTTTTGCGTTTGCTTTCAGGTTAGTCTCTGAATTGCCATAAAGTAATTACCGACATCGGAACAATCGTGCTCAACCCACCCTTGCAATGGGAGATACATGGTCCCCTTCAGGTCCAGTAAGCGGAATTGGCCACTGTAGTTATCATTGAACCAGGCGATGATTTCTTTCGAGTTTATGTATTTGCTCAAATGATGAGTTCCCTTCGGGACAACCTTCAAGACGTTTTCCCCCATGAAAATTGTAGTAAACCACGAGATGAGATCTCTGTTGATGGTGCTTAAAAAGAGTATTCCCTTGTCAGGGTTCAATCTCGCCCAACAATGCCTTAAAATTTCACTGGGTACATCCACGTGCTCAAGCATTTCCATGCATGTGATAATATCAAATTGTCCAGTAACATCCTCCAAAGCCTTGCATTCATAATTTATTTTTCCCTCCAGCATGGGATCTTTTTTGGCATGCTCTTTTGCAACCATGATACACTCACGAGTCAGATCAATCCCTTGGACATTCTTCACCCACTTTAGTCTCGCAAGCGATTCACTCAAGATTCCGCCACCGCATCCGACGTCTAAGACGCTCATTTCTGGCCTATTATCTAGACTAGTCTCTATGCTCTCCTGCATTTCCCGCTGAATATTCTCGCAGACATATTCCGGTAAAAACTCCTTGTAATTGAATCCAGGAACAAATATTTCAGGATTCTGAATTTTGACCTGGTTCCTTAGCGTTCTCTGCACAAAATCTAACCTCGCTAGATTCATTTTGTGTAAAATTCTTTGCGATCCGTCTGTGTCCCACCAAGTAGGGGCTAGCTCCTGGAAATGTTTCACTTCATCTTCTGAAGCATCTGTACTCTTGTATCTCGTTTGTGTCTGGATTGCAAATCTTGAACAAACTCCCAATTGTTTCCTGACATGGATAGCTTTCAAAAATCTAGATCTTAACAACATTACGAATCCTAGAGCACTGTGCTGCTCCTGCTCCCCTTTGGTAGTTTTGTATAGTATTAGCGTACTTTATCATCCCTCTTTTCGAACAATGAAAAAGAAAAACAAAAAATAAATACATGCTTTTGAATCTTGTATTATGTAAAAGGATGATAATACATTATAAAAGGTAATTAAAAAGCTATTCTATATACGTCTGAAAATGCTCTTACAACCTTTTAGTGAAGAATATGCTCTATAAAATCCAAATTTTTTACGTAACTGATTGTATCGTTGTATATTATGATCGTGTGCCATCTCAGCGCCGAATGCTGATCGGTTCATATCTTTATTGTAGTAAGCCCAGAAGGAATTGTTAGACATTATATTTCTCGAATATGGTGGTGATTTACTGACTAGTCTCTGGTGCTTCATGTTGCACATATACAACAAGTTTCTTGCCCTAGTCATCCCCACATAGAGAGCGTTTGTATCCATAGGAAAATTGGACATGGTCCCGTTTGTTAGAAATACTATGGGAAACTCTAAACCCTTTGCAGAATGAATAGTGGATAGTTTTATTGTCCCCGGACCAGTGGTCTGTAACGCCTGTTTAGCCTGGTGAAAGACCATCGTTTGATCAAAATATGTCTCTAGAAACCATTTAACAAATGAAATACCTGGGGGCTTATTAGATTTGGAGACCTTCATTACTTGAGCCATTTCTTGCAAATGAGTTTTAAATTCTAATGATGACTGAGGGTCGCCTAAGGCTTGGGAATAGGTAGGATTTAGGTTTAAGTTATTTGCAATGCCAGAAACTTTTTCTAAAAGTTCCATAGGATCATCCAATTGATGGATTTGATCATCTTCAATCATTTCATACAAGTTTGAGGTGTAATTTTCGATCTTTTTCTTTATGGAGAGACCCAATGGCCACTCAAAATTAGGAACTATAGTTAGGTATTTCCAAATCGATAAATTTTTCAAACTGCATGCTTTATACAAGGCTTGTATTGAAGCATCGCCAATCCCCTTTAGAGCACTCATTGTGACCAAAATGCTGAAATTACTTTGCCATTTATCACTTGTATTGAACCCACGATCATGCTTTTCGTCGGAAGCTAGAGAACACACTTTTAGAATATCTAAGAGAAATTGAATTCGTAGGTCATCCATCCAATCAGGCTGACTCTTTAGTTTTTGATAAGGAATACCATATTTTTTCAAAATATTAGCTAAAGTCGTTAGATGGGAATTTGTTCTTGATAAGATTGCAATATCGGAAAATTTTGCGGAAGAACAAATTAATTGGGTAATTTTATCCACAATAAACTCAGATTCTGCAGCTAAATCATCGAATGTCACTATTTGAGGTAAAACACCACTCGGCAGCTTGCGAACCAGCTCTGATGGTGTTTCGTCAGTACCATCGATAACTTGTTTCTCTGCTAACGGAAGATTGATGATCTTCGATGCTAGAGATATTATTTCAGGTGTAGACCTAAAATTATCAAACAATTTCAAAACAGTGGTAGAGTTTTTTGGATGAAGATTGTCTAATTGCGACATGATCTCGCTGTTACTCCCCAAGAATCCGTATATGCTCTGATTGGTATCACCAAACATGATAAGCTGTTTACCTTTACAAATCGTGGTAATCAAGGGTGCCAAACTTGGATAAAGGTCCTGAAATTCATCAATAAGGACAACTTTGTATTTTTCTTGAAGATCCTGGGTGAAAGATGATGAAGCATCTGAATGAGAACAGTCAAGCTCTAAGTATTTTTTCGCGCGAATGATTAAATCATCATTCGTCATCACTTTACAGTTATCCATCAATTCAACTAGTTTCTCAATAACGGGATTCTTGTTCCTTGCGCTGTTTAGCTTGTAATCCTTAACAACTTTTTCGAGTTCCTTATATGATCTGAAATGGTGAGGGGTTCTCTTGGATGGCGGTAACAACTTCATTAACCCTCTCCATCCTATCTCCTCTATAATGTTTATCATTCCCTCATTCTCTACAACAATCCTATTAGCCAATCCATGGACCGTGTAACATCCAATCTGACGAACAATTTCCTTATTCGTATGCGAGTCTTCGAAGATGGATAATAAATTTTCTATGATACTATCAACTGCTTTGTTTGTTAATGAAAATATAAGTATTTCTTCAGGCTTAATATTTTCCACAGTAACTAAATGCAATACTTTATATAGTAGCGTTAACGTTTTTCCTGAGCCTGGACCTGCAATAACTTTCAGCGTAGATTCTGGCTCATATGGCTTGTTTACTACCTTCCATTGCGATGGAGTTAGCTTGTCCATTTGTTTTCGGTAAACGACTTATATCTTCTCTATACTTTTAATTTTTTTTTTTTTACATCTTATGACTATGTAATTGATATTGCGAATTATAAGTTTTGATCAACAACTTTAAACTTTAGCAGTACAAAAAATAAAAAAATGAAAAACTGACACATCACAAGGGAGAAGACGAAAAAAAGAGTAGAATTAAGGTAATGCAACTAATACTGGAGTTGTTATATTTTCGGGTATTTAAATCAGGCTTTATTATTTAGTTTATGAATTTTTGCTAACATACTAGCCAATTGCAAGTACGTTCCAACACCCTCCAGAATTCTCATATGAGTAAGACCAATTTCTTTTATCATTTCCAACCTTACCGATTCTTTCACTTGTGCCAAATTTTTAGTAACTCGAAAAGATGTTGTCACGATGTCAATCGAAGAATAACCTTTTTTCCAAAGATCCGTTCTTAAGATTTGAATTGAATCTTCTAGGTTGGAGGCTAGTAACATTTTCTTCACTATTAGAGGATGAGGAGAATCGACGATTTTGAAGACATTGTCTGCGTTCACTAAACCATGCCCTGCTACTGTACTTTGTAGATTGTTTATTGCTTGTCTCATGTCACCTTCGGCTGTAAAAATGATTGCTTCCAACCCATCATTTGTATACTTTACGTCTTCAAGTTTTATGATCTCTAAGAGACGTTTTAAAACGTCTTCATCTGATAGTTTAGAATATCTTAAAATTGCACATCTACTTTGCAGCGGTTCGATGATCTTGTTTGATTGATTACAAGCAAATGCAAACCTCGTAGAATTAGAGTACAGTTCCATGGTCCTTCTCAACGCTTGCTGAGCACCCGCAGTCATGGAATCCGCCTCATCAAGAATAACAATTTTATGTTTCCCTGGCGGTAGATGTAGTTTCTTTTGGGCAAAATGTTTTATTTGGTTTCTGACGACATCAATACCTCTGTCATCTGAAGCGTTCAATTCCAAAACACCGTCAGCATAGGAATTGCCGAGGAGCTCGTGGGCAAGGCAATGTACCGAAGTGGTCTTACCTATACCAGGCATACCAGATATGATCATATGGGGCATGTTACCATCTTTAGCGATCTGCTGAAGTCTATCAATGGTCTCTTTATTACCAACTATATCGGATAAGACTTGAGGACGGTATTTCTCAACCCATGGAAGTTGCAAAGATAAAGTTTTGGACATTATAAGAGACTCCTTATTGTCTTCTGGGCAAACACTTCAGCGTTGTAGTAGATCAGATCAGATTTACAAGTGCTTTTATTACATTATTTTGATGTATGTGGTTGGCTTTCCATCTTTTTGTCAAGAAAAAAAAACGCGTTTAGTCTAACAGTGTGATGTGGTAATGAAAAATTTTCATTGCCTTTAAGAGAGATGGTGATGTTTGGTACAGCTTGAAGTTTGCAAGGTAGGCAATTAAGAGTCAGGTTTGTAGGCAAAACAACATGTCCAATGATAAAATAGACCAGAACGAAGAAAAGGTGAAGAGAACACCACCTTTACCGCCAGTGCCAGAAGGCATGTCTAAAAAGCAATGGAAAAAAATGTGTAAGAGACAAAGGTGGGAGGAGAATAAAGCCAAATACAATGCGGAACGCCGTGTGAAGAAGAAGAGACTTCGCCATGAAAGAAGTGCGAAGATTCAAGAGTACATTGACAGGGGAGAAGAGGTACCCGAGGAATTAATTAGGGAGCCTCGTGTTAATGTGAATCAAATTAATTCGGGGATCGAAATCATACTTGACTGTTCTTTCGACGAGTTAATGAACGACAAGGAAATAGTAAGCTTGTCTAACCAGGTCACCAGGGCATATTCCGCCAATAGAAGGGCGAACCACTTCGCAGAAATAAAAGTGGCTCCATTCGACAAGAGGCTAAAGGAAAGGTTCGAAACCACTCTGAAAAATACCAATTATGAACACTGGAACCATTTTAAATTTCTACCAGACGACAAAATCATGTTTGGAGATGAGCACATAGGAAGGGACAACATAGTGTATTTAACGGCCGATACAGAGGAAAAGCTGGAGAAGCTGGAACCGGGAATGCGGTACATTGTTGGCGGCATTGTAGACAAGAACCGCTATAAAGAGTTGTGCCTAAAAAAGGCCCAAAAAATGGGCATTCCCACGCGAAGACTGCCCATTGACGAGTACATCAATCTTGAAGGCAGAAGGGTGTTGACAACAACGCATGTCGTGCAGCTCATGCTGAAATACTTTGATGATAATAACTGGAAAAACGCCTTTGAAAGCGTGTTGCCACCCAGGAAGCTGGATACAGAAGCAAAATCCACGACGGGATCACCAGCTTCAAAGGACACGTAAATAACTGCCAATGTAGTATTAGTAGTATTAATAGCACAAATAGTAATAATTTCCATAGCTATAACAAGCATACTTAAATCAGAAATATGGGTTAAACATACGCCACCGATACCAGTTCTTCAAAATTTTGCTTTCCTGTTCGTCATAATGTTTGGAGATTAGCCGCTGAAACTAGCTCCACTCAAAATTCACTTCGGTATTCCCTTTTTTGACAAAAACAACACAGATACTAGGGATCTAAGAGTCCCATCCTTAATATAGAGCTCTAGAACAGTGCACGTACTTTTTACTTTTTTTTTATCTCTTTTGCTTTATGTGTATGTTATCTATTAATTCTCTAGTTTGATAATTTTGGCTGCTTAAAATGACTCTTTTATTGTTACCCGGATTGCAATTTTTCACGTAAGCTCTTTTTACGCACTACGTAATTTAATCATCTTTGCGATGGTATGCACTGTTAATGAAAGAGCTACATTCAGTATAAAAAGCCACCATATCGCTCGAGAACCTCAACTATGCAATTTGTGCCTCTAGAATTGAATAGATCCACTCTAAGTGGGATATCTGGGTCCATCTCCATCTCATGCTGGATCATTGTGTTTGTCCCTCAGATTTATGAGAACTTTTACCGAAAGTCGTCCGATGGTCTGTCTCTACTATTCGTGATACTTTGGCTGGCCGGTGACGTCTTCAATCTTATGGGTGCCGTTATGCAACGTCTTTTGTCTACCATGATCATTCTTGCCGCGTACTATACGGTGGCAGATATCATTTTACTTGGTCAATGTCTTTGGTACGATAATGAGGAAAAACCAGCAGTGGACCCTATTCATCTCTCTCCAGCCAACCCAATAAATGAAAACGTTCTGCACGATGTGTTCAACGAACAACAACCGCTTTTGAATTCCCAAGGTCAGCCAAACCGTATTGATGAGGAAATGGCTGCTCCTTCATCCGCCGGAGACGTTAGTAATGATAACTTACGTGAAGTCAATTCAAGAAATTTGATAAAAGACATATGTATTGTCTCAGGCGTAGTTTTTGTAGGTGTCATATCGTGGTATATAACCTATTGCCTAAACTACACGGAACCTCCTCCAGTGGAGGATCCATCGCTGCCTGTTCCCGAACTGCAAATCAATTGGATGGCTCAGATATTTGGTTACTTAAGTGCTCTTTTGTATCTGGGTTCAAGAATTCCTCAAATATTACTGAACTATAAAAGAAAGTCTTGTGAAGGTATCAGTTTCCTATTCTTTTTGTTTGCCTGTTTGGGTAATACCACATTTATTTTCTCCGTTGTTGTCATTTCTTTAGACTGGAAGTATCTAATATTGAACGCTTCCTGGTTGGTTGGGAGTATAGGTACTTTATTCATGGATTTCGTCATATTTTCCCAGTTTTTCATTTACAAAAGAAACAAAAAATTTATACTGAATTAACATACTCTACATATTATTTATTTGACATAATTTTGACTTCACACTATTTTTTTTTTTTTCTCTGTCATTCACATTTTTCTTGCGTCACAAAAAGGAAATTAAATGCATTTATTATAAAATTTCATTTCGGTAAAGAAAAGCCAAAGATTAGTAAAGGTATATTAAAGATCTGTTACAGCTTCTCTGCTACTGGTATGGATAACATTTCAAAGGCATCAAATATGGAAGGGACTTCAACGATGACGGTTACCTCGCGTAGTTCGGAAGACTCCAGTTGTATCTCAAATCATGAACAGGATACCGATACTCATAACGAGAGTAACACAAGTGCTGCGGAAAACAATAAAATTTCGAAAAGAAAATGGATGAAAGAGTTTTTCAAACTTTCCAAATCTCCAGCTTCCAAAAGCAACCGGAGTATAGGTTCCATGAAAAGTAACCAGAGCTTGGTTTCAATGAAAAGTAGTGACGAGGGCAATAGTTCTAGAAATGACTACTCTTTTGTTTGTGGTAACAATCTTTCCTCTGCAGGCTTGAGTCGTTCCAATAGTATGAAAGAATCGAAATTAGATTTAATTGGAAGCCAAAGATCAAAAAATAATGTTGCCTCGTTGGCGCCTTCTTCTATACCACCTCAGACAACATCCTCTTCATCTTCATCCTCTTCTTCAACTTCTTATGACTCTATGAAGAGAACAGAAAATAGTAGTGCATTGCAGAACAACAACCGCCTCAGGCATAACAAAGAGATTCCTCAAAGTAGAGGAAGCTCCAACATGAACCCCACATCCATCATGAGCCAATACAATGTCGACACACAAGCAACCGCTATAATGAGTGACATGCAAAAGCAATATGACTCGCAGCAAATGGCATCGCCCTTCGTAAATGAGAGCTTATATTTTGATCCAAATGGTGAAGTTTCACACATAATAAAATCAATATTTAAAGAAATTGGCTATAAATATGACGATTTCAGTGATATTCCGGTTTTTAAATTGATGCAAGAAATGTACCAACTGGTGAAGAAGAATTCCAACGCTAGAAGAACAAAGTTAACAGGTTATGCTTCCAAACTCAAAGACAAAGAAACGCAATTAAAAAGCCAGTATGAGAAAATTCTAAAGTTGGAAACGACGAACAAAGCTTATAAGACCAAATACAAGGAGATATCCTTGGAAAATAAGAAAATAAAAGAGGCCTTTAAAGAACTAGACAATGAATCATACAATCACGATGAAGAATTACTAAAAAAATACAAATATACTAAAGAAACTTTAGAGAGAGTCAATAGAGAACAGCAATTAATCGTTGATCAAAACGAGTTTTTGAAGAAAAGTGTTAATGAACTACAAAATGAGGTTAACGCTACCAACTTCAAGTTTTCTTTATTTAAAGAGAAATATGCGAAATTGGCAGATAGTATCACTGAATTGAACACTTCCACAAAAAAAAGGGAGGCCCTAGGAGAAAACTTAACTTTTGAATGCAATGAATTAAAAGAAATATGTTTGAAGTACAAAAAAAACATTGAAAACATATCAAATACCAATAAGGATTTGCAAAATTCGTTTAAAAATGAAAGGAAAAAAGTTTTAGATTTAAGGAATGAGAGAAATTTGTTAAAAAAGCAAATACTGTTGATTGAATGCCATGGTTCATATTCATTACTCCTTGTATCTAATATTTTAACATGTTATCGGTTTTTACTGCCAAGTGAAACTATTATTGAAACCGAAGCCTTAATAAAGGAGTTACTCAACATGAATAATTCACTTTCAGTCCATGTGTCTTCTTCTGACGAGTCTTCTGCGGAGTTCTCGAAAAGATTAGAATCAAAATGTATAGGGTTTGAAGAAAAGCTACTTTATTTCTATCAAGAAGTTGTGACCAAGAAAATTATAGACGTCATTTACAAGTGCTTTATCAACTATTACAAGAAAAGTAGGCAAACTGACCCAAAATCGAGTCAGAACTCCAGTACTCCGTACAAACAAAGCCAAAGACAAGTTCCGCACTCCATTAAGTGAATATCAACAGCTACTAATTCTTCTATAATCCTTAATATTCTATATACACATATGAAAAAATAAAAAACGCGAAAATTTCTCATTTTTTTAGGCGTTTTATAAAAAAAGTGAAAATAAGAAAGGTTTCCTTTTAGTATTGATACTCTGCTCAAATATCAACCGTGACAATTTAATTATCTGTTGATCTAACATCAAAATCTTCGGATAACAATTATGTCCTCTACTAGACCAGAGCTGAAATTCTCTGATGTATCAGAAGAAAGAAGCTTCTATAAAAAGTATACAGGTTTACCGAAGACGCCCATAAAGACCATTAGATTAGTGGATAAAGGCGAATATTATACAGTTATAGGTTCGGATGCGATATTTGTTGCTGATTCGGTGTATCATACCCAATCTGTTTTAAAAAACTGTCAATTGGACCCTGTGACGGCGAAAAACTTCCATGAACCCACTAAATATGTTACTGTTTCGCTTCAGGTCCTTGCCACTCTGCTGAAATTATGTTTGTTAGATCTGGGCTACAAAGTTGAGATTTACGATAAGAGTTGGAAGTTAATTAAGAGTGCATCTCCAGGGAACATCGAGCAAGTCAATGAGTTGATGAATATGAACATTGACTCGAGTATCATCATTGCGAGCTTGAAAGTTCAATGGAATTCTCAGGATGGAAATTGCGTTATTGGAGTTGCATTCATTGATACCACTGCCTACAAAGTTGGTATGCTTGATATTGTCGATAATGAAGTGTATTCCAATCTAGAGAGTTTCTTGATTCAATTGGGTGTGAAGGAATGTTTGGTGCAGGACTTAACACTGAATTCAAACTCCAATACTGAAATACAGAAAGTAATCAATGTAATTGATCGTTGTGGATGTGTCGTTACGTTATTGAAAAACTCAGAATTTTCTGAAAAGGACGTCGAACTGGACCTAACTAAGTTATTGGGCGATGATTTAGCTTTATCGTTGCCCCAGAAATACTCTAAATTATCTATGGGTGCATGCAATGCATTGATCGGCTATTTACAGTTGCTATCAGAGCAAGATCAAGTGGGCAAGTATGAATTAGTTGAACATAAATTAAAGGAGTTTATGAAGTTAGATGCCTCTGCCATTAAAGCCCTTAATCTATTCCCACAAGGAGCACAAAATCCATTCGGCAGCAACAACTTAGCTGTCTCTGGGTTTACGAGTGCTGGTAACACCGGTAAAGTAACTTCTCTTTTCCAGTTGCTGAATCATTGTAAAACAAATGCCGGTGTTAGACTTTTAAATGAATGGTTGAAGCAACCACTAACCAATATTGACGAAATTAACAAAAGACATGACTTAGTTGACTATCTGATTGACCAAATTGAGTTAAGGCAGATGTTGACCGCTGAATATTTACCCATGGTTCCAGATATTCGTAGATTGACTAAGAAGTTAAATAAAAAGGGAAACTTAGAGGATGTCTTGAAAATTTATCAGTTCAGTAAAAGAATACCAGAAATTGTTCAAGCTTTCAGTTCGTTCTTAGAGGATGATAGCCCAACTGAATCAGTAAAGGAACTAGTCCGCTCTACTTGGTTAACTCCGCTAAGCCACCATGTTGAACCATTGTCCAAATTCGAAGAAATGGTTGAAACAACCGTTGATTTGGATGCTTATGAAGAAAATAATGAATTCATGATTAAAGTCGAGTTTAATGAAGAATTGGCGAAGATAAGAAGTAAACTGGATGCGTTGCGTGAGGAAATCCATTCAATCCATCTAGATTCTGCTGAAGATTTGGGATTCGATCCAGACAAAAAACTGAAGTTGGAGAACCATCATCTGCATGGTTGGTGTATGAGACTGACACGTAATGATGCCAAGGAATTACGTAAACATAAAAAGTACATCGAGTTATCGACAGTAAAAGCGGGTATATTTTTTAGTACCAAACAGTTAAAGTCGATTGCCAACGAAACCAATATTCTTCAAAAGGAGTACGACAAACAACAATCCGCTTTGGTTAGAGAAATTATAAATATCACATTGACATACACACCGGTTTTTGAGAAATTATCCTTAGTCTTAGCGCATTTGGATGTCATATCCTCTTTTGCTCATGCTTCGTCGTATGCCCCTATACCATATATAAGGCCCAAGTTGCATCCTATGAATTCGGAAAGAAGGACGCACCTATTAAGTTCTCGTCATCCAGTGCTGGAAGTGCAAGATGATATAAGTTTTATATCTAATGATGTCACATTAGAGAGCGGCAAGGGCGATTTCCTAATTATAACAGGACCAAATATGGGGGGTAAATCTACTTACATCAGACAGGTTGGTGTAATTTCGTTGATGGCTCAAATTGGTTGTTTTGTGCCTTGTGAAGAAGCTGAAATTGCCGTAGTAGATGCAATTCTTTGCAGAGTCGGTGCAGGAGATTCCCAATTGAAAGGCGTCTCCACATTTATGGTTGAAATATTAGAAACAGCTTCTATATTAAAGAATGCGAGCAAGAATTCTTTGATTATTGTTGATGAGCTAGGACGTGGTACAAGTACTTACGATGGCTTTGGTCTAGCTTGGGCGATTGCTGAACATATTGCAGGTAAAATTGGATGTTTCGCTTTGTTTGCGACCCATTTTCATGAATTGACAGAGTTATCTGAGAAATTGCCCAACGTCAAGAATATGCATGTTGTTGCACATATTGAGAAAAATTCTAGGGAACAAAAACATGACGATGAGGACATTACGCTATTATATAAAGTTGAGCCTGGTATTTCAGATCAATCTTTTGGTATTCACGTTGCAGAAGTCGTTCAATTTCCAGAAAAAATTGTAAAAATGGCTAAACGTAAAGCGAATGAATTGGACGATCTGAAAACTAGTAATGAAGAATTGAAAAAAGCTAAATTATCATTGCAGGAAGTTAATGAAGGTAATATTCGTTTGAAGGCCCTACTAAAAGAGTGGATTAGAAAAGTGAAGGAGGAGGGCTTAGACGATCCAAGCAAAATTTCTGAAGAAGCTTCTCAGCACAAAATACAAGAGCTGCTGCGTGCTATAGCGAGTGAACCGGAAAACGAAAATGACAACTATTTGAAACATATAAAAGCCTTGTTGTTATAATTAATATTACAACGACGTCTTAAGTCTGAGTCGATAGATAAGCTATAAATACAAACAGTACGTATGATATGCCACTGCAAAAGAATTCTAAACATGAATACCAATTTCTCCATTATCATGCAGAAAAACCACATTTATTCATAATCTCTAAAAGTGTTCACGAAAGAATAATCTCTGTCATATATTAATTTTCCTAAAGGTAATAGGGCACTAAAAGCTTCGAAATCCTCCTTTATTCCATCATTGTTACTAGAATCAGAGTTTTCCGGGGTCTCTAGATCACTGGAAAGAGTATCTCCGGGATCAGAACTATGAATGGGGTAAACAAGAGATGTTAGGTCCGATCGAATCGGGTACAGGGATGAGTCATCTGATATTTCTTTCTTATTCGAAGGGGGTGATAGATCTCCAACGTTAGAGATAGGAGAGTGAGATTTTAATAGTTTTAAAATTTCGACCGATAACTCACCAAATAAGTTTATCGGAGCTTCTTCTGCAAAGTCTTCTGAAGCAATGTCGTTCGTATTGAGCTCATCATCTGCAAGGGCGGCTTCGTTGCCCTTTTGTAAAGAATGGAAAGAACCATATGATTTCAGACTCATAATTAGTTGGTCGACAGTTTCATCTTTTATTTTTCTTGAATGTGCGATAACTTTAGTAATTGTTTCATCGTAAGGCTTAGGATCAAATGTCGGCATGGAATCGCTCATCTCATGATAGCGTTGCAAAACGTACCTCAAAAAGTGGCTGTAGAACACGATTAAAGTATTCCATTTAACATTATCGAACAGCAATTGCTCATCGTTTTCGCCCACTAGACGATCGTAAGATTTTTTTAGAATATCAATGATTTCTTTTATCTCACCTTTCTTTTTTGAATTGTTAATATTATCCACAACGTAGAAGAAGAGAACAAACACAGCAGTAGAGAACTGATACATAATCTCGTTATACATATGCGCTTGGTAATTAATGCCTTGGAATAGCTGTAACATTTCTTTACTGGCGTTTAAGTATTGACTTGAAAAAAGCATAAATATCTGAGGAATATCATGGCGAGAACCTTTGTATAGGCGTTCGTTATCAATCAGTAGAGACGTCGTCACCATACTCAAAATCACTTTAGAATATAGTGCCCTAAAATGACAATTCAAAACACGTGAGCATGCAATCTCAAAACTCAAAGCTGGATTTTCTTGGGATTTTTGGGCGTAAAGTACCGATAAATACTGTTTGTAACTTTTGAGTTTCATACTCACGTGCAAGTTGTTCCTCCAATTGTTCAAAGAATCATTCAGATCTTTGATCTTATCAAGCATGGCATCAAATGAGAGGTCCAGAGTACTCCTGACAGCGAAGCAAGTAGAGTATATTTTACTCTCAATACTGACCAATTTTGAAACATAATAGGATATGAAAAGGGATATATGTTGACAAAAATTTACAACTACATTTAATGCAGAGTTAACATCAGTGATCTTATCGAGATCTTCTTTTTTATCGATAAGATCCGGTAGAATATTAGCTTTTATCACTTCGTAATAATTCTGATCTGTAAGCATATCCATATCTCGTTCCCCAACGATAGGGGGTCTGGATAGCATTAAAGAATAAAGCTTATCCGTACAAAAGCAATGCCACCACATACTCCTTCTCCTCATGGCTTCCTCGAAATCTAACGATTTGTAAGAGGATTTTCTATTAAGTTCCATGTCAACCGCCAATCTAATTGCTGTTCCTAAAATACAATTTGCTAATTCAGTATCGTACGTAAGCTGAAAATATCTGTTCAAAAGTAACAAAGCCTGCAGTGTTCTTGTACCTGAACATATCGTAGACAGCTTATGATAATAATACATGGCATTTAACAAAGCTACATTTTCGATCATTTTCAACTCTTGGGAGGTTGGATCGTATCTATCTTTTCTTAAATATTTCGAATCACCTCTTATAATTGATTGAGTGGCAGATGCGCCTGAACAGAGACACACATTTAGTAACAAGTGTTCAGGATATGTAAGTTTTTCGGCGCTTTCGCTGTAGTATTTCTCTGCTAAATCTAGACATTCTTTTAACGATATTATACCAGTTACAGAAGACAACAAGGTAGCATGAAAATTCTCAAGAAGCCTCTTTGCCTGTTGTTTCGGAGGTAATGAGTATAATATTATCTCACTGGAAAAGAAAGCTGGAGATGACAAATCCATGAACTTTTTCATCTGAGTTGCATACCATTTCAAAGATATGCTTAATATTTCGCTAATTGGGGAAAGGAACTCCTCATTTGACACCTTCACGCCTAAGCTTTGTTTAAACCAATATAGTTTTTGGGCAGTTAACAATGCCGTAGAGTATATCTTTCTCGTTGGTTTAGGCAAATTGTTCTTTTCCTTGTGTTTGTCCTCCTGCTTTTTGACCGCCTTGTCCAATAGCCACTCAAATCTAGCCACACTATCAATAATGTAAGATATTTTTCTATCCAATTTTTCTATTTTTGAGTTCATTTTTTGGTTAAGATTATTCTGGATATTGGAAACTTTATCGATGATATTGCTTTCCAAGGAGTTATTCCCGTTGAAAGGTTCAAATCTTCCGCTATTGGGTACTGTAGGAGAAGCTACGGGATCTGGAACGTTATTTTGAGCTTGAAGTGGTTTCTCCGGTGCTGAATGTTTGATCTCCAGTCTTCTTTTCTTCTTAAGAATCTCATCACGATGTTTGAAAGTGCAGGGCAACTGAAACTTAATACAGTTTGAACATTTTTTGGTCTGCTGATCCACTTCATCGCATCTAATTTTTCTCTTTCGACAATGATCACAAGCCTTTGATACACGTTTCTTAAGGTTTTTACCAGAGCCGCTTACTTCATTACTGTTAGTGTGTTCCATCATGGTGCTGACATCACGTTTCTGTTGTGTCTGTAGTTGAGACTGTTGCTCTGTTGGCGAGTATATTGCATTGGGGTAAGCCACGTTCATGGAAATATCTGGACCTCCTGCATTGCTTGCCATAATGGTGTTTTCTCTGTTAGGCATCGTCATCAGCTGATCCGGTACAGGCATCGACCACATTTGTGTTTCAGGTACCAGACGTGAAGCACCATGTTGCTTATTTGCGTTTGAAATATCACTTCTACCAGTAATCTCATTGTTAAACATTGCATTCATATTGTTTGCTGAGTTTGAAAACCTGTTTGGGCTGTAATCTCCACCCTGATTTTCCATTACTTCAAAAATCTAAGACGGGAGGGGGAGAGTATTGGTCTTTCTGAGTTGGACTAAAGTCGGATTAAAACACGATGGTAAGCTGTTCTAGACATATTTATTCTTTTTTCGAAATAAAGGCTTTTATGGAAAGCCATCTCCCATGTACGTAATTGAAGATTATACCAAACCAAACAGGGTAAGGGGTGTTTCTCTGTTAAATGAAATAGTAGTAATATTAATACAAGGCAATATTCTGAACATACGGAGTTTCCGTAATACTTTTGAATATCTCTGCAATTTTTGATCTACACAACCTTACTTATACTGCGGCTAACGTACATTGTTCAATATATATATGTATCTGTGTATTTGGGTACCTCAGGGTGAAGGAACCCGCTTCCGTTAGTAGTCGTTATTCATAAGGCAAAAGGTAAGGAAAAGCCTACGTTCAAAGTTCATCATGACTACTGGTATATTCTAACTGTTCTTCCATGTGTAACAGTAGCTTCAATTGTAAGCGAATGATTTCCAGTTTTCCTTTGACTTCTTCACTCAAGTCATCTGCATTTTGCTTGATTAAAGCTTCTAGTTTCCGCCTTTCTTTTTCCAACCCATTAATGTCATCGTATAATTTAGATAGAGTGACAGAGTAATAATCTTTACCAGCTTTACATAGGGGCTGTTGAGAAAGTAGTTCTTCACTGCATTTTTTGGAATCATCAAAAATATGCTCTATGAATCTTTCTTCTGCATCCTTACTTCTTACAGTATTGATAAAGCTGCTTAAACTATTTGTGTTCCTGCTTCCTTCAAAACGAACAATCCTAGACGAATCCAGTTGGTATTTAGGATTGTGGAACCGCGTCTTGATTTTTTGCCATAATCTTTCATGGAACTTCATCGAAGACCAATCGAGCTCAGGAAGGACTAAAGGTTTTGTACGGGGTTTTACCAGCTCAATGATGGGGAATCCTGGCAAGTCGGTGCATAGGGTTGGCCCGAAGAATTCGCAGTTAACTTCAAGGAAGTTAATTGGGATGTCATCTTTATTAACTTCTTTGGTGTATAGCTCACCAAGCTCTTCGTATACCGGAGCCAGGGTTTTACAATGTTGGCACCAAGAAGTGTAGTATTTTATCATTGTGTAAGAATCATTTCTATTGCACATATCGAAGTACTGCTCAATCGACTTGACCATCGTAACAGCTTCACCATATGCAAGAGTTGGTAAAATAACGACGCATGCTGACCATACAGAAAATAAAAAACCGTACAATTTCATCTCCTCTCGTGTTTTACTTTCTTAATGTACTTGCCCTGGCCTTGCTGTGCCTTTGTTCAGCTGTTCTTTCCGGGCTTATTAACAGTGGCCAAATTTTCGATCATTATTCTTCGCCCTGTAAATCATTGATCTTAAGGAAGTGAAAATGATTAAAAAAAAAAGCAGAAACAATTTTTGAAACAATAATGAATATCTCTCAGATTGCGCATTTTAACACCGCATTTTAATGAGGAATGTGTGTGTTGCTTGATGGCGCCTGCTTCATATTGAAAGTCGTTAAATAATATTATAAAAATGTCTATGTAATTATTATAAAACAATAGAACAGGTGTTAGTGGTCCCCACCAAGCATAGGAATAACAACTTGCTTTTTCTTCCTCTTTCTAAAAACATCAAAAGGATGTTTTTTGTATTGCCATTGTGATGGCCAATATTGCGATTACTCTTGTATTATCATTAGTATTATTGTTGGTATTATTATTATATATTTACTCTTTAAAAACTCCAAATTCAGACCCTAAAATATAATTTAAATAAACATTATCATTTGCCCTCATTCCCATTTACCTCATGAATTAATGGCGAATTATGTACTTTTCTTCTGTATTCTAGAATTATGTCTCCCTGAGATTTCCAGTATAGCGTTCTAACGGTATTTAAAGTCATGTCGTTATCAAGCACTTGGCCCCTGCATAATAAATCCAACCAAAGACTAGGTTCGATTTTTGCTTTCATTTCAGGAGTTTTCGTTTCAAATCTGTCAGCGACGTAAAGTTTTATTTTTTTCACTCTAATCATCCCAGGCGCAACCAACTTGACATTAGCCTCAGAGATCTTCGGTAAATCTGTGGGGTTCAATTCTTGCTCACTTGTCTTTGGACGTCCAAACTTCAACATATTATGGAATTGTTGCTGTGTTGATGGGGAAACAACTTCACTACCATTTCCAAGGCTGCTATCGCTGCTATCGTTGGCAGAAGATTCTGTGGTATCTGATGCATTGATATACTTCTTCTTGTTCTCATTATTGCCGTTCGTTTCACTCCTACCAACAGAAGACCAGGGCATGATTAAGAAATTCAACTTCGGTTGCTCTTCTACGGTCTTAATATCCCTAAATAAAGCTTTTGCAAACCAATAGGGCAAATTTTCCTCCAATTGCTCAAAAATTTGCCTTCTGTTCAATCTGCTTCCTAACTCACCATCGATAAGATCATATTGACCTAATTTATCATCATCTACAGCTTGAGGGTCCAACTCTTCATCATCTGGTAGTTTGGAATTTTCTTTGCCGGCATTAAAAGTTTCATTATCGACACGGGATGGTGGTAAAAGGGTCGAGAATAATACCCTGCCACCACATGAACCTTCTTTCCAAAGATGTACCAAAACTAACGTGGCGGATTTGACTCTAATAATTGGACATGAACTGGCCTTAATTATCTTGGTTACGGGAAGCCTCTTTGTCAGATATTTTAGAGAAGAAGTATTCATATATTGTTGCTTGTAAGATTCTTGAATTTGCTCTAGTAAATCAGGCATAAACTCAGGCTTCTTCTTTTCGTTGCCTTCTAACGTTAATGTAGAATTCGCCCTCGAGTTTTCAGTCGATTTTAGTTTGCTATGAGTGTTGTTACTGGGCAAATCTTGCGACGAAATAGCGGATAGTTTTTGCTCCAGCTTGAAAGGGTGATTCCATAATATGGATTCTGGAGTTGCATCCTTAGATTGTTGGGTTGCATTGATAGCTTGAGGAAAGGCAGTGTCATCATTAATAACGTGCGCAGTATCTAGCAAACTTCCTTTGGGCTCCTCTGGAGTGTTTAACCCTGTTGTTGCACGACCAGAAGTGGACCTAAATGATTTAAACTTTCTACTTAACAAAGAGCCCGAACTTTGGGTTCTGAAATAAGGTTTTTTAGATGCAGGCAGTGGTTGGACAAGTTCTAAAGAGTCATCTATTGTTTTATCAGAAGCAGACTGCAACAATGGTTGTTCTTCTAAAGCTATAGTCTCTGCCATTACCGGCGTTGCAGGAGCCGAGTTTGGTGGGGTCCCATTGCCGTTGGTATTTCCAATGGACAAAGTTGAGCTTAGTTTAAATGTTGATTTCCTCTTTTTGTCTTTGTTATTCTTTTTGGGTTCACTGTTGTATCCTGTATCCAAGGTTAATGAATTATTTAAGTCTTTCTTTTTCAAACTGAAGATTTTCTTCCTTAAAAGTTTGTCCTTTTGGACTTCATACGATATGAATTCATTGAAAAGTGAATTGATAACAATTTTACCTAGATTATATCTTTCATCCGAGTTAACTTCAATATTGTTCACAACTTGATAATCTTTTAGCGCAGATCCATAAATTTCAGTCTTTAAAAACTTTGGATTTATTTTCACGAACAGCATACCAACCTTAACGGAAACTGTACACCAATGAGATAGAATTTCTTTTGAGGTGTATTTCATTACGATATCATCAAAGGAACCCTCTGAAGAATCAAAGGTGTTCAAAAGCTCGCATGAAACGATATCCCATCTTTGCATTTGGCCTTTCGTGTTTTCCGTTATTACATGCCTCCTATTGGTTAGCAAGGAGCTTCTAGTCAGCGCGAATCCTCCTTCGTTGACGGTGAAACGGTTACTAGTTAAATCTAGCACGTTTAAATTTGAGTCAGTACAAAACGAAAATAACAATTTTTCATTAGGTAAAAGGGCAATATCGAGGATACCACCGTATTTTTTTACTTTTGTATCTGTAGTTGATGTATTTTGTTCTTCATGTTCGTCATGATGATGATGGTGATGATGATGATGATGATGGCGGTCAGGTCTAAAAATTCTTGTGAGTTTGGCATCTTCATAGCTGGATAAGTTTGCTCTCATCACATTGCCTTGAGAGTCGCCAAAGTACAACTTGTCAACGTTTGTTCCTTGGACGCACCATATTGAAGAATCCCAGGACCAGGATCCAATCTTCTTGGGCGCCTGAAGGACACCAGTAGTCTGATCATGCTTACAGTTCAAGTCCCATGCGTTTATTACACCATCTGAGCTGGTACTTATTAATCGCGTGGAGTCATTAAGAGTTCTTACTACTTTGATGTTTGTTTTGTGGGCGTTTTCAATTCTTATCACCTCTTTACGATTTCTACACGAATAGAAAATCAAATCACCATTACAGTCTCCGGCAACTAAATCAAAGGGACGGGCTGTTTGGTTGTTACTGAAATTGTATTTTGGGATGACAGGGCTCATGGAATATATTGAGCCTGTGTCGTTTGATTGTGCATTATCAAATGTGTGTAGTAGTGTAGTCATTTTTTCTGGGCCGCTGCTCAGACACCAAACTTTGATTTTTCTATCTAAACCACCTGTAGCAAAAAGGAAGTTGTTCTGTTCGTCAACAGCAATTCCATTATTTTTTCCATCATATTCATCATCAGCGCCATCCTCTTGTTCATCTAATTCATAGTCCTTTGACATTTCATAATGTATGGGCACTATACACTTGATATAATCGTCATGGTCGCCAATTATTTTCTTATCCCATGTGGTTAGCTGCGCATTCACACTAATTAATACTATGGAAAAATCGTGACTTACTGATATGAATGTGTCTCCCGCAGATGGGTCTGAATTTTTCATACTAACTTGTATTAGGTCGCTAGCCCAATCGCTATGAACTTGCATTCTTATCGCATCGTTTGGTGTGGTGGCACCAGATCCAACCTCGTTCGAGAGTTGTGCGTTCCTGTGCAAAATTATGGAACCATCCCTTCCTGAAGTGAGAAAGTAGTTTTTACTAGGTATATCCGGATATAGAATCTTTGTTATCGGTAAGATGTGCGCATCTTGGGAAGTGCAGTAATCTGGGGAAATTAGGCCATAACTCACTGTCAACTGATTCATTATTACGTTCCTATTTTCTGCGGCTTTTTCCGGCTTGCTCTTTTGGAGTTAAGTGAACGTAGGCTTACTAGAATGTGTTGTTTCCTCGTTAGGAATGGTTCGAACTAATTCCTGTGTCTATGCAATTGCAATCCAACTACACTTATACGACGTCAAAAGGAGGGGCGGAGCGTTCTAGTTGTGGTTGCAAAAAGGGATGTAGTCGTTCTCCAAGTAGTAGCCTAATACCAGAACAGGACACGAATTTATGGTGTTGGCAAGTATTTTTTATAATGATATTATTGAGTAAAAAGAGAGTTCAATGTTTAACAATAGCAATGGGGTTTTTTCAGTATACATGTCAACTGCAACGGGACTTGGGCGGAGGAGCAGTAAAGGGGCGATCAAAGTTGAAAAAAAAGCTGCCGTAAAAAAAAGCATGCATATTCACGTAAATATATATATATATACATATCTCAAGAAAAGAAGTTGATACATAAAGGCGATACAACGTCTTGAGGCTCGAGTAAAGGGCTAGTAAATGCAATGAATGACGATGGAGATAGACCTCAATTGAAAGCCAGGCTGTGGGTTCACGTGGAAGAACGACTACAACAGGTGTTGTCTTCTGAGGACGTGAAATACACACCGAAATTCATCAACTCATTGCTAGAGTTAGCATATCTACAATTGGGTGAGATGGGGAGCGATTTGCAGGCATTTGCTGAGCATGCTGGTAGGGATGTGGTCAACGACAGTGACCTCATGCTGTATTTGAGGAAGCAGCCAGACTTGCAAGAAAAAGTCATTCAAGAGGAATGAGAATTTCGCTTTAAAACCTAAGAGTCACTTTAAAATTTGTATAAACTTATTTTATAACTTATTTAATAATAAAAATCATAAATCATAAGAAATTTGCTTATTTAGAAGTGTCAACAACGTATCTACCAACGATTTGACCCTTTTCCATCTTTTCGTAAATTTCTGGCAAGGTAGACAAGCCGACAACCTTGATTGGAGACTTGACCAAACCTCTGTCGAAGAAGTCCAAAGCTTCTCTGGTGTCAGCTCTGTTACCGACGTAAGAACCAACAATAGAGATGGACTTGACGACTTGGTTGAAGACATCAGAACAACACTTAGCGTTAGCTGGCATACCGACCAAAACGGTGGTACCGTTAGCTCTAACGTATCTGGTAGAAGCTTCAATAGCAGCTTCGGAAACGGAAACGTTGATGACACCGTGAGCACCACCGTTAGTGGCCTTTAGAACGGCACCGACAATGTCCTTTTCCTTAGTGAAATCAATGAAGACTTCACCACCGATGGATCTGAATAATTCTTCCTTACCTTCACCACCGTCAATACCCAAGACTCTGTAACCCATAGCCTTGGCGTATTGAACAGCCAAAGAACCTAGACCACCAGCAGCACCGGAGATAGCAACCCAGTGACCGGCCATCAAGTTAGCAGACTTCAAAGCCTTGTAAACAGTGATACCAGCACACAAAACTGGAGCGACTTCAGCCAAGTCAGTACCTTGAGGAATGTGAGCGGCTTGGACAGCGTCAGCGGTAGCGTATTGTTGGAAAGAACCGTCGTGGGTGTAACCAGACAAGTCAGCATGAGGACAGTTGGATTCGTTACCCAATTCACAGTATTCACAGGCCATACAAGAACCGTTCAACCATTTGATACCGGCGTAGTCACCAATGTTCCAGCCCTTAACGTTTTCACCCATGGCGACAACGACACCAGCACCTTCGTGACCACCGACCAATGGCAACTTAGTTGGCAAAGGCCAGTCACCGTGCCAAGCGTGCAAGTCAGTGTGACAGACACCAGAGTATTTAACGTTGATCAACAATTCGTTGGCCTTTGGCTTTGGAACTGGAATATCTTTGTATTCCAACTTACCGTGGGATTCGTAGAAGATAACACCTTTTTGAGTTTCTGGGATAGACATTGTATATGATATAGTTGATTGTATGCTTGGTATAGCTTGTAATATTAGACAATAAGAGGAACAAAGGAGAAATGGAAAGTGAACATTGACAAGAAATTGGAAGAATAACAATCGCAGGTGTATTTATACTTGATACCAAGAAAGCAAACTTTTTTTTTCATTTCAAACTTCAATAATTGAAAGGCCGTATGCTGTTGTTCATTTGAAAGGAGTGTGAGTGAATGAAGGGAAGAGTTTCGTCTGCTTCGAGAGATGCGTCTTTACCCCTCATCTGTTCTGGGAACAATGACATCTGTTGGTGCTGTCTCTGTCGTTCATTTTTTTCTTTCTTTAGTCTCTTCCATCATTTTTTTTGTCATGGCGGATATGGTGAGACAACGGGGGAAAAAAAAAGAAAAAGAAGTCGCATGCGCCTATCCGTACTGTAATAGATGGAATATGGGAAAAGAGTGGCGGAAAGTGTATGAGATGATAGCAGTCAATGTTAGGGCTAAAGTAGTAGATGGTTGTGTACCACTATCAATGAACTAATATGGTTTAGACTAGTCTTGTTAGGTTGTTCGGTAACGCTTTCATTGTGTGTTTTGTTTCTACCATCAGTATCCTTGAGAGGGTAACGAATTTTTATAGGCTTCCCGGTGTATGGGTTCGGACGCTAGAAAAGAGGAAGCTCACCTTGGACACCCGAAAACAACAAAAAGATATCCGGAAAATTTTCATAAACCAAAAAATCGGAAAAGACCGCGGAGGGGGGTGTTACCCCCCTCCGCAACTAGAGGTGGGTTTAATTAGTATATGTGCATGAGGAAGTGAGTGAAAATTTCCCTTCAAAATATGATATAATTAATACATTAATCTGCTCATCCAAGTAATTTCGGAATGTCCAAAGGTAGACAACCATTTCCAATGCCATATGTACCTGTGTATTTATACTGGTGGCAACCCTATCATGCTGTCCGCTCTCCAAAGTACTCTAGCGGTTATGCGCGTCTCACCTTCAAGGTCACGGCCGCCTATTGTTCGCACCACCGGCAACCTCGCGTCTGGTTAGTCTTGGCTCATTCTTCTTGTATACCATGCTGTGTATACGCTCGGACGCTCTCACCAACTTAAATAGTGACACCAGCTGTCGTCGTCATGACCCTATACCGGCATCTTATTACTTCTCCAATCCTCGCCCCTTAGCGCAGGGTAAAACTTGGGAAATGCAAGCGTAAAAAACTCCGCCGGGCACAGCCTCACGCCTTAGCGTTATCGCCGGGCCGGCATGAGTGCGGGTCCGCCACAGAGTCAGCATGATTGTGCTATTGCGTCTTTAAACTCGGCTCCTTCGCGCCGCAAAGCCAAATACATCATATCACATCAACACTTTCCACTTTATTTTTTCGTTTGACCCTTATATTTGTCTTATTGCGTTTATGCTCCTTGATTTTCTATTTCGTTTACTACCTTCTCTTTGGTTTCCCCTCGCTGTTTGTAGTCAAGTCAACCCTCTGTAGTCAACCCTCTTCCTGTTTAATACGTTAATCTCCCTGAGTACCTTAAATACGTATGTGCCCAAATATATGGGTTGTATGTATATCATGTATATAGATATATAAATACATCTATATTTGTATATATTAATGGTGGCTTTTTTTATTGCTTACTATATTTAAAAACGGTACTCTGTTTGCTATATATTTCATTGAATATTTTTCTGAGCACACCATATTCAGCAACAACAAAAGGTTAGATATTTACAGTGTATATATAATATGGCTGAAAGTGACGACAAAAGTTCTTCGACTTCAGCGTTCGTTACAACACTGATTGTCTACGGAATCACCGCTCTCGTATTTGTGTGGCTATTCTTGCTATTACGGCCCAAGAATAGAAGAGTATACGAGCCACGGTCTCTTAAGGACATCCAGACCATCCCGGAGGAAGAGAGAACAGAACCGGTTCCCGAAGGCTACTTTGGGTGGGTTGGATACCTACTCTCCAAACCGCACTCTTTCCTCATCCAGCACACAAGCGTGGACGGGTATTTTCTGCTAAGGTATATTGGTATTGTGGGCTCACTTTCGTTTGTGGGTTGTTTGATGCTTCTACCGATCTTGCTGCCTGTGAATGCGACGAATGGTAACAACCTTGGAGGCTTTGAGCTGCTATCATTCGCGAATGTTACTAACAAAAATAGGTTTTACGCGCATGTTTTCCTCTCGTGGATCTTCTTTGGCCTGTTCACCTATATCATCTACAAGGAGCTATATTATTACGTCGTATTTAGACACGCTATGCAGACAACTCCACTCTATGACGGGTTGTTATCTTCTAGGACGGTAATCGTCACAGAATTGCACAAGGACATTGCTCAAGAAGGGGAGATGCAGATGCGTTTTCCCAAGGCGTCCAATGTGGCCTTCGCCTATGATTTCTCAGACTTGCAGGAATTGTGTAAAGAAAGAGCTAAGAACGCAGCCAAGTATGAAGCTGCTTTGAATAAGGTCCTGAACAAGTGCGTGAAAATGACACGAAACAAGACCCAGGAGCAACTCGACAAGTTGTACAACAACGGTACTAAGCCCAAGGACGATTTGGAGACATACGTTCCCCATAAAAAGCGCCCTAAACATCGCTTGGGAAAATTGCCGCTTTGTCTAGGCGGCAAGAAAGTCAATACGCTGTCTTATTCCAGTAAGAGGATTGGTGAACTCAACGAAGAGATTCATGAAAAACAGGCCGATTGGGCCAATAACGATAGGAAACCCGCCTGTTTCATTCAGTTCGAGTCTCAATTGGAAGCGCAAAGATGCTATCAATCTGTAGAAGCAATCTTGGGTAAAAAAAATTTTGGTAAGCGTCTCATTGGTTACTCACCTGAAGATATTAATTGGGGCACCATGCGTCTCAGTTCAAAGGAGAGGCATTCCAGGAGAGCTGTGGCAAACACAATCATGGTCTTATTGATCATCTTTTGGGCCATCCCCGTTGCTGTAGTCGGTATCATCTCCAACGTCAATTTCCTTACCGATAAAGTTCCTTTCTTACGTTTCATTGATAATATGCCC
The DNA here is from genome assembly GCF_002079055.1 of Saccharomyces paradoxus. Lineage (NCBI taxonomy): Eukaryota > Fungi > Ascomycota > Saccharomycetes > Saccharomycetales > Saccharomycetaceae > Saccharomyces > Saccharomyces paradoxus. The sequence goes on from NC_047501.1 coordinate 149,073, forward strand.
GACTTTTTGATGGGTGTCATTACTGGTTTGCTACCTACTATCGCGTTGGTCGTCTTAATGTCCTTAGTGCCACCTTTTATTATAAAACTGGGGAAAATGAGTGGTTGTATCACTGAGCAGGAAACGGATCTCTACTCTCAAGCCTGGTATTATGCGTTCACAGTGATTCAAGTCTTCTTAGTTGTCACAGCTACTTCCTCTGCATCTTCCACTGTCGATTCGATTATAGACAGACCAAGTTCAGCCATGACACTACTGGCAAATAACTTGCCCAAGGCATCCAACTTCTATATCATGTACTTCCTACTGAAAGGTTTAACTGGCCCTACATGGACAGTCTTACAGGCGGTCAACCTACTGCTAAGTAAAGTCCTAGGCAGACTCTTAGATTCAACCCCAAGGCAAAAATGGAACCGCTATAATACGTTGGCTACGCCGCGCATGGGCATTGTTTATCCAGGAATTGAAATTTTGGTTTGCATTTATATCTGTTATTCAATCATCGCTCCTATACTGTTGTTTTTCAGTACTGTAATGCTGACCCTACTTTATGTCGCCTATTTGTACAATTTGAACTACGTGTTTGGCTTTTCATTCGATTTAAAGGGGCGCAACTATCCAAGAGCACTTTTCCAGATTTTTGTAGGAATTTATTTGAGTGAGGTATGCCTGCTTGGACTTTTCATCATGGCAAAAACCTGGGGTCCTTTGGTCCTGGAAGTGTTTTGGATCGTGGTCACTGCCCTAGCTCATATATATATGAAAAGGAAGTTCATGCCGCTGTTCGATGCAGTTCCTTTAAGTGCCATCAGACATGCAAGGGGTGAACCCGGTTATTCTTATCCCACTTCAGACTTGGGTGCCCAGGAAATCAGGGACATTGCAGATGAAATGAAGGGCAAATACGAAAACGACAATACACATGGGATTTTAACGCCCGTTACTAAGGACGATTTGAAAAAGGCTAATTTAATTCCCGATAACGATGGCAGTTCGGAGAACAGTGCTCCAAGTAATCCATTTGAGTCCGGTTCTGAACATGCTTCCCTCTCTGGATCAAACGCAGAGGGTGACTCGATCAAAAAATTAAATGATACAGTTATTAAAAAGTCAAGCACTCTCTCCTCTTCTAGCAAAGGTAACAACGGTACTGGTAATGAATCTACTTTTGTTCCAGAGGGTGAAAAATTCCGCAAGTTTCACTACAGCGATGTTGAGGCATTAAGAAATAAGCGTCCCTATGATGAGGATGATCACAGTCAACATGGACCTGAAGGTGCCGTGCCAGTGAACGCTGACGCGGGAGTTATTTACAGTGATCCAGCAGCTATGATGAAAGAGCCTCAGGCTTTCCCCCCGGATGTCTTAGAAACTAATACATGGACGAAAAGAGTTCTACAATTCTTTAATCCGAGAAAATCGTATCCATTTGACAATGTCAGAATGAGATTCCCGCTTGTTTTCAACACTAGTATTGATTACGATGAAGAATACTTGAACTCTGCCTATACTGATCCCTGTGTCAGGGAAAAAGATCCTATTGTGTGGTGCTGTAAAGATCCATTAGGTGTTTCTAAACAGCAAATCCAAGAGGCAAGGTCAAATGGTTTGGATGTAAGAGATGATTTCACAAGATACGATGAAAAAGGTGAAGTCATATTCACTTACAGCCCTCCTGATTATGAACCTGAAGCTAAAAAATGATGGCGCGTGGACTAGTTTTATTCTGCTCTTCTATTTTTTACTTCATTTTGTTTCCCCTAATGCATACATGATTTTAACGTCTTTAAACAATATTGTTTCATTTTATATTCTAGCCTAGTTTAATCTTAATGATAACTATAATCTTTTATTAACAAATATCTGACAAATTAAATATATAAAAGAAATTGGCTCGCACCCCTAAAATAGGTGGGTGGAAGAAGGAAAAAGAGAAGGGAAAGTTAAATTAGAATATCTAAATATATCGCTTTGAAAGTATAAACAGGTATGAAACGCAACTAAACAAATCAGAGCTAATTTTGGAACACTTTTCGAAACAGTTCCTATAGGCCTTTGAGTTTTTATCAAGAAGTTACATGGACCCGATGAAAATCTCAATAGAAACGACACTATTCGACTTCGTTGTCATTGATCAGTTCAAAAAATCGACTTTTTCAGCGCCAAATACTAAGGTTAAGACCATTAAAGGTTGCATTGATAAATTTATCGAGCAATTTAATGTGCACGACGAGCAACATATATTTTGGCAACCTGTTAAAAAATCTAACGTCAGATTACTACTAAACACCAATGATTTTGGCCAATTAGGAACCTTTTTGCATAGACAGATTAAATGTAACATCTTTATTGGAGAAGAGGCATTGAAGAAATACGGTTTGACTATATGTGGGCCCTACGATGAATTTGTAGGAGATTCTCCCCCTAGTGTTAACAAGGTTGTGGACAGTGACGATTTTGCATTGTCGCGCAAATGTCTGAGTATCATATCAGAACAACTCTCTATACTTGGGGAGTCCATGAATAAGACTCAAAATCAAGTGGGAAGTGTTGTCGACAAAAAGAAATGTATTGTCCTACCTGAAGATAAGCCTGAACTCACTAAGTTTTTCTCTAATTTTAAAACAAGTGCCCAATTACAGGGGGTTTACGAGGGTTATACAGTGTATGAAAAGCTATTACAGAAATTTGATGGCCAAAAAAGAAGAATGGAGGCCTTTCTAAATGAAGACACCCCAATACTAGAGGCCGAAAACGTGAAACAAATAGATATATCTGAGAAACTAGAGGAAAAGGACGAGCATTCAACAACGCCAAACGATCGGTCACTACACGTTGAAGTGAGTAATGAGGATAACTCACTACACTTTATGTTGTACAACAATACAAATTCAACAGTTCCAGGAAATTGTACATTTGAGTTCTCTAGCCCGATCTCGGAGGTATTCAGTATCAAAATGGGGCCACACGAAATAGGCATAAACGGTCAAAAAGAGTTATGGTATTTTCCATCTCTACCTACTCCACTCTCCAATTATACAATTAAAGTCATAAACCAGGATGGAGATATTATTTTGATTGGTAAATGTGCTGGCTCCAATAAGATAACGCTGAAATCGTCACTATCCTCATTTTCAACAGGTAGTTTCCATACATTGCAAGACCCTAATAATGTTTTTCGTGCAGACGCACTTTCTTCGCTTGATGAATCAAGTATCATGAGCACTCCCTTTTTAGACGAGACAGAAGACGTCTATAATTCCGGGTCTACATTAAGTAGGCCATTTACATGGGAAGAATTATAAATGCTTGTTTATATTCTTTCAGTTTTTTTGCTACGTACGTATTTAACTTTATTTATGTTTTCGTTTCAATTTCATCATTTCTTCAATATGAAAAAGTAGCCTTTAGAAAATATTCTCTTTCTTCGAGAACCCCTAAGAGAAAGAAATCCGCGGTAAATCCATCTAAAACATAAACAGTTTTGAATTGGATGATAAAGGGCTAGTTAAGAAGTCATTAAAATTCGTCGTTAACAGACAGGCTTTGTTTCATAACATGATAACAAAGAATTAGACCCCCGTTTATAAATTCATTATGGTTCGAATGACGATCGAGAGTTTATAAAACATTAATATAAGAAAGTTATAGGTAGTCTTGATCAAGAAGCATCTCTACTAGTATGACGCTGCCGCTATTAATGTTTGTTTGAAAAGGATTGTAGAACAAAGAATTTCCATGCAATGATAGGTGCAGTTAAAAGAAATGTGACAGCACATTGTAAGGAAGGAAGGTTAAAATCACCGTGAATTAATCTCGACTGTCGTCTTCGCAACAGCAGCAGTTGTGGTGTCTTCACAAGAAAAAGATAGTGAGAACGAGTGAAGAGCACCAAATAGTGTTGCTTTCTACTGTCTCGAATTCATCCTCTCGCATTGCAGTACAAGCAGTGCAACTAAGATACCTCCAGGATTTTACTGCTGTTCTCCGCTCTCCATTAGCAATACAATGCAACAATTAGTTAAAGGGTATACATATACTACACGAGAACTCAAAATAAGTTTTCGTTTGCTTTGCAAAGGATTGGTATTGTTTACCAGGAGATAGTAGATAAACAAGAGTATAGCTTTTAGAAAAATTGACAAAATTTGCTCCCTCCGACAATAGCTGTGTGGGGTCCATGAGAAATATCAAGCTTTGCAATAATTAGTATGATAATGCATTTTTGTTCTCATCCAGCACAATTCCATTGTTAAAGGCTTAGATTCATAGAATATCCTTGGTCAAAAAAAGAAAAGCAGTGGCGCTTTCGCATAACATCTTTCTAGCAAAACCATTGTATTTTTACTCTACATAATCTTACTGAAATGATATTATTAAATTTACAAAATCATTGAAAGTGACACTTGCATTACGCAATTACCAATATCGTACAAAATGACACTCGATTAAGTTAGTTTTTCATCGTTTTCGTATCTGTTTCGTAGTCGTTACGCGTTCCATTTGAGTAGCAACTGCAAGTTAATCACTGCCAAAAGGAACTCAGAACGAACGAAAAGACCTTATATGGCTTTTTTTTTTGTTCATACTTGTTTCCCGTTTGTTACGCCATCCTTTATCGCCATAAATGAAGTTACAGACTTTTCTGACTTAAAATTGGAAAATATGGGCACGGGTGTACAAAGCCGCCCACACATCACATTAAGAAAAAGGTAATTAGTAGTTAACATTCATTCAATGAGAGCACGTTAGACATTGCTTATTAGCAAGGAACTCGCTGAAATAACGTAACTATGCGTTAACTAAATCTTGCGACATATTGTCTCCTACTACCCGTAGTTCTCCAAAAATGCTGCGCATCTCTTATCCTTCAAGAAACCGTATCCTCAATGCTCGCGATGTATCTTAAGGATGAAGATCCTTTCTCTATGGCGAAGCATATAGCAGGCTGAGAGTATCATCCATTATAGCGTGCGGGAAGTAGCACAAAAGAGGTTATCTTCTTAATCCTCATTGTATGACCCGGAAAAGGGGCGTGTGGCATTTCATAATACGTTTACCTGAGGAGGGAAAAAGAATGCAAGGTCCACGTAAATCTCCATGATATGAGCTTGATAAGGCATGTCTGACCAAGGAAGACTGAATTCGAGGCAATTGTGGCGGCAACTTGCTTCAATAACGTCTAAAGAAGACTTCTGATAAATGAATAACCCAAAGACCAACCAAAAGATGAACTTATCAAGGGGGTACCCCTTAACCGTCTGCGATCAATATAATAAATTCAACCTAATTGTGCCAACTTTGGATGCGAATATCATGCTTTGGTGTATTGGACAACTTTCGCTGCTGAATGACTCTAATGGTTGTAAGCATTTGTTTTGGCAACCGGATGACAAGTCAAATGTCCGAATCTTACTAAATAATCATGACTATGGTCACTTGTTCAAATACTTGCAGTCTCAAAGAAAATGTTCAGTTTATATCGGAGAAGGAACACTTAAGAAATACGGATTGACTATTTCTACATACTTTGACAACTTTTTGGACAACATGGATTCCAAGGAGAAGGAAACCTTATGTAGAGAAGCCACACACGAAGATCTCGCTCCTCCAAAGGCTGCTCCCGAAAGGGAGATAAACTCTAATTCCACCACTAGTGTGGTTGTATCAAGAAAATGCTTGGATAACTTCACGAAACAGCTTTTCAAGTTGGAAAAATCCCTAAATAAATTGGAACTCGAGCAAAAGGTCACAAAGAAAGAACCTGACCACAGAATAAGCGGTGCGATTGACATACCAGAAGATAGACCGGAACTAGTGAACTTCTTCAAAGAGTTGAAGACAGTCGAACAACTTGAGGACGTCTTCCAACGTTACCATGACTACGAAAAGTTATTGCAAAAATGTGATAGTAAGACAGAAATCGTCGCTGACCTTTCAAAAAAAGAAGCTGAAATAGAATCAGAACACCCAAATGGGCGCTCACTGCAAATTACAATGAAGCATAACGACAATTCATTGTATTTCCAATTGTTCAACAACACAAACTCCGTTCTCGCAGGTAACTGCAAACTAAAATTTACTGACGCTGATAATAAGCCAACCACAAGAATTATTGAAATGGGCCCTCATGAAATAGGAATAAAGGAGTACAAAGAATTCCGATACTTCCCATACGCGTTTGATTTAACAGCCGGTTCCACGATTGAAATTGAAAATGAGTATGGAGAGGTGATCTTCTTGGGCAAACATAGCTTCTATTCAACAATTAACTTAAGGCCACCTTCAAGATTATCTGCGGAAAGTTTACAGGCATCCCAAGAGCCCTTTTGCTCCTTTCGGATCGATACGTTACCAGAACTAGATGACTCCAGTATTATAAGTACATCCATCTCACTCTCTTATGACGATGACGACAACGAGAAAGCGTTGACTTGGGAAGAACTGTAAAACAAACGCTACTATTAAACAACAATCCCTCCCTTTTTAAATACACATAAATATACACATAAATTTTATCAAAACGGGTTTACTTCCTAAAACCTCTTGTTCTTTATCACTAGCGTCGTTCTCTTCATATCTATTTTGTATTTCCAAACGATATACGGCTAAGCAGAAAAGTACGGACAATCAGGGACGAGCAGGGACGTGATGCCTTCTGCACAGATGCCCAAAGAAAAGCAGGAAACAAGAAAATAGGAAAACCGTAGTTGCCCTTGTAGGTGTCCTCCACAGCAGAACCTGTGATCTTCCGCTCATTCATCATAAAGCGATAAAATTACTCAAACGTCCTTGCCCGGCACTGCCCTCGCCCTCTTGAACAAGCGTAGCTGATTACCTTTTAGACATCCTTCCGAGATAAGAATCTGCCACTAGTACCTCCGACCAATTTCTTAGACTTGGCACGAAGTTCAGATAGCCTTTCTTGCACGGCACCAGCATTCACCCCCAAGTGTTGGCTACTGCCCGTCTTTCGCCTTTTAGTGTGATTTCAACCCAAAATAGCCCCTCAAAGTGGGTCACCCGATCGGTGAAACGATCCGCGGCGTAGAAAGGTCAGTAGAGCTCTCGTTTCTTCTAGAACGCTCCCTTTGCGAAACGAAAATTTCTACCACAATAAAGCTCGCACGCCCTTTTGAAAACCCCAAGCTTTGTTGTATCTTCTTGTAAAAAGTTTTACCCAACCATTATCTATTCTACATATAATTGCAGATCCAAGCATTATCCTATTGCCCTACACTTCCCTCCGCTATCTTCATTGTCTAGAGCTCCTGGGAAACAAAAGACCGAAAAAGCGAAAACAAAATCAGAAGAAGGCTTATATACTTTTTCACCAATTATTCAAGCATCTAACCAAATTTCAGCACACTGACCTTCAGCATTGTCTTCTGTTATTTGTTTTGCTTTTTTCCTTCAGTGTTACTTTTCTTCCCCACGTTACACGATTTTTTGATATCAACTCAACTCTATACATTATCTTTCTTCAGGGAGAACCATGTCCCAGCCCACTAAGAATAAGAAGAAAGAACATGGGACAGATGCTAAGTCGTCGCGCATGACTCGGACGTTGGTCAACCATATTCTTTTCGAAAGGATCCTCCCGATCCTTCCGGTGGAGTCCAACCTAAGTACATATTCAGAAGTGGAGGAATATTCCTCATTCATTTCATGCAGATCTGTGCTCATCAACGTTACCGTTTCCCGAGATGCAAACGCTATGGTGGAAGGCACTTTGGAGTTGATAGAATCACTTCTTCAAGGGCACGAAATTATTTCAGATAAGGGCAACAGTGAAGTTATAGAATCAATATTGATCACATTAAGGCTACTGAGTGATGCACTAGAGTATAACTGGCAAAACCAAGAAAGCCTTCATTACAATGACATTTCGGCTCACGTAGAACATGAGCAAGAACAGAAGTACAGGCCAAAACTCAACAGTATTCTGCCTGACTACTCATCAACACATTCCAATGGCAACAAACATTTTTTCCACCAGACTAAGCCTCAGGCGCTGATACCGGAATTGGCGTCGAAATTACTTGAGAGCTGCTCGAAGTTGAAATTTAATACAAGGACTTTGCAAATTTTACAAAATATGATCAGTCATGTCCACGGGAATATTTTAACAACGTTGAATTCCTCCATTCTTCCCCGCCACAAATCCTATCTGAACAGGCACAACTATCCTTATTATTGTAAAATGGTTGACTCTACTCTGGGCCACATTCTCCGATTTGTAGCAGCTTCCAATCCGTCTGAATATTTTGAATTCATTAGAAAGAGTGTACAGGTGCCCGTAATGCAGACACACACGCATTCACATTCACATTCGCACTCATTACCATCTTCCGTTTATAATAGCATAGTGCCCCAATTTGATCTTTTCAGCTTCATTTATTTAAGCAGGCATAATTTTAAGAAGTACTTGGAGCTCATCAAAAACTTATCTGTGGCACTAAGGAAAACGATTTATCATTGCCTACTTTTGCATTACAGTGCTAAAGCAATAATGTTCTGGATAATGGCTAGGCCTTCGGAATATTATGAGCTCTTCAACCTATTAAGAGATAATAATAATGAATACTCGAAATCCGTAAATACGTTAAACCATACCCTTTTCGAGGACATCCATTCCACTTTTAATGTAAACAGTATGATAACCACCAGTCAAAATGCTCATCAAGGCTCATCTTCTCCTTCATCATCTTCACCATCGTCACCACCTAGCTCATCATCATCGGATAACAACAACCAAAACATAATAGCAAAATCTTTGAGCCGTCAACTTTCTCACCACCAATCCTATATTCAACAGCAACCTGAAAGGAAACTACATTCTTCCTGGACTACAAACTCTCAATCGTCTACCTCATTGTCGTCTTCAACCTCTACTTCCACAACAACAGATTTCTCTAATCATAGTCAATCAGGAGAATATGACCCGTCTTTACCAGATACTCCAACAATGTCCAACATCACTATTAGTGCATCTTCCTTATTATCTCAAACTCCAACACCAACAACACAATTGCAGCAGCGATTGAATTCAGCAGCAGCAGCAGCAGCTGCTGCTGCTGCTGCTGCTTCACCATCTAATTCCACCCCAACTGGATACACAGAACAACAAAGTCGGGCTTCATACGATGCACACAAAACTGACCAGACTGGTAAGAATTACGATGAACAATTTCTATCTGTCGCTCGTTTAGATAATGTTTTAGAGCTTTACACACATTTTGATGATACTGAGGTACTACCACACACATCTGTTTTAAAATTTCTGACCACTTTAACAATGTTCGATATTGATCTCTTTAATGAATTGAACGCAACATCATTCAAATATATTCCTGATTGTACAATGCACCGGCCAAAGGAAAGAACAAGTTCATTCAATAACGCTACACACGAAGCGGGTTCCGAAAAAACTTCAGGTATAAAACATATTACACAAGGCTTGAAGAAATTAACCTCTTTACCTACGTCAACCAAAAAAACTGTAAAATTCATAAAAATGTTATTAAGAAATTTAAATGGAACTCAAGCCGTATCAGATGTTGCCCTCTTGGATACAATGAGGGCTTTACTATCATTCTTTACAATGACTTCTGCGGTCTTCCTCGTGGATAGAAACTTACCCTCGGCACTCTTTGCCAAGAGACTCATCCCCATAATGGGGACGAATTTAAGCGTTGGTCAAGACTGGAATTCAAAAATAAATAACAACCTAATGGTTTGCTTGAAAAAAAATTCCACCACATTTGTTCAACTACAATTAATATTCTTTTCTTCAGCTATTCAATTCGATCATGAATTATTGCTGGCACGTCTGAGCATCGATACGATGGCCAACAATTTAAACATGCAAAAGCTTTGCCTTTATACTGAGGGATTCAGGATATTCTTCGACATTCCAAGTAAGAAGGAACTGCGGAAGGCAATTGCAGTTAAAATTTCTAAATTTTTTAAAACATTATTCTCCATTATAGCAGATATTCTTTTACAAGAATATCCGTACTTTGATGAGCAAATAACCGACATAGTCGCTTCCATTCTCGATGGTACAATTATCAATGAATATGGTACTAAGAAACATTTTAAGGGGAGCTCACCCTCTTTATGTTCGACAACCAGATCAAGGTCTGGATCTACATCTCAAAGTTCAATGACACCAGTTTCCCCCTTAGGATTAGATGCTGAAATATATCCAATGAATACCTTGTCTCTGGTTGGTTCAAGTACATCAAGGAATTCCGACAATGTTAACTCGTTAAATAGTTCACCAAAGAACTTGTCTTCTGATCCGTACCTGTCACATCTTGTGGCCCCAAGAGCACGTCATGCGTTGGGCGGTCCATCTAGTATCATAAGGAATAAAATACCGACTACATTGACTTCACCTCCAGGTACAGAAAAATCTTCACCAGTGCAGCGTCCACAAACTGAAAGCATCAGCGCTATACCGATGGCGATAACAAATTCTACTCCATTATCATCGGCAGCCCTTGGAATTCGGTCGCCTTTGCAGCAAATAAGAACGAGACGTTACTCCGATGAAAGTTTGGGAAAATTCATGAAATCGACAAATAATTACATTCAAGAACATTTGATACCAAAAGATTTGAATGAGGCAACTCTTCAAGATGCTAGAAGAATAATGATTAATATTTTCAGTATTTTCAAGAGACCCAATAGCTACTTCATCATCCCACACAACCTAAATTCTAATTTACAATGGGTTTCGCAAGATTTTAGAAATATAATGAAACCAATTTTTGTTGCCATCGTAAGTTCAGATGTTGATTTACAGAATACTGCTCAATCATTTATGGATACCTTGCTATCGAATGTAATTACATATAGCGGATCAGATGAGAATATCAGCATTGAAGGTTATCACCTTCTTTGCAGTTATACTGTAACATTATTTGCCATGGGCCTTTTCGATCTGAAGATTAATAATGAAAAGCGTCAAATTCTCTTAGATATAAGCGTCAAATTTATGAAGGTTAGATCTCATTTAGCTGGGATTGCTGAGGCTTCTCACCATATGGAATACATAAGTGATTCTGAAAAGCTCACCTTTCCGCTGATAATGGGAACTGTTGGTAGGGCCCTATTTGTTTCATTATATTCTAGTCAGCCAAAAATTGAAAAGACTTTAAAGATTGCTTACACGGAATACCTTTCAGCTATCAATTTTCATGAGAGGAACATTGATGACGCCGATAAAACCTGGGTTCATAATATTGAGTTTGTAGAAGCAATGTGTCATGACAACTACACAACCTCTGGCTCAATTGCTTTCCAAAGGAGAACAAGGAATAATATTTTACGATTTGCCACCATTCCTAACGCCATTTTGCTTGATTCTATGAGAATGATTTACAAAAAGTGGCATACTTATACACATAGTAAAAATTTAGAAAAACAAGAACTGAACGATTTTAGAAACTTCGCAGGTATTTTAGCCTCTTTGTCGGGTATTCTATTCATTAATAAAAAGATACTACAAGACATATATCCTTATCTACTCGATACTGTGTCAGAATTGAAAAAGAATATAGACTCTTTTATCTCGAAACAATGCCAGTGGCTAAACTATCCAGATTTATTAACAAGAGAAAATTCAAGGGATATTCTAAGTATAGAGCTACATCCTTTGTCATTTAACTTACTTTTCAACAACTTGAGGCTTAAGTTAAAAGAATTGGCTTGTTCGGACTTATCAATACCAGAGAATGAAAGTTCCTATGTTTTATTAGAGCAAATAATCAAAATGCTGCGAACAATCCTAAATCGTGATGATGATAATTTTGTAATGATGCTTTTTTCCACGGAAATTGTAGACCTTATTGATTTACTGACAGAAGAAATCAAAAAAATTCCGGTTTATTGTCCGAAATATCTCAAGGCAATTATTCAAATGACGAAAATGTTTAGTGCTTTACAGCACTCAGAGGTTAATTTAGGTGTCAAGAATCATTTTCATGTCAAAAATAAATGGTTGAGACAAGTGACTGATTGGTTTCAAGTGAGTATTGCAAGGGAGTATGATTTTGAAAACTTGTCGAAACCGCTCAAGGAAATGGATTTGGTAAAAAGAGACATGGATATTCTGTACATAGATACGGCGATTGAAGCTTCTACTGCTATTGCGTACTTGACGAGGCATACTTTTCTAGAAATTCCACCAGCCGCCTCGGATCCCGAATTATCTCGCTCCAGGTCAGTGATCTTTGGGTATTACTTCAATATCCTAATGAAAGGTCTTGAAAAAAGTAGTGATCGTGACAATTACCCAGTATTTTTGAGACACAAAATGAGTGTCCTCAATGACAATGTCATACTTTCATTGACAAATCTTTCGAACACCAATGTTGATGCGAGTTTGCAATTTACCTTACCGATGGGGTACTCCGGGAATCGAAACATTAGGAACGCATTTCTGGAAGTGTTCATTAATATCGTCACAAACTATCGAACCTACACGGCTAAGACTGATCTCGGAAAATTGGAGGCAGCCGACAAATTTTTACAATATACGATTGAACATCCCCAGCTATCAACCTTTGGAGCAGCAGTTTGTCCTGCTAGTGATATTGATGCTTATGCTGCTGGTTTAATAAATGCATTTGAAACGAGGAATGCCACCCACATTGTAGTGTCACAGTTGATCAAAAATGAAATTGAAAAATCTTCTAGGCCTACCGATATTCTTAGAAGGAATAGCTGTGCTACGAGATCCTTATCTATGCTAGCTAGGTCCAAAGGTAATGAATATTTGATCCGGACTTTGCAACCATTGCTAAAAAAAATTATCGAGAACAAGGATTTTTTTGAAATTGAGAAATTAAAACCGGAAGATTCAGATGCTGAACGTCAAGTAGAACTTTTCGTGAAGTATATGAATGAACTGTTGGACTCCATATCCAATTCTGTCTCTTATTTCCCACCTCCTTTATTTTATATTTGCCAAAACATATATAAAGTTGCGTGTGAAAAATTTCCGGACCATGCAATTATCGCCGCTGGATCTTTCGTATTTTTACGGTTTTTTTGTCCTGCTTTAGTCAGCCCTGATTCTGAAAATATCATAGACATTTCTCATTTAAGTGAAAAGCGTACATTCATTAGCTTGGCTAAAGTTATTCAGAACATTGCCAATGGCTCAGAAAATTTCTCCAGATGGCCAGCTTTATGCTCTCAAAAGGGGTTTCTAAAGGAATGCAGCAATAGAATTTTTAAGTTCTTAGCTGAACTTTGTAGGACAGATCGGACGATAGACATCCAAGTGAGAACGGACCCAACACCAATAGCATTTGATTTTCAATTTCTTCATTCCTTTGTTTACCTTTATGGCCTTGAGATGAGAAGGAATGTGTTAAATGAAGCAAAACATGACGACGGTGACATTGACAGTGACGATTTCTATAAGACAACATTTTTACTTATTGACGATGTCCTTGGCCAATTAGGCCAACCCAAAATGGAATTTTCCAACGAAATTCCAATATACATCAGGGAGCATATGGATGACTATCCTGAACTATATGAGTTTATGAACAGGCACGCATTCAGAAACATTGAGACTTCAACAGCGTACAATCCAAACGTCCACGAGTCTACGTCAAGCGAAGGTATCCCAATCATTACGCTAACAATGTCAAATTTCTCAGACAAACACGTAGATATCGATACAGTCGCCTACAAGTTCTTACAGATTTATGCTCGAATCTGGACGACCAAACATTGCTTGATTATCGATTGTACTGAATTTGATGAAGGAGGACTTGATATGAGAAAATTCATTTCTTTGGTTATGGGACTATTACCAGAAGTCGCACCAAAAAATTGTATGGGCTGTTACTACTTTAATGTGAACGAGAGGTTTATGGATAATTACGGAAAATGTTTGGACAAAGACAACGTATATGTTTCTTCGAAAATTCCTCATTATTTCATTAATAGTAATTCTGATGAAGAACTTATGAAATCTGTGGGTATAACAGGGCAAGGATTAAAAGTTCTGCAAGATATTCGTGTTTCTTTACATGATATCACGCTTTATGATGAAAGAAGAAATAGGTTTACGCCGGTATCACTGAAAATAGGTGATATTTATTTTCAAGTTTTGCATGAAACTCCTAGGCAATACAAAATAAGGGACATGGGCACTTTGTTCGACGTCAAATTTAATGATGTTTACGAAATTAGCCGGATATTTGAAGTACATGTTTCTTCAATAACTGGGGTAGCCGCTGAATTTACAGTGACTTTTCAAGACGGGAAGAGGTTGATTTTTAGTAGTCCCAAATATCTCGAAATTGTGAAGATGTTCTATTATGCGCAGATCCGATTAGAAAGTGAGTACGAAATGGATAATAATTCAAGCACATCCTCAAATTCGAGTAACAAGGACAAACAGCAGAAAGAAAGAACGAAATTACTGTGTCATTTACTATTAGTATCTCTTATTGGTTTGTTTGATGAGAATAAAAAAATGAAAAACAGTTCATATAACCTAATAGCTGCTACTGAGGCATCATTTGGTTTGAACTTTGGCTCTCATTTTCATCGCTCTCCCGAGGTGTACGTTCCCGAAGATACTACAACATTTTTAGGTGTCATAGCAAAGTCTCTTGCAGAATCTAATCCAGAACTCACAGCCTATATGTTTATCTACATTTTGGATGCATTAAAGAACAACGTGATCCCCCACGTTTACATCCCTCATACAATTTGTGGTCTGTCTTATTGGATCCCTAACCTATATCAATATGTATATCTGGCTGACGATGAAGAAGGTCCCGAAAACATATCCCACATTTTCCGTGTCCTCATCAGACTTTCTGTGAGAGAGACTGACTTTAAGGCAGTATACATGCAATATATTTGGTTACTGCTTTTAGACGATGGCCGCTTATCTGATATTATCGTCGATGAAGTTATTAATCATGCGTTAGAGAGAGACTCCGAAAACCGCGATTGGAAGAAAACAATATCATTACTTACTGTGCTACCAACTACTGAGGTCGCCAATAATATTATTCAAAAAATATTGGCAAAAATCAGATCATTTTTACCATCCCTGAAATTAGAAGCCATGACCCAGAGTTGGTCTGAGTTAACAATACTGGTTAGGATAAGCATCCATGTTTTTTTTGAAACTTCTTTACTGGTACAAATGTACTTACCGGAGATCTTGTTTATCGTATCCTTGTTAATTGATGTCGGTCCAAGAGAACTCAGGTCATCACTGCACCAACTACTAATGAATGTATGCCATTCCTTGGCCATTAACTCAGCGTTGCCACAAAATCACAGAAAGAATCTAGATGAAATAAGTGATATATTTGCACATCAGAAAGTGAAGTTTATGTTTGGGTTCAGCGAAGACAAAGGACGGATTTTACAGATTTTCAGCGCATCCTCATTTGCAAGCAAGTTTAATATTCTGGATTTTTTCATCAATAATATATTATTGCTCATGGAATATTCTTCAACCTACGAAGCAAACGTGTGGAAGACAAGATACAAGAAATATGTTTTGGAATCTGTGTTTACCAGTAATTCTTTCCTTTCGGCACGTTCGATCATGATTGTCGGTATAATGGGTAAATCTTACATAACTGAGGGATTATGCAAAGCAATGTTGATCGAAACCATGAAAGTTGTTGCTGAACCAAGAATTACTGACGAGCATCTTTTCTTAGCCATATCTCATATCTTTACTTATTCCAAAATTGTTGAAGGTTTGGATCCCAACCTTGACTTAATGAAGCACTTATTTTGGCTTTCAACACTTTTCGTTGAATCACGTCACCCGATAATTTTTGAAGGTGCTCTTCTGTTTCTGTCAAACTGTATAAGGCGGCTTTACATGTCCCAGTTTGAAAACGAAAGCGAAGTATCATTGATAACTACTTTACTGAAGGAAAGGAAATTTGCCGATACCTTTCTAAGGAAAATGGAGCATCTTAGTGATATCGTTTGGAATGAAGATAATTTTACACATATTCTAGTTTCCATTATCAATAAAGGGCTGTCCAACCCTTTCATCAAAAGTACTGCGTTTGATTTCTTAAAGATGATGTTTAGAAACTCCTATTTTGAACATCAAATTGATCCGAAATCTGATCATTATTTGTGTTACATGTTCCTATTGTATTTTGTTTTAAGCTCTAGTCAATTTGAAGAACTTCTGGGTGATATTGATTTTGAAGGAGAAATGGTAAACATTGAAAACAAGAACATCATTCCAAAGATTTTATTAGAGTGGTTGAGTTCGGACAACGAAAATGCAAACATTACGCTCTATCAAGGTGCGATACTATTCAAAGGTTCAGTAACGGATGAACCAAGTAGGTTTAGGTTTGCATTGATCATTAGACATCTATTGATGGTGAAACCCATTTGTGCATTGCGTTTTTACAGCGTTATTCGTAACGAAATAAGAAAAATCTCAGCATTTGAACAAACTTCGGACTGTGTTCCTCTAGCCTTCGATATCTTAAATTTATTGGTAACGCATTCAGAGTCTAACTCCTTAGAAAAACTGCACGAAAAATCCATTGAACGTTTGACTAAAAGGGGTTTGTTAATTGTGACTTCTGCTAGTGTATTTGCAAAGAATTCTGACATGATGATACCATTAGATGTTGAACCTGAAGATATCTATGAACGTAAAAGAATAATGACAATGATTTTATCAAGGATGTCATGCTCTGTTTAGGTTGTACATAAAGCTAATGAAGAAAACATCAATATCTATCTGCATACACGAATGTATATGTTTCATGTTGGTTTTTTTTCTTGTTCGTTGATTTTTCGCAATTTATTACGTGAATTGTTTTTATACAGCTACAATTTTACATATTCTATCGTGTAATGAATGGCTCAGTCAATTTAAGCGCCATATAGACTAATATACATACCAATGCATTTAATTTGCAAGATCGAAAGGGACCATTCACTGGCCATCTTAGTTGAACGTGTTTCTGTGAATCTTTTCGAATTCAGCTTTTTCCTTCTTATATAATAGCATGGTGGCACGAGCATCTTCGACAGAAGAATGCTCACCTTCTTGGATGGAAATTTTCAAGACCTCCCTGGTTAGTTTCTTTAAGCTTGGAGTCTTACCCTTGGCATAGGCTTGCCTGAATGGGAGGTGTCTTGAAGTGTCTCTGAGCATTGATTTTGGGTGGGATAACATCAATGCTTCGAGATCATGCTTTAGAGCGTGTCCTACAAGAATTCTGCTTTCCAAAATATCCGCAGTCCTCTTTTGTGCGTCTTTGAAAGTTATAGCATTTTTCATATGCTCTGGTTTAATACCACTAACCCAAGTTCTCCATTCTACAACCTTCTCTCTTGGTTTAACAAATTCATCGAGGATGACATGTCCAAAATAATTTACGATTGATATTCTAGCTAACGCAGACTCTTCACCCTCGGGACCAACGCCTACAAATTCACAATCCATGGCAATGTACTTCCCAATTTCTTTGCTCTTATTATTGCCAGCACGAGTATCATCTGACACACCTACTTGTACTGGCTCTTTAATAGTTGTAACAACATTTCCTTTTGTTGGGTTGAATTCGAACAATTTTCCTTCGAGTTTGTCCTTCTCGTGCTTACTAATTTCCTTGTTCATGTTATATACCATGTCCATAATTTTACTACCGTTCTTGCGTTTCCGGGAAGAATATTGAGTGGCACTACTGGCTTTTGTTTTGCTAACTTTCTTATCATTTTTGATCTTCCTACTTGATTGCTTGGTCTTTCTGATGGAAGTAGGGCTGCTTTCAGAGGCTAATAGTGCCTGCCAGTTTGATGAGAGGGCCATTGAAATTGTAAACTATCTACTTAAATCAATCTGTACCCGTCTACCGAATCCTTAAAAGCAGGCTTCGAATGGACCGTAGTTGCGATGAGGTTAGCTAAACTTCTGAAATTTTTTCGTTTTTTTAGCCGACTCTGTATATTAGCCCGCGTCGAATAAAATAATACAATGTGATAAGTAATTCTACCCTATAATACAGATTACGTGAGCACGAAAACAAAATAAAGAAGTCGTATTCGGAAACCCCAGCATAATACAATAAGACGATAATGGATACGGTGACGGTATTGAATGAACTGCGGGCTCAGTTTCTGCGGGTGTGTCCGGAGAAAGACCAAATGAAAAGAATAATAAAACCGTACATACCTGTAGACGGACTCAGTACGGAGCAATGCTTAGATTCTTCTATCCGTGAGTTATACACGAACTCAGATGGCGTAAGCTTCTTACCTGAACTAGAATCTCCACCGGTATCGAAGGATTTTATGGAAAACTACGCTTCACTAGGGAAAATGAGGATAATGAGGGAGAATGAAGGCCAAAAAGGGAAGACTAACCAGAATTTAATACGAGCAGAGAAGGCAGAAAAGGACGAGGAAGAAACACGAAAACAGCAAGATAAAAGTGCAAAAAATACTCTCATAGTCGAAGAGAATGGAACACTTCGATATAATCCACTGAATTCATCTGCCTCAAACTCTCTTTTAAATGGCGACGACCATTCCAGTGAAAAACATCGCAGGCCCTCCTCCAAGGAAGATTCATATTTGAATAGTTCGATGGAAATGCAGAAAAAATCCAGCAAGAGATCATCGCTTCCTTTTGTGAGAATATTTAAAAGTCGAAGAGACCACTCAAATAATTCCGGAAATAAGAATGTTACTAACACAACTAACACAAGATCAAAGTCATCTAGTTTACATCCATCTGCTGCGCGCCATAGTAAGAAAGGCAGTAAATTCGATATGAATTTTGATTTTGATGAAAACTTAGAAGAAGAAGATGACGACGATGACGACGACGAAGAAGGTGATGATATACACTCACAATTTTTTCAATTAGATGATGGTTTTGATGCTAAAAGTTCCGGAGCCAGTTCAATCCATAAAGGCGCCAATGGCTTGTCCAATAATAAAAACAACACTTATACAAATAACAGAAATAGCACCAGCATTCTTGATGACCGAGAGAGTTCAAATGGCAATATAGGAAGTGCTTCAAGAATAAAACCTCATTTTCCTACAAGCCAAAAAGGGAAAATTTTTCTAACTGAGAACAAGAATGATGGACAAAGATCTGATTCTCTGAATGTCAATAAGGGTATAAATGGAGACGGAAGCAGCACTAGCGGTAATGGATCTATAGGTAGGGACGGTATGACGGAAACGGAAAGCAACAATATTTCCGATATGGAATCTTATATCAACGAAAAAGATTTAGATGATTTGAATTTTGATACTGTGACCTCAAATATAAACAAAACAGTATCAGATTTGGGAGGACACGAATCTACAAATAATGGAACAGCGGATACGAACATAGGTTCAAAGGGCAGCCACAGTAATAGCGATCAATTGAGTGCTCAAAATCATGAACGAATTACCCCTGGCTCATCATATGGGAAGTCTCTTTTAGGGTCTGAATATTCTGAAGAGCGCTATTTGAATAACGAGTCATCAACCATGGAGAGCGGTGAAATGTCTCTTGATTCAGACATGCAAACTAATACTATACCTTCTCATTCCATACCAATGTCCATGCAAAAATATGGTATTTATCATGGTGATGATGACTCTACCTTGAACAATGTCTTTGATAAAGCTGTGCTGACTATGAATTCGTCCCGACATCCTAAAGAAAGGCGCGATACTGTTATATCGGGAAAAGAGCCAACATCCTTCACCAGTTCTAATAAGAAATTTTCTGTTAGCTCGAATTTAACATCAACAAGGTCTCCCCTTTTACGAGGACATGGAAGAACCTCATCAGCGGCCAGTAGTGAACACATGAAAGCCCCAAAGTTTTCTGATAATGTATCGCATAGGGCAAGAAAGAGTACGTTGACCTTAAAGCAAGATCATACTCAACCTAATGTCTCATCAAATTCTCATAAGAGTTCGAAGGAGGGGAACATCCTTATTGAGAAAACCACTGATTATTTAGAGTCGAAACCCAAAGCGTCGCAGTTGTCGAACATGTTTAACAAAAAGAAAAAAAGGACCAATACCAATTCTGTAGATGTGTTAGAGTATTTTTCATTTGTCTGCGGAGATAAAGTACCGAATTATGAATCAATGGGTCTCGAAATATACATTCAGGCTTCCAAAAAATACAAAAGACATTCCTTCACCACAAAGGTCCGAAAGTCGTCCACCATCTTCGAAGTGATTGGATTTGCTTTATTTTTGTACTCCACTGAGAAAAAACCAGATAATTTTGAAGAAGATGGATTATCAGTTGAAGACATTTCTAATCCTAATAATTTTTCTTTGAAGATTGTTGATGAAGACGGTGAGCCGTTTGAGGATAACTTTGGTAAACTGGACAGAAAAAGCACTATTCAATCAATTTCGGACAGTGAAGTTGTGTTATGTAGGGTCGATGATGCCGAGAAGTCTCAAAATGAAATTGAAACACCTTTACCATTTGATATTGGTGGGGGCCTAATGGATGCTTCTACTTTGGATGCCAACAGCAGTCATGATACAACTGATGGCACCATTAACCAACTGAGCTTCTACAAACCTATAATAGGTAATGAAGATGACATCGATAAGGCAAATGGTTCGAAAATTATTGATGTAACAGTATATCTGTATCCTAACGTGAATCCGAAATTTAACTACACCACCATTAGTGTTCTAGTGACGTCACATATCAATGATATTTTGGTGAAATACTGCAAAATGAAGAATATGGATCCTAACGAATATGCATTAAAAGTACTAGGTAAGAACTATATACTGGATTTGAATGATACGGTATTAAGGCTCGATGGTATTAATAAGGTGGAACTTATTTCTAAAAAAGATGCAAGAGAGTTGCATTTGGAAAAAATGAAACCGGATCTAAAGAAGCCCGTTTTGCCAACCATCCAAAGTAATGATTTAACTCCATTAACATTGGAACCTCTGAACTCTTATCTCAAAGCAGATGCTGGAGGAGCTGTGGCTGCCATTCCTGAAAACGCGAAAGTGACATCCAAAGCTAAAAAGATTTCCGCGAAGTATAAGTTGGGTTTGGCAAAGCAGCATTCATCATCGAGTGTCGCTAGTGGAAGCGGTTCGACGGCTGGCGGTCTCGCCAATGGAAATGGGTTTTTCAAGAACAAGAATTCATCGAAATCTTCATTGCATGGGACACTACAGTTTCATAATCTAAATCGTTCACAAAGTACGATGGAGCATACTCCTGACACTCCAAATGGAGTTGGAGATAACTTCCAAGATCTCTTTACTGGAGCATATCATAAATATAAGGTATGGAGAAGGCAACAAATGTCATTTATAAATAAGCATGAAAGAACGCTAGCCATTGACGGCGATTACATATACATTGTACCCCCGGAGGGACGTATACATTGGCACGATAATGTGAAGACTAAATCACTACATATTAGTCAAGTGGTTCTTGTTAAAAAGTCCAAAAGAGTCCCTGAGCATTTCAAAATTTTCGTAAGAAGAGAGGGACAAGACGATATCAAGAGGTACTACTTTGAAGCGGTTTCGGGTCAAGAGTGTACTGAGATTGTGACTCGATTACAAAACTTATTAAGTGCTTATAGAATGAATCATAAATAAGTAAATCCCATCACCATTATGCTGCATCTTACCTGCATTCATTTTCATTTATATCTAAATATGGTATAGAAAATATTTCATTGCGATCTCGACGGTGATTGGCCGGAGTCCGCTTCTCGATGCAAGGGAAGAAAAAGAAGCTTTTAGGAACAAGTCTTGTCATGGAGTACATAGTTCATTAGCACCGGATAAAGCCAGTTGTTCTCCAAGCAATTACTTATAACTACGACAATGGGTGCTGCTTATCATTTCATGGGGAAAGCTATCCCTCCACATCAACTAGCTATTGGGACATTAGGACTGCTAGGTCTATTGGTTGTCCCAAATCCTTTTAAAAGTGCAAAGCCAAAAACTGTCGATATCAAAACTGACAACAAAGATGAAGAAAGGTTCATTGAAAACTACTTAAAGAAACACTCGGAAAAGCAAGATGCATAAATATAGCTTGATTGCTGCGCGTTTGAAGATCTTTTGTACATACAATAAATATTCTTTATATATACAGCTTTCGATATTCAAGATTTAAACATTATATTATTCAACAGGGTGTCTACAACCAAGCAGTTGTAACGTTCACCCTTTTCTTGTTATCTTTTTTAATATACAATACTATGTAAGGCTCTCCGATGGTATTATGCTTAATTATTTAAACAAGGCATCATTTGACAAGGGATCTGCGGCAAGAACATTCTCTCTTCTCTTAATCTTTCTCTCCACAGCAGCTTCTGCTCTAGATTTTGCCTCTGCAGCAGCTTGCTGCTTAATTTGAGCTCTTACGACGTTTGGTGAAACATACTGTTTATTTTCATAGATCTTTGGACCTCCAAATGAACCTTCTAGAATCAAAATGACAGTCATAACGAATCTAGGGCCAATTTCCACCAATGATATGTCTTCTTCGCCATCTTCATATTCGTCTTTGTTCTTAGTACTGTGTGAGATCTCGTATGTCCTCACCCATATCTTATCATCTACGATACTGAAGGACATAACGTGATCGATAAATGGCTTGGATTTTCTAGCATTTGGTGGTACACCAAAGTTATGCACTAGCAACTCCTTAATCAATTGATAGTGTGGCGAAGATTCGAAACGTTGGTCAAAGGACAATACTGGACGAGAACCCTTTAAACAGTTACCTGTAAAATTCAATTCATCCATGGTATGCAAGTTCTGAATGTAAAATTTTATAGTTGGTCCATTTGGTGGCTTGGATAACCATAGATACAAGTCTTGATGTTTTCTGGCCTCGAAGAATAGAACATTATTACAGTTATACAACTCAGCGATTTCGTTTAACTGTTGAAGATCCTTTTTAGTATCCAATTTGGGCTCTTTTCTGGAATGAGGCAATAATCCGCTCAAATCTTGAATTAAATGGCGATGTCTGTAGTTGACACCTCTACTCGAAATCAGAAGAGTTCTTTGCTTGTTCATAAACTGCTTGACATTGCCTTGCTTCTTTTCAGATTTATTATCTTTACTTTTTCCTGCGAGGGCCTTATAGATAGAAGACATTTTTATTTGGATTCTTTCAACAACTAAGGTATGTATAAAGAAAGACGTCCAGCAAACCAACGCTAAGTAACCTTCAACTTATGAATAATTTTAGCAATATCTCTACGTTAAAGGTGTTAGATTTCTTCTCAAACTATCGCGATGAGCATCTAAAATTTTTTCAGTCACCTTTAACGACAATCGCTTTCCACGGGCCGCCGAGGCCTTCAAGAGAATAAATAATACCGTCAAGTTGCAACAGATTTCAGTGGCAAAGCAACGATACGTAAGGAGCTAAGAACAGCCAGCCTCACCTCGAAGCATGTCCGAGAAGATACAGGAGGAGATTTTAGGGCTAATAAGCAAGTCCAATTTCAAACAGTGCTATGCAAGACTGGGACAATTGCAAAAGCAATTTCCCAACGCGTTGTACTTTAAGGTTCTGGAAACTTATGTTAAGTTTAAGCAGTCACCTGGCAAATTTGATTACGATAAGCTGCTAGATGAGCCGTACGGGCTCAAGGGAACAAAGATTACGGGTGACACGCGTACCTTGGAGTTTTTGCACAACTTCTTTGTAGAGCTGGGGAAGTACGACGAAGCATTGCACGTGTATGAAAGGGGGAATTTCAAATTCCCCGGTTACGAATTGTCGTACCATTGGTTTATGAGGGCGTTGAAAGACTCGAATTATAACCAAATGAGCAAAGCATCCCTACAGTTGGCTAAGTACAGTGACGGTGGGAACCTGCCTAAAAGAGCGTATTATTTTTGGAATGCAATCTCAATTTTGGCCGTAACAAGGTTCCAGAAAAGCACTCTTTCAGAGCCTAAGAAAGTCGTGCTCTCCAAGCTGGCACGCCAATCTTTGTTAGACTTGAAGCCCTTCCAAAATGTTCAAGAGATCATCGTTTATTGTTTGGTATTGGATGAACTGTTTCCTCAATCCAGAGAAATCTCGGAAGAGATTGTTGCGATAACCTTTGTCAATTTCGATACTTCAGTAAACTTGTATTTGAAAAACTTTATCTTGAAGCACGCCAAGTTATTAGATTCTCCACAAAAACTTTTTGAAGTTTGTTCAAAACTTATCGAAAAGGGCCTTGATGATTATGAATTGATCATAAACTTGATTGACGCTGCCCAGAGACTTTCCAAACCTCAAGAAGAAGTACAAAACTGGATTGATAAAAATTTGGGCGACTCAAGAAATACTCGATTGGCGCGCTTGCAGCTCGATATAGTGTACACGGATTCTGTTTCTGAATCATCTTTGTCGTACTATTTATCAAAGTACCATAACAAACCTTGCTGTTCAATCGATTTGAATCATTACACCGGCCACATAAACATAGATATGCTTAAAAACGTTATGGCGAAGTACGATCCAGAGGATAAAGATTTGATTCATCATTGTAATATTCTGGAATTAAGACTTATTGAAAGCGACTCAATTAATAACTATAATAAGTTTAAGGGAACTTTGGAAAAAAAATCGGTAACTGATTATTCCTCCTGTTCTACATTCTTATTAGAAATGATCAAGGATAAATGTAAGGAAACAAATCCCGAATTGAAGGATATACTTTTGTGTATAACAATATTGGAAAATTACCAAGCCCAGGATCCTCATAACTTCGACACTATGTGCTGGCTGATTGTCTTATACATGTATTTGGGTTTGGTCCCCGATGCTCATTTCTATTTTTTGAACCTAAAGATCAAAAATGTTCAAACGGATTCTATGGATTACATGATATTCACAAGGTTTTCTACATTATTTCCGAATAAACAGAGCGATTTTTATTCCAAGACTTTCCAAGAACATAATAATTTATACGATATATCCCTGGCTAATTTACCAAGTTATATTCAGGTAGCATTCGAAAGAAGTTCATATAGCAAAATATTAGGCATGTTCGAGATGAGGGATAAACTAATGAAATCTTATACAAGATGGATCAAAACTTTAGAAAACTTACAGTTCTCACGTTTATGCAACGACAAACGCGGCAATCTATTACAAAAATTACACGAAGATTGGAGATCATTAGAAATGACACAAAACATATCCTTTTCCGACAACAGAGATTTTTCCATACTAGATAAAGATTTTGCTCAACTTCTCAATCGCGGTAAAATTCTGGAATATGCTAATTTGAATGAAGAATCGATTTTGCTAGCTTTGATAAGAGAACTCATTATTGAAGCTTTGCCAAGCGGTGAGAAAACGGCGCAAATAAGTGCGCTTTTAGAAAAACTTCCATCAAATAACCTCCAAGAACTGTTGAATAATAATTTGACTGAAGTTGAGTCAACGTCATTTCTAATTTTTTTCGGAATTTACGAAAATGACGGTAAAGAGCTATATGATTTAATTTCTAAGTTGATGGAAATCCCAATAGACGCAAAACAAAACTGGAAGATATCCCATACTTACCTTACTAAAATGGCAACTTTAAAAACACTAGACGGTTTAAAGAGAGTCAAAGATAGGGAAATTCAAAAACTGATCAAAAACTCCCTCAAGGAGTTGAGGGGTTGTTGCGATGATATATTTAAAGAGTATTCTAATGCTTTAGTTCAAGCATATGAAGAATTACAAAAAGGTGAATATAGTAAATTGTTAAAAGAACTTGATTTTAAGGCTGAAAATGTCAAGAACATTAAAAATGCATTACTAAGCATCCAAAAGAATATAAGAAATTTATGAACACCAAATTACATTTCCATTATAAAGCAGTCTTAAATGGACAATTCTTCTTTTAATTTTCTTTTAGGTAGATAGAATAACATGTAACACAAGACTTTTATATCGGTAGCCTTTTGAAGCTCATAATATCTGGAAGAAGTATTATATGATTCTGAAGGGAATAAAATTTCAAAACAACATATACAAACGGTACTTGATACTTTCTCCCGTTGATTTACAGGTCAATAAAAAATCCATTCCAAAATCACCACTTTATCCATTCCAATTTTGCTTTTAAAATAAAAAAAGCAATAAGACGATAAATTATGGCCACACACACAATAATTCCCAAATACTTTTGCGTATCTCTCACTAAACCGTAAGAAATCAAAACATCATGTCCATTAGCAAACTCACACGTACCGTCTGGATTTTTCCCACCATCTTCACAGGTCAACTTCAAATTACCTGGAAATGCAAAATTAATAATAATCATAGATGTGTATCCGACGGGGTTCAAATAGTTGAAACCCTTTAATACTCTCGACATGCCTAGTGACATCAATCCTGACATCTGCGTACCAATGGATAAAATAATAGAGATACAGTTAACGACGAAGCCTGGCCTTTCAAAGAATGTATTTGTCATTATACCCAAAGCTTCGCCACAACAGGTAACGATAAAGGAACAATAAACGGTTGCAAAGAAATTGCCTGCAGTTCTTGGTAACCCACATGCCAGTACTGTAAATACCGCATATAATACTGAAGCTAAGGCGGATAGGGGCAACTCTAGTGTCATATAAGCTAAGAAAAAAGGTGCTATACCATAGACATTATCATTGTATTCTTCGTAAAAATAATCTCTTTCAGTTGGATAACAAGCCAAGTTCCCCAACATACCCACAAAATACAGCGCAGTGGATTCTTGTGCCAGCCCTAAACGATTGCTAATACTGGTATAATTATGTTTGACCGGAGCAAAGAATAATGCAAAAATAACACCCAATCCTGGAATTTGTGCAATACGTGCCATTAAAGAGTCAAAGCTTCTTCTTGTAGTAGTAAATTGCCTTTTAACGTTGACCATGTAGGCCAAAACCAAATTAGCCGGCTTTCTTACAAACTCGCTGTATTCTGTTAAAAATGACTCCTGAGAGTATTGTTGTTTTTCGGAAATTGGGGTTGATGAAAGGCTTTCACTATCCATATTATCTTTCCACGCGCTAAGTATCTTTTCTACCCTTGCTCTTGAGCTTATTTCATTCTGTTCATTTTGGGTATTAACTGAAATTAAATCAAGAAAGAAATCTGCCACGTTCGTAAACGATGGACAGTTAAATCCCAATTTAGCAAAATAAGCAATCATTTCATCGGGTGATCCATTGAAAGCGGTTCTTCCTGATTTAGCTAATAATAAAACATTGCCAAATCGCTTGAATAATTCCGATCTTGGTTGATGAATGGTAATAATGATGGTCTTGCCCTGTTCTCTACACAGCTTCTCCAAAATTTCCAATATAGTAGCGGATGTGAAGCTATCTAAGCCTGAAGTTGGTTCATCTAGCAACAGGATTGGAGGATCATTTAATAATTGTACACCCATAGTTACTCTCCTTTTTTCACCGCCGCTTATACCCTTGACAAATTCATTACCAATGATATTGTTCTCACAGTGCTTTAAACCTAAAGATCTTATCAGGTTATCGGTTCTTTCCATTCGTTCTGCCTCAGTTAAGTGATGCAACCTTAATGCAGCGGCATACTTCAGGGTTTCTTTAACAGTTAAAGCGGCCAAAAGATGGTCGTCATCCTGCGAGACATACGAGCAAACATTTTTGAACATAAGCTGTGAAACTTGTATGTCATTGAACATTATCGAACCTGAAGTGTCGAATTTGGCAAAAACGGAGGATTTTAATCTTCCGGAGATTAGGTTTAACAGCGAGGACTTTCCAGACCCTGACGGCCCCATAATTGCATTAATCATTCCAGGCTTGAAAATAGCATTCACTGATTGTAAAATCTCCTTTGTTTCATGATGGAAGTTGCCTTCTTTCCAATTTGACAAAGGGGCTGAAAAAATGACTCGCAGGTCTATGTCCTGTAATTTTATGGTAATAGATACTTTTCTTTCTTTTTCTGCTTCCAAGTCCTTCTGATGATGAACGTCATCTAGCAACTGAATCTCGGGTTTCTTTCCTGATGGGGATTTCTTACTGGTTTTCTTTTCCTTCGATTTCACTTCATTTTGTAATGTGATATCAATTTTGTGCAAATATAGAATAATTGCGCCTACCACAAAATATCCTACAGACCAACAAAGTAAGACAACGGCAGGGACAGTTATCCAATTCTTAGAAAATCCGTAAACTTCTAAAATCTGGTTGCCTAAGCACTCATCGAGATTATCTGAGGTACAGTACGAATCCGTAAAGGTGCTCGACATCAGAGTACCGAATGAATACCACGTAAAAGCAATATATTTAATCCAACGAACATACACTGGCATTACTTTAGCGTTAACGAAAAAACCACAACCCATTGATAATACTGTAAATGTCATGTTTCCCACTAAAGATGCTTTAGAAAAATCTCTCGATACTGCCACCGATAACATAGATAAGCCTGAGCATGATAATTGACATAGAAATACAACGGCAAATTGATAAAAAAATTTCTTAGCATCTGCTTCCAATCCAAACATGAAATACGTTATACTGACAAAAATCATGGTCATTGCGAAATCGTCAGAGAGAAAAAGTGACAGTTTCCTAGCGACGATGAATGCCAACGGTGTCACCGAACCCTCTGCCCTTTCTCTATCATATAACGCAATATCCTGTTCACAAAGTCGATAAGTATCAAAAAGCAAATACAGGTAACATTGCAAAATGGTCGACGCGTACAAGCATGCGGTTGTTGTCCTTAAACCACCTATACTGCTTTTATCAGGTTTATAGTAAATCCAACCGCAGACAGTACCAATAATCAACGGTTCTGCGAAGGTAGATATCAAAGTAACATAATCTGAAAAGTTTAATTTAAAATTTCGCCTCGTCAGCACCGTGACTTGCTTCCAAAATGGTAGTCTGGTAGTCATATTTTGGATTTGAATTTCCGTAGCGTTGTTTATATAAGATTCCGCCTGTAATTGCAAATGAGTTCTCTCATAATCATGCCAATGGTCAATCAATGAACTTAGCCGGCTTTGTGTAGCAGCTTCTTCTTTATCAGATCTAGAGTCTACACTTGACAAATCAATGAAATAATCTGCTGGATTCACCAGGTTGGGTACGCGGTAACCAATAGACTCAAAATAAGGGATAGTATTATCCATTTTGTCACAATATACCACATTACCCTTTGACAGAATACAAACCTGGTCCAATAAAAATAATATATCTGATCTTGGCTGGTGAATTGACATGATAAAAGTCCTGCCATCTTCTTTAGCCAATTTTTTCAAAGTTTTGATAACCAAAAAGGCAGAATATGCATCCAGTCCAGTAGTAGGCTCATCCAGAAACATGATGGAAGGGTTTGAAATCATTTGAGTACCAATACTTAGTCTTCTCTTTTCACCACCAGAAAGACCTCTGTGAGAGTTATCCCCAACTAGAGTATCTGCACAATCCTTAAGCCCCAATTCTTCAATTAATTGCTCAACCATTAGTTTCTTAGTTCGCTCGGAAGAGTTCAGTTTCAAATCAGCTGCAAATTTAAGAGTCTCTCTACAAGTCAATCTGGGAGAGAGTACATCTTGTTGCGGTAGGTAAGCCATTATTACGTGCTTCTGAGTGGGATGGTCTTGACCACCCAAGTGGGCCGTATTAGGCCCTGTTTCCTCAGGTTCAGAAATTGGATCTTCCAAGACGTACCGTATAGATCCATCATGAGTTAACCCACCGCTGATCTTGGATGCCAGAACATTTAGCAACGTAGTCTTCCCTGAACCCGAACCACCCATAACTGCCATGACCGACCCACTGGGCAAATCCATGGAAAACCTGTTAACTAGCGTCGTATTGGTCTTGGATGCAACGATTGACAAATCCCTTACATGGAGGCTTATTCTAGGGATTCTTGAGAAGGAAAGTCTATTTTCGATTAATTTAGTGGCCACATCGCCATTCTTCAGCTGTGACATAGTGTCTGCTGTGGATATTTGGCGTTGATGATTTCAGTTTGAAATACGATGATCGTTTGAAAGCTAGCAAGTTCTTGTGCCTACTTCTGCATTTTCATCACTAAGTCGTTTATGTCATCACTAGATTCTTCCTTTTTTTCTTTTTCACCTTTTGAAATTTCGTTTAAGTGTCAACCCAACAATACTAGAGCCAGGCATTAATAGAAGCAACTGCCTCGCATGGCTGTAAACGATCCTAGTAAACCGTCGTTATGTTTATTTGTTTATACAGGTATATGCTGATATAAATCATCTCCTAAAAGTATCCAAAAATTGGACTCCTAATGGTCTTGCAGGTTCATCGGCGCCAGGCTCGTCATCGCCAGCATTAGAAGTATCTGTAGGGGTGGTGCTTGAGCCACGAATGGGCAAGCTTGTAGGTCCAGAGTTGCCTGTATTGCCATTTCCTGCGGCAGCAGTAGCTGCGTCGGCAGTTGCTCTTGCTGCTGCCGTATTCGTAGCCGCATTGGCAGCCATGGCAACGTTAGCCCTCGTGGGTGGGCCCTGAGAAATAAAATGGGATACAAACGGTATTCTCCAATGGTCTAATCCCGGTAGTAGACCCTTATCGATGAAAATACCACACATCCAGCTTATGAATCCGCATAATATTCCCGCAAATCCCTGATTTAGTATAAGCAAAAGAACCAATCCGTTTAGAAGGAACTGGTCGTTGATTTTCCACTCCAGAGAGCTTTTGTTCTCTTGCTTGTTACCATCGTGACTTGCTCCTCCTCCTCGAGGTCCTAGTAATCTTATATTCCATTCGTAAATCTGAGGGGTGTATTCTTTGTAAAAGTGTACCAGACTTAAAATGATGGGCAATGAACCCGTGCTAAAGTTGTTCCATTGAAGCCACTTGTACTGTCCAACAAATGCGTTCCAGATTAAGTTTAATCCCCAAATTCCTAGTGTGGTGTAGGCCCATGACAAAACAATCAATGTCAAGTATTTGTGGGATCCTAGTAGCCGTTCCAGATGCCTAAACAGATACCATATCAACGCTAGTATCACTGTGTCCGATTCATTGATAGCGCAGAACTGGAATATGAACAGACGGTAGTACTGATGGTAGGTCTGCAGAAAGGGATCATACTGCAGTAGGAATATGTGCTTGTAACTTGCAATCGAGGCCACCAAGGGCACCACAAGTGTCGTAATCATGGCTATTTTGGTAACGGGCATGGCCGTCAGCCCCGCAGGAGGTTCCATAGACATTATATATGAGCTTTTGTGTGTGTTTCTTATGTTGCTAGCCTTCCCTCCCTTTGAAAGTCAAGTTTATTCATCAATTTTCTCTTCTATTCTTTTCAAAAAAAAAAAACATCTTTACAATTGTAGCATCCAAAACAAGAAACAAAGCAGAGGTAAAAGGGTAAATCGCAATGGACATGGCCAACCAGCTGCTAAATCAATTAGCTAATGGAAATTTTACACAACTGACTTTAAACCTATCCCAAAATGGTAAAGAAATTGCTATTTTACAGCAACAATTGACCGGATTTGATGATAAACACCTGGAAACATTGGTCGAACAACATCCGGCCATGCCCAATGATACGAGATTCAAAATCATGTGCACATCGTATCTAAATTATGCCCGAGATGTCGACCCATGGTCTGTCTGGTCCAGTTCGGATCTCATTTTTGAGTTTTATCAATGTTTAATCAACTGCCTCATCAACGACAATGCTCCTCACATCGAGGCATTAATACCGGTAGCAACGAGAGAAACAGAACTTATCATCGGTCTCGCTGAGAAGCTCGACTCTTTTCACTTGCAACTGCATACGAGGAGTCACCAATTTTTATCGCATATATCGTCCATCCTATCAAGATTATTTAACAGCATCAAGCCCCCACGAGGTGGCGCATCCTCCACGAGTATACTTGGAAAACAGCGAATACTGCTCTACTTGGTCAATAAACTAAATAACATCTACTTCAGGATCGAGTCACCGCAACTGTGTTCCAATATCTTCAAGAACTTTCAGCCAAAGAGCATGCTCGCACATTTCAACGAATACCAGCTAGACCAGCAGATAGAATACAGATACCTCCTTGGAAGGTACTATTTGTTAAACTCTCAAGTACACAATGCCTTCGTTCAATTCAACGAGGCTTTCCAGTCGTTATTAAGCTTGCCCTTGACGAACCAGGCAATCATTAGGAATGGCACAAGAATATTAAATTACATGATTCCTACAGGATTGATACTGGGCAAAATGGTTAAATGGGAACCGTTGCGACCGTTCCTTTCTCAAGAAATAATTGGTAACTGGAATGCTCTGTATAGATATGTACGCTTTGGGAACATCCAAGGCGTGAGTCTCTGGCTGAGACAAAACGAGCGCCATTTGTGTGCAAGACAGCTGCTAATCGTGCTCTTAGAAAAATTGCCCATGGTCACATACAGAAATCTGGTCAAAACGGTAATCAAATTCTGGACCACCCAATGGGGCCAGAACAAATTACCGTACTCTTTAATAGAACGGGCATTGCAGCTATCCATTGGTCCAACATGCGAGGATTCCACTACCCAGGAAATTACTATTTATAATTGCATTCACTCCCCCAGGAACGTCGAAAACGTACTTGTGACACTGATTAACTTGGGCTTTTTACGTGCAAACTGTTTCCCACAGTTACAATTATGTGTCGTGAAAAAGACCACAATGATACAAGAAATTGTTCCGCCTGTTAATGAACGAATCACCAAGATGTTTCCAGCCCATTCTCACGTTCTTTGGTGATATACATATATATATATACATAGAAAGAGAGGGAGATTACGTGTGTATCTAACATATTTCATAAGAGAGTAGTTTTAGTATATTTAGGGAATATAAGAAGAGCGAAATTCGTAAAAAAACGAATAGGAGGGGAAAGGGAGTACACTCTAAAGAGGCGCACTTAAATCTACAAGATGTTCCCAGCACTTACGAAGACATTATCGCTGCAAGGATACAGGATTATTAACCCTCAAACGGGGTCGGCTGCGTGGTTGTGTAGTCGAAGATGGTATAGTAGTGACAAAGATGACCATGACGATGTAGTCACAAGGATCAAAATCGCCCCCATAAAAAGAACTAACGAGCCGGTAGACAAGAAAAGAGCACGGTTGATATACCAATCACGCAAAAGGGGGATCTTGGAGACGGACTTGCTTTTGTCTGGGTTTGCTGCCAAATATTTGAAGCAAATGAATGAAGAGGAACTGGAAGAATACGATTCACTATTGAATGAGTTGGACTGGGACATTTACTACTGGGCCACAAAGAATTTCAAAACCAGTCCCTTGCCTGACAAGTGGGCCAACTCTAAGTTACTGAAGCAGCTACAAGAATTCAGTGAAAATAAAGAGAAAGAAATTTTGAGTATGCCAGATTTGTCCAAGTATCAATGAATACAAGCCATTGAGTTACTGTCGCTTTTTTCTTTTTATGTATATGACTTGTAAATAAACCAAATAGGAAAAAACTTATATATTATCACTATACTATACTATACTTATTATACTTATTATTATTATTATTATTATTATTATTGTTATTGTTATTGTTATTGTTATTGTTGTTATTAACTATTATTATAGTTGTTGTTGTTACTATCATCAAAACCCTTCAAGCGCCTTTGTAGCTTTGTCTAATCTTTTCAATCCTTCTTCATAACGGTCGGGATCAAGAACCATATCTGCTGTCAACCTGGACAATGAGTCTACTAGTCTTTCCAAGGCACGTTTCTCCTCTATTTTCATCCCCAGTTGCGCAAACTCAGACCCGATTAGGGTTCCCTTTGTCACACTCAACAGTTGGTTTAGTGTATCGATATCAAATGATCGTAATTCCTTCACAGACTTCTTTTTATCGAGCTTTTTCTTTGCATCCTTCTTGAGTTTAGCTTTTTTGGGAGTTTCCTCAATAATGTCCTCGTACTTGTCATCGTCTAGTTCGTTTGTCGTAGAGGAGATATGTTTTGTTCTATCGTGTATAGCCTTCAAAGTGTCGTCACGTTTCAAACCTGAAGTATCCCTGCAATCCTCATTGGGCGTACTGGGCAATGGTCTTGTCAAGTAAGTGTCTTCCTCTGGAGGCATACTAGTTGCTGCGGAATAATACGATTCCGATTTTTGTTCACTAACTGTGGAAATCTGAGACGGGTTCTTATAGTGGCCAGCAGTTGAGACCGGTGTTGATAGTATTTCTTCATTTAAAAAGTCGCCCTCGCCGTCATCTTCTTGGATGAACAACCTTGACCTAGGACGATCCTTACTTCTGGGTGGGATGGTTGGATTGTAGTCATTGGTTTCAGAACGTATTGGGTTCATCTCTTTGGGCACCTCGTTAGTCTTTGTAGACAAGTCCGGTATCACGCTGGAAACAATCGAAAGCTTATCACTAGCATTTGCCTCCTCTTCTTCCTCTAACTGCTCTTGAATAGATTGGTGGAACTTGGCATTATAGCTGGAAGATCCGCTCTCGCTAGCCAAATTACCTGAACCTATAGAGGAACGCATATCCTTTTCTTGACGTCGAGGACTAGATAACAACTTCAGTGACCCGCGATTCTCTACTTTTTTCGAAGTGTTAGAGTTAAACCTCCCCACAGGTTTGGCATTAGTAACTGGTTTAATGATAATTTCGTCTCCATCAGTTTTCGAATTAGGGCTTTGATTATCACTTAGATGTTTTGTCAATGTCGCTTCTGAGGGCAACATTGGTAACATTGGCAAATCTTCCCTGCTCACGGGCTGTTTCAAGGAGCTCAAACTACTGGAATCTTTACTAGTACGCCGCTCTCCGCCCTGTTGCTGGTTCTTGACTATATACGATACTTCAACGCCTTCTTGGATAACTCCAGAGTAGTTGGAAATCATACTTGATCTGTTGTCACCAGTTGGTAACGAAACGTCACCAGCAGGTGATCTCAATAGTCTTGATGGCGGTTTAAAGACATTACTTTGGTACCCCTTTTCATCTGGGATCATTGTACTAGTAGTTGTGGGAGATTGAAAGAGCCTGTCATCTTTCTCATTGTTCAGCGAATCGATCATTGCCGAAAGTCGCTGAGTATTTAGCGTAGCCCTGGATGGCGCGTTTTCTTCTCTCTCTTCTGACATATTTACACACCTATCTGGTCTCAATAATGGTCTTCTTGTTAGTTGAGTGTATTACCGTTCTTTCTCTTCTTGATGGTGCCAGCCATTTGATCAAAAGATCGCTTTTCCGAATCGGGTCATGTAACAAACAATAACAATAATAGTAAACATCATCATAAAAAATACAGGTAAAAAGCAGGTACTGAAGACAAAAAGCTTTGACGACCCTGGAGTAAAATGAGCAGGAATCAAGATGTGTTTCCCGTTTTGGATCTACAGGAATTGGTTATATGTTTACAAAGCTGCGATTTTGCCCTAGCTACGCAGGAAAATATCTCTAGGCCCACTTCAGACTACATGGTAACGCTTTACAAACAAATCATCGAGAACTTCATGGGTATTTCTGTAGAGTCGTTGCTGAATAGTAGTAACCAAGAAACAGGTGATAGCCACTTACAAGAGGAAAACGAGAACATTTATTCCGACACGTTAAATGTTCTAGTATTGAACAAAATTTGCTATAAGTTCTTCGAGAGCATAGGTGTCCAAGATTTCAATATGACGGATTTATACAAGCCGGAAGCCCAACGGACACAGCGTTTATTAAGTGCTGTGGTGAATTACGCTCGTTTCAGAGAGGAGCGGATGTTCGATTGTAATTCTTTTATTCTTCAAATGGAATCATTATTGGGGCAGCTTCGGTCTAAATTCGATGATTATAACTTAATTCAACAACAGTTAAAGCAGTATGAGGACGTGGATGGGGATAATATACCTGATGAGCGGGAGCTGCAAAAATTGGAAGAACAGAATAAAGAGCTGGAAATTCAGTTGAAAAAATTGACGAAGATCCAAGAAACTTTATCTATAGATTATAATGACTACAAAATCTCCAAGCAGTCAATCTTCAAAGATTTGGAAGCCTTGAGTTTCCAAATAGTGGAATTAGAGTCTAACCGAGATAAGCTGATCAAAATATCCAATACAGACATGGAAGAGTTATCTGAGGGGATTAAAGAGTTAAATGATCTGTTGATACAAAGGAAAAAGACTTTAGACAATTTGGCCGCACAACAGAAAAATTTGCAAGGTACAGTGACAACGTTTGAAACTATAATTAGCGAACTTTATGATGTGCTGAGAATAATTTCAAGCGAGGTACAAGAATCTAATCGAACTGAAACGGAACTGGTAGGATTAAAGCAGAATTTAATTAACAATAAGTTGAAATTGATGAATGTATTGGAAACAGGTATTCTGTACAAATTAGAAATCTTGCAAGAACAGTTAGATTTGCAACTAAAAAATTTGGAAAAGCTATCACAAGACACTAAAGAAAAATCGCGCCTAAATGATTCTAAATTGATGGATCTACAAATTAAATATGAAAATGAAATCAAACCCAAGATTGACAAAACGGACATTTTCATTCAAGACGAGCTGATCAGTGGTAAAATCAATAAGTTAAATGATGAAATTAAACAATTACAAAAAGATTTCGAAGTTGAAGTTAAAGAAATTGAGATCGAATATTCTTTATTATCTGGTCATATTAATAAATACATGAATGAAATGCTCGAATATATGCAATAGTAGTGGTATACTTATTTTTATTCCCCCTTCCGTTTTTTTTTCTTTTTCCGGATTTACTGTTGTTTCTTTCGTGGCTGCTTCTTAATCTTATACGTACCTATATCTATTTCCGTACAGTTGTAATCGATTTTCTTTAAATCTTGCCATTTTTTATGCGGTATATCCCAATGGCATTTTTTAGCTACGAGACTGGCCACGTCATCACAGAATCCTAACAAGTTTAAATCAAACTCCGCATGTGTAACCATATCCCTATTAATTAAAATTTGAGGTACATGTGAAGGTACCATATTGACAATCTCAGAAACTGGAGCCACTTTCAAACTCGTACCTATACATATTAATAGATCACATTCCAATATATCTTTACGGATCGTCTTATGAAACCGCGATGGTAAGGCTTCACCAAAAAATGTCATGTCTGGTTTCAAAACGCCGTACGACTTTAAGATGGGCGAGTTGAAATTTGCGTTTGTTTGAATCGTATTATTGGCATTACTCATAGGGAAATATTGCTTTCTTTTTTGGTAACAGTAAGGACATAATGGTAGTTCAAGGTTTCTTATATTGTCGAATATTTTCTCACCAGGGATTTGCCAATGGCAAGTCACGCAAGATGCAGTCGCAAATGAACCGTGACATTGTACCAGTTTATCAGGATCTATCCCTGCGTATGATTCTAAGTTATCTATATTTTGTGTATAGTTTCTTAATAGTTTGCCCTTGTCTTGCAGCATCTTAATAAAACTGTGTAAGGGAGAATACATGTTTTCCGGTGGTAAAACCATATGGGCAATGTTGTAAAAAACAGAAGGGTCCTGTAAAAATATGTCCAAGTTGAAAACATCTTGAGGGTCTTCCAACCCAAGGTGTCGGATCTTAGAATAAAACCCCTCAGAAGATCTGAAATCGGGAATACCCAAAGAAGTGGAAACCCCAGCACCCGTCAGGACCAAAATTTTTTTGGCGTTACGCAAAGTGGCGGTGAAATGGTCGATCGTATTGAAGTTGGGTAATCGAAGCCTTGTACTAAGGACTTTATTTATGGCTTTTTGTAAATCTTTAATTAATTTTACAGCATGTTTTTTCTCTAAGGGGTCCGTTAACTCGCCTTCATGTTCAACTTTCGCTTGCACAGCCGACACCTCTATACTAGTACTACGCTCTTTATTAGAGGTGATGTTAGAGTTTAACGCCATAAATAGTTCTTTATCCTTGACGTCGAATCCCAGCAATTTGATCATGAAATAAATATAGATCGAGTTGACTTCCACAGGCAGAAAATATTCTAAAAACGTCTTCAAATCATTGTTTTTCAAAAACAATCTTGCATTCATCACGTCATCTTTAGTGATCGCAGGAAAGATGAACTTTCCCGTTACTTTATCCTTCCCGAGGATACAAGGGTACGTTAATCTCGCTTTCAGCTTCTTTGTACCATTATTGTCTGACTCTTCTTCTTGAGGTCTTTTCAACATCGTCATGGTCAGCTCTCCAACATGAAAGTATCGCCCTTGGCCAACCACCAAAATAAAACTAATTATTCGTTGCATTTACAATATGTTCATTTAGATTTTTTTTCTTCACAAAAACAACAAAAAAAGAAAGAAATGTGTTCATGTCACTATCGACGAGAGCTATCATAATCGTAGTCATAGTGAGAGCCGTAGGTACTTTTAGGTACCATTACCGTACTCACCATACCCTCCGTACTCAAAGGAGCTCAATCTCTTTGCCGGTGGCCTTACTGAGTCATCATTTGTTGCCGCCAGCGGTCCTACGCCAATCCTAGACAGTGCGACTTCAGCGCTGGTGTTCTCTAGGTTTATATCATTGACAATGGTACCCGTCTGCTTGGCCAGCTGAGTGACTTTCATCATGAGTTCTACCTCCTCTCTGTTCTGTGTATCCACCTGATTCTGTAGATGCGATATGTACTCCACCGCCTGTGTGAGGATTTGGCCCTTGTTGGGCTTGCCATCTTTGGTCCCCGTGCCCTTGGCCTTGCTGGACAACCCAAGAGCACCTGGAGTAGACTCGCTTAACGTGTCATTACTACCAGAGTTACCGTAATAATCCCTGAAGAAGTCTTTAGGAATGATACTCAATAGTTCCTGGATACGGTCGTTGATCTTGTCTCTGCGCTTGCGGTCATTCTTGAAATTGGCACCGCAGGATCCAGGGTCAGTGCCAGCCGGAATGCTGCTCATGTTTGCTGTTGTGATTTCTATTTTGTTCCCTATGGTGCGCTTGTTGTCTGTGTTGTGCGTGAAGGTAGTTCTATTCTCTTTACTCAAAATTTTCGGTGGCGCCTTTTTCCGTTTCCAGTAATAAGTGATTATTGCCTTTATGATGTAAGATTACACGATAATATATATGCTAAATAGTCTACGCTTTGTCATCATCATCGCTGTGGCCCTTGAAGGCGATGATGGTGCATTCTTCCTCGTAACCTGGTATTTGTATGTAGTTCACGCCGTGCGATTCCAGCTTGTTCAAACTTGTATTGTCTTTAACAAATGTATCAGGCTCCATGACCCCCACGAAGACGGTACCAATGGCGCCTTGGGTGGCCAGGATTCTATCGCAGCAGGGCTGATTTCCACTTAGTCTGAAGGAGCACGGTTCCATGGTTGTATAGAGCACGGTTCCCATAGGGACTACAGAAGGACAGTTAGGGTGTAACTGTGAGTACTTTATTAAGGCACACTGCTCTGCATGAGTGTTCCCCGGTAGCTCTCTTGAATAGCCTGTGGCGAGCACTTGAGTTCCATGGACGAGAACGGCACCTACACTGAAGGCAGTCTTTGTCGGACCACACTTGTC
Organism: Saccharomyces paradoxus; assembly: GCF_002079055.1. Taxonomy (NCBI): domain Eukaryota; kingdom Fungi; phylum Ascomycota; class Saccharomycetes; order Saccharomycetales; family Saccharomycetaceae; genus Saccharomyces; species Saccharomyces paradoxus. The sequence goes on from NC_047501.1 coordinate 188,619, forward strand.
GGCTTCCTTAACGGCCATTTCCATGTATTGGCGATGTGGTTCTAAGGCCCATTCTGGATATTTTGTTTTGTAGCTCCAGAGAGGCTTTTGCGTATCTGGGTTTCTTTCCAAGGACTCGTACCGGAAGGCATGCAGCCAGAGGTCGAGATCGTTGGTACCAGGATCTGTGTACATTTCAGCCTCGCATTCTTCGCACTGACGACCAAGCAAATACTCCCCCTCGCTATGAGGATGGATCCAGCTCTCTGCGGGCTTAGTTTTACCAATAGCGTCTAATTTCAAAACAATGTCATTATAGTTTTGGAGTCCATTACGGCCCAATTCTGGGCCCCAGATATCCGGGTTCGAGTATATAGGGTCATTGGCTATGGGAAACCCTAAGTACTGCAAATGGACTCTTATTTGATGGGTTCTACCCGTCAATGGTTTACACATGACAATACTTGTCTGTCCATCGTAGCTAACCCTCTGGAAAACGGTCTTGGCATGCTTGGCATTTTCATCACTCATTTCACAAACAGCATTCAATGCAACTTTAGGATTAACGGATCTGACAGGCTTGTCCACCTCCACTATGCCTATAGGGAACTCGCCCTTCACGCGGGCTACGTATTCTTTGGTGACCTCCCTCGCCTTCATCTGGTCTCCCATTTTATCTGCACCTTGTGGAGTCTTGGCCAAAAACATTAGCCCACTAGTGGGCTTGTCTAGTCGATTACATGGATGCACTGAATATCCTAACTGTCTTTCAAGCATCTTTGTAATGGTATTGAATCTGAACCTGCCCGTTGGATGCACGGGAATACTGCTGGGCTTGTCAATGACAAGGATATCTTCGTCTTCAAACACAATATCTATAGGTTTCGATGTAATTGGCGGCTCATGTCGATGCACTTTATGTGTGATCAAATCACCATCACGAATGATAGTATCAAGATTTGCAGGTTCATCGTTTAAGAACACTTTGCCCTCTGCAATGGTCTTGGCATAATAACTGGGCTCTCGATCCCTGAATTCACTTACAAACACATCCACTAACTTACGATCTCTCCACCTCTCCTTACAAAAAGTTTTGTAAGTGAAGAAATATGGCTCAATCTTCCTCAAGGGTCCGTCAATTGTCACTTCATAATCAGGATCAGTCTTTTTGGTCTTGCGCCCATCTGTTTGAATAACTCTCAGTCTAAATCCGCTCGCATCTTTGACTTTAGAACTAGTTTCGTTCCTATTATTATTCCTGTTCGCATCTTTCCTCAGCTTCACTTCTTTCGCAAATTCAATTTCTTTGTTTAATAGTTTGTTGAATTCGTTACTTGCTTCATTACTGGAACTCTCCATTTTAAACAATCTGTTATCCTGATATTTGGTGTTTTTTTGAATTTTTCTTCTTTCTCTTCTCTTCTGTTTTTCAAGGCATTGCTTTTGATTAGTCTTTTCATATTTTTTTTTTCATTATTACTTAAGGACTGTAAAGATATATGGGATAAATGGTAAGATATAAGAAAGCAAAGAATAGTGATACAATTGACGTTATCTTTCTCAGGCGTGAATGAGAAACTTCAAGCATCAGAGCGCAGATCGCTCTACAGAATTTTTAGCAGTAAATATAATAGTACAGAACCCAATATCCAATAATGTGCATTCTTAGTGATTAGCCAACCGCAGTACCCAATGACTCCGTCACCAATTTGTCCAATCAGACTAGAACTCCATGCTAAATGATATTTCTCGATATTTAACGATAACGGGCCTGCTATTCCTGTAGACCTTGGTAATCTTACGGTAAGATTAACGGGTTGATGATCACTAAATAATAAAGCATTGGATCTAGGGACGGAATGGTATATACCTTCTTGCGCTAAAGTTGGCATTGCATACCTCTTGTATAGGATCCTATCGCACCATGACGGGATTCTTTTCGTATTATATGTTTCTTTTTCAAATAATTTGAACTTGAAAGTTGGTGGAAACTTTATCTCCAGTTCCTGGAAACCCTTACATAATGGTTCATCCTCCCTTTTACGTAGCAGGTTCAGTTCTTCGTAGTTTTCTAATAGACGCCTTAATGTTGTCGTGGACGAATAATCGGTAGCTGGATCGTAAGTACTAGTAACCCTAAAATTCAAATCTCCCAGAAAGAAAAAGTGATCGCTTTTGGCAATCTCAGAATCGCACACTTCACTCATTATCCGTTTGTAGTCACCTATCCTCTGGTTTCTATTGTTGACACCTTCATTTGCATTCAAATGAACACATATATAGCTAAATCTCTCCCAGTTCTCCTCGCCATTGCGTGCCATTTGAAAGCTTAACAAAGTCCCGCCTTTCAAATGTGTACTAAACCAGCCGCATTTTCCATTCCTTTTCAAAATATCTCCTTTCACCTTCAGTGCGTTATTGTTGTATAATACTATTATGGTGATGGCTCCAAGACTATTCACCCCTAAACATGAATACTGTTCATTCCCTTGAATAGCTGTCACTTTCTCATTCAGACATTCAATCGCAGTATTTGTAATTCCACTGATTAAATCACGATTAACAGCAGGGAAGGAGCCTTGCCATATGGGAACTAGTTCTTGGAACCCCAATACATATACATCTTGCAATTCTAGTCGGGAGATGCCGTCATCGTAGGGGAAAAGCAATTGCTTAACGATTGCTTTCGAATTTTCAACGGGAAACTCTTTACCACAATTAAATGTCGTTACTGATACCTTCCAATTGGTATTGTTCATTCGGTCTAAATTCTGTTGAATTTTCTCTTCTTACTTTTCTTCCCTCCTAGTCTACGTTTTTCAATTTTATTCCTTTCACTGTAATTTCCTTTTTCTACGCTATAATAACAATAAAAAAGGCTATCATTCAACTAGTATGTACATACACACACACATATATATATATATATATATTTATTCATGTATTATGTCTATCAATAAAGTAGAAGATATATTATTTAGGCGTTTCTCGACTGAATGACGGCACATGATGTAGACACCACCATGTCATGTAACTCGCGTGGACCGCTTGACGCTATAACTCCCTTGGTAGCTAGCGTTCTACCGTTACCGAAGTCTAGAGGAACATCTTCCATGGAATCTGTATGGATACCTCCAGCTTCGTGGACAATAACGTTCCCTGCAGCATGGTCCCAGATCTTTTCTTGGTAAGAAAGCTTGATAGGCAAACGTAAATATACGTCAGCTAAGCCCAACGCTAACAAACAGTACTTGGCCTGAGAATCCAAGTGCAAAGACTTAGATATATTCAGTTTGTTTTTGATGGCGGTTTGTTCATCATGAGAGGAGTGACTCTTTTCTACTCCTTCCAAAGTAATCATGTCCTTCGTGTCTTTCAAGTGTCTAACGTGGATTTTGGTCCATGACTCAGCATCTGAAGATGGAGAGTAGAAGGCACCTAAACCTCTAACAGCACGAAAGATATAACCAAATGACTCATGGCCCTTCAAATCTTGGGCTCCATAAGAACTTAAAACTAAGTTGGGGCATCCGATACAACCAAGCTGGACAACACCGTCTACGATTAATGCTAGGCATACTGCAAATTGTTCACCTCTTAAAAACCCCTTGGTCCCGTCAATAGGGTCCAAACACCAAAATCTTCCCTTTCTACCACCTTCGTAATTTCCGAAGTCGATAATTTGTCTGACGTCCTCCAAAGATTTTAGCGGGAACTGATCATTCGTAAACTGAAAATCATCTTTTTTATAATTCTTGCCATACACGTTGTCATTGGCTTTTATTTCGTCCAAAATTCCTGAGACGAATGCATCGCTCAATCCAGATGAGGATTCTTCACCTACCACCTTATCATTTGGGAAATTACTCTTGATAGCATTTATGATAATGGTTTGTGCAGCATAATCACCTGTGGTTACTGGAGAATTGTCACTCTTAGTAATAGTAGTGGAGTCTCTGTGAGAAATCACTTCAGATTGAATTCTCTTGGTCAATAAAGACGCCTTTCGTACAGCTTGAGTTGCAACCAATAATTCCCTTTCCAACGCCATAGTGAAGTGCCACTGTTCTTTAAGTTGTCCTTCAACTTGTTCCTAACCAACCGGCAAATTAAACGGAAATGCAAACGTTCTTTATATGTGGCATGGTTTCTTTCTTGCAAATTCAAAGCAAAATCGCAACACGTGATATTGCTTACCTGAGTCGTCTGTGCATTTCAGTGAGGGATGGATTATATAGATGGCTATGTAAATGTCAAAATATGCTATAATAAAGTTGCGTCATGCTCAGTTGTGATCTTAAATGCCCTTAAAGAGCCTCTCGAGGCTACATATAGGGTGGCATATCCCTTACGTTTTAACTCTTCGTCGTTAGCTGTGTAAGTGTAATCTAGACCGCAAATATCACCCATGGGAAAATAGACGTCGCACACACCGCAGTATATGTCTGAGCTCTCTCCATCCACACCGTACATTGGTGCGTCAAACAAGTTCCTGTTACATCTGCACTCTGGCCTAGGGTTAACAGGGTCTTGAACTTCCCATCCAAGAATATACTCTTGTCTAAACGAATAGATGCCTCTGTACTCCGTTAATCTTAGTAATGAAATGAGACCCAGTTGTGAGGCTACAGCTATACAATTGAGTTCCTTAATGTGACACACAAAATTTATTCTGTTTAATGCTTGCAGCAGCGACTTCGAGGTACATGTCACGACACCATCCAGCGGGAAAATCTCATGATGTGTTGCTGACGTAATTATAAGTGGATTTGCTTTCATTAATACCAACCTATGGGCCGTGGATAGGAAGAAGAACTCGTCATGCATTTCGGATAGTTGATATCCAAGGGGTGAATCTTCTGAGCCTGGTACCACTGACTCCAATAACCGCTTCACGTTTCTTACATAGTTATGGAACCCCCAAGATTTCTGCGACTCTGATTTCAGGTGAGCACGTTGTTCAGTATCCCTGTACCTCCGCTCGAAACTTGTTAAGTTGCTGCCCGTTTCTTCATTTTCAGGGTCGCTGTTGACCTCATTCTCTTCTGTAGAGTTCAGTTGAAGGCTACAAATTTCTGGGTTCTTCAAGACTGTGTTCAAATCCTTGCCAAAAAGTGTTCTCCAATCGGCTGCGGCATCAGTGTCGTACCATAAAAAGTTGCCCGATTCAATGATTGGTAAATGGTTTACTGAACTTAGCGATTTAAACTCTTTAGAAGTTTGCAGTTGTCTTTGCTTGTCCATTTTCAGATTGCGGATACTTCTATTAAATTCGCTAGATATATCTTCGATATCATTTTCTAGATCAGTAAGCTTATAAGTAAACGGCTCGCAGATCTTTCTGCCAGAAGCATTTTGGTATTGCGAAGGTTTATTTCTTCCACTGGGCGTTATCAGTTGTGGGAAAGTATTGATAATTTCCTTGTACTTCGAAAATCCACGGTCGGTAGCACGATAATGTTTATAACCAGAATCGTCCCAAAACGTCCATTGTTGTAAATGTTGTTCACATGTAGTGTTTTTCGTTACTGCATCGTTCATATCGTCTAAGTCACCGGCATGTAGAATAAGTGCAAATTCCTCTCTACTGTACTCGTATTTTATTGAGCCCGTTGTAGTATAATTTCTATCAAATGAGGTAAACCTCAATGGTATAACTTCATCTGGGATCCCTTCCGAGGAAGTCAGCCGTAAATCTGTTACAGGAACCTGGAACTGATTGAGTAATGTACCAATGCCAAAATTCCCCGAAAGATAAGTATTATCACAGTAATATCCGAGTAAAAAATCATCTCGGCAAATAGAATATAACATACTTTCTTTGAAACCGTCTTGGTAGTTGAGGTTCAATGATTCAAAATTGTCAACTTTCATAAAATCTTTTTTAGTCAGGGGAGTTATTGTCCACAAGTCGTCGCCAAAAAATTGAGTATCAAGAAAGCTCGTTAAAATTATACAGTCATGCTCCTTTAATTTAACGGTAACAACATTTCCAAATATAGAACAGTAACTTAATGTAATATATCCAGTAGAATCCTTTGAATTAGGAACAAAGCTAACACAAGGAACGTTATGAGATGAAGGAAGATCTAGAGGCCGAATGTATCTTCTTTCCTTCTTCACATCTTTATCGAATGCAAATACGGTAACGCCAGGTTTGTTATGCCCAACAGCGATATATATGATGCCATTTGTGTCTATTACATCAACACTCCAACAAGATTCCTCTACTCTTAACACCATATACGGATCAACATTAATGTATCTTTCTCGACTGTTATCTTTGCCTCCCAAGATATCCGAAGTAAATTTATTAAATATCTTAATAACTTTGTTAATTTCCCAGATATAAACGATCCCATTATCACCACACGCCAGTAGAAAATCTTGATGCATGAAGTTACAGATCTTCAGAAAGTTGATAGAGGATAGTTCAGGGATGCTGTTGAATTGTGTATCCTTGAATTTCACATATGAAGAATTACGGAAATTTCTTGCGTCTCCGTCATCTGGTATTATCACGGGCAACAGAGCATGACATATTTCCAATGATGAAACGTTCAATAGTACATCGAAATTATGAACTTCAACACATTGACCAGCAGCCAAGAATGAATAACTCCCATATGTAACGAATAAGTTGTTTTTGAATTGCAAACCACCATAAGCAAACCTATTCGTGTATTGAAAAGGCGCAAATTCTAGTGGTATCTCTTGAACAAGTAATTTTTCGTCCTGTGGCAACAGTAATTCAGCTGGATTTAAAAGCCTTGACGGCCCCCAGACGGGTTCTAAGTTGGAAAATGCAGATTTGATATCCTCCAGGAATGTTTCTTTGGATGAGTGAGCAGGATTCGGGATTTTCCATGAAGAGTCGTGTTCTTCTAGGCTGTGTAACCGATCCTTAATGAACTCCACAGTCTTTGGGTGAAACGAATTGCAACTTAAATTTGGCCATTTGAGTTGATAATATTTTTTTAACGTTACCATCTCGTTTATTATATTCCAGCCACCAGAGGCCAGAAACACTTCGGAGTCAAAGCACTCTCTTGTCGATACTGTCCTTTGTATGATAGCGCGAGATTTAAGCCACCTCGTAAAATGATCATCAGTTTCATTGGGAACCTGAGAGGGCATTATATTTAAACCAAATGTTCAAGCCTAGAAGTACCAGTGCCCCTTGACTGCGCTGTTGATCTTCATAACTATGGTATTTTTGTTGTTTTGTATCGTTTTTCAGGTTTTTTCCCTGTTTTCTTTTTCAGTGAAAAACTAAATTGCATGTCCTTCATAATAGAAAATAATCAATATCAACAAAATGTGCACTTTAAAGAAAATAACTACTCAAAAATACAGGCATGATAAACATATATGTACATAAAAATGACGGCTAGTACCTCACCTCGTAAGAACCCGCTTTCGATATATATTTGATCCATTTAACAGCGCGGTGCTTACTGTCTTTTCCAGAGATGGTAAAGTATCGTACGACTAATCCTGAATTACTGAACATCATGACCTCAAAATCTAGGGATATCGGAGGCCTCGTCCATTGTTGCAGATTCAATTGAGTAGTATCGCTTGTAGAAACAGTAACCGCACTCAAAGTGTTTTCCGTCAACCCATTGAACTTGTTGAATCTCCAAATCATTGCATTTTCCTCCGGCACAAACTTACAGTGACCATTGGAAACACTTATCTTACAATCCACAGTGCTTGGTGGAACGGGTATATGTAATACCACATCCTTTGCGGAAAGTTTCCCCGGGAACAACGACTTCAATGTTATCCTGTAATCAATCTCATTATCTCTTGTGGAATGCGTAACAATAGGTGTGACCTTGAACGGAAGGTTTATGTTATCTCGTACATGATATTTCATCAGTTCCATCGAACCGTCTGGTGGGACAAATTCAATGATATGATTTCTATTAAATTTGTCAAGTGACACGCATTCATGAAACTTACAATCTTCTAATAAAACACTGCCGGCAGCAGCTTTGGGAATGAAGTTCTTGTTTTCAAAATCGCTACGAGAGTGACGCTGCTGTTGTGCTAGCCATTTCTTTTCATCTTCGGATTGCATCCCTAAGGAATCATTCAGTCCAAATCTACAAACAGGGGTCCCGCTCAGGTGCGTGGTAATATCTATGGTCCCATCAACATAAGATTTCAAGATAGAACCATCCCTAGATACCAGAATATTTATCCTCTCATTGACATACAGAAATACTTCATCCTTCTTGTGTATTATCCCCTTAGGCCTCCAAGTGATCTTATTATTATCATAAAAATCAGAATTCGAGTCTCCTTGGCCTAGGAAACTACTGCTTCTTTTCGTCAAAAATTTGGGAAAATGCAGTTCTCCCCCTGAAGAAGTAGGAGATGACGAGGAAGATAATACATCATTTCCATCGGGACTATCTAATAATCCGCCCATGTTTCTTACGGGTTTCACAGACATCTGTGCTATAACAGAGTTCAATTCAGTGTCAATGGGTATCCCATTTCCACCCAACATTATATCCAGCATCTCATGTACAATCATGAATTCCTCTTTCAAGGCCTCCTCTCTGTCCAGTCGATACGCATTCATCACAGCGTCAAATTTATATAAGAACTCCCAGATCGCCGCACTATTGGCGTTGCTTCTCGTAATGGTTACCAACCATAAATTGTCGCCATGTCTCGACCTGATGTGATGGAAAGTCGTAGACCCCAACGTCAAAACAGGCGATCTCACATCAAGGTTATTGATCACCTGTACTCGGAAGATATCGGATATGGACCGCTTCAACGAGTTCTTGAAGAACTTGTTCAGAATAAGTTCACCTCTCGATGAGTATACCAGCACCCCACTAATCATCGCTCACCATAACTCTATGTGATCCTCCCCTCCCCCAAGCGTTATGAAAGATTTCCATACTTTACATATAAGTTCTCCTATATTAATTAAGTAAGGAAAGTATGGCTGTTACCCTTCGACAGCTGCTGAAAAAAATTTTCTATCAAATAATAAATGGCAGTGATTAGTGAGAAAGGCTGGATGAGATGAGAGTAAATCGGTGGAAACAGTAGCTTTGTTGGAGGCTGATACTAGGCTAGGAACGTAGTCTGCATGTCTATGAGTAATATTGTTGTCTTTGGAGGGGATTCGCACCCCGAGTTGGTTACTAAGATCTGCGAGAATTTGGATATTCATCCATCGAAAGTAGAATTAGGGAAGTTTTCCAATGGAGAAACGAACATTGCTCTACGCGAATCTGTTCGTGAAAAGGATGTATATATCATCCAGAGCGGGTGCGGTCAAGTGAACGACACGTTCATGCAGTTGCTGATCTTGATCAGTGCCTGTAAGTCTGCTTCTGCCTCGAGGGTTACAGCGGTGATGCCATACCTATGCTACTCGAGACAGCCAGATATCCCATATACTGCCAAGGGTGCTCCCATTATCTCCAAGCCCAAGGAGAATTATACTTTTGAATCGCATCCAGGCACGCCTGTGTCATCTTCATTAATGACGCAGAGACCAGGTGCTGAGAGCTCGTTGAAGAGTTTGGATAGCGCAATACGATCCACTATTAATTTGGAAAATCCGCAGCCTATCAGAACACCAAACAACAATGCTACGTCTAACAACAATTTCGACATCAAGAAGACGCTATCTTTTTCAAGAATTCCTATGATTCCCGGTGGTAAGTTACAAAATACAAGCAATAGCACAGACGCTGGCGAATTGTTCAACGCTCAAAATGCAGGTTATAAGTTATGGGTAGTACAAGCCGGTACTTTGATTGCTCATTTGTTGAGTGCTGCAGGTGCAGACCATGTGATTACAATGGATTTGCACGATCCGCAATTTCCTGGGTTTTTCGACATTCCAGTAGACAATCTCTACTGTAAACCCATCGCACAAAACTATATACAGCATTGTATTCCAGATTATCAAGATGCTGTGATTGTTTCGCCAGATGCTGGTGGTGCCAAGAGAGCTACGGCTATTGCAGACGCTTTGGAGTTGTCCTTCGCCTTAATTCATAAAGAAAGAAGGTCTCAGTTATTAAAGGGTCCTCCAGATGCCACGCTGACCTCGGGTGGTTCGCTACCTGTATCTCCAAGACCATTAGTAACCACTTTGGTCTCCTCCCAAAATAATACCACTTCAGGTGCCACCGGGGTCGCGGCTCTTGAAATGAAGAAAACAACTTCAACCTCTTCCACTTCGTCGCAGTCTTCCAATTCATCCAAGTTCGTTCAAACTACCATGCTTGTTGGTGATGTTAGAAACAAGGTGTGTATTATAGTGGACGATTTGGTGGATACTTCATATACCATCACCAGAGCTGCAAAATTACTGAAGGATCAAGGGTCCACCAAAGTTTACGCTCTAATAACACACGGTGTTTTTTCAGGTGATGCGCTGGAGAGGATCGGTCAAAGTAGTATAGACAAGCTGATCATTTCTAACACGGTACCTCAAGATAGAACATTACAGTACCTAGGTAAAGACAGGGTGGATGTTATTGATGTGTCCTGCATAATCGGTGAAGCTATTAGAAGAATCCATAATGGTGAGTCCATTTCTATGTTGTTCGAGCACGGATGGTAGTGGCATTGATGTGTTTCATTTTTTTTATTGATAAAATAGGGAAAAGTGTCTATATAGTTTGCGTATAAAATTCTCTACATTTTTTTCCTTTTGTTTAGTATGTGTATTGAAACATTTATTTATAGGTTAAAGAAACAAAAAAAAAAAAATGCCAATTTCTTCTTGTATATCTGTAGAAAAAATTCTGAGCTGCTCCACCCGTCGCAATCTCATGCATTTAGGACTAATAAGGACGATCATGATGATGATGCATGACCAATTTTTCTGGCATAATTGCTTCACCTTTTCATGGTTGAGGAAGAGCCGTTACCTTCATAATTGGAGGTTCTTGACAAAGATTCGGTGTAATTAGGACGATCATTGTTGTTAGTATTCTCGTTTTTAAATTTATTTTTAATACTGGAAAACAAACTTGCGTTCGAACTTGAACTTTCTCTATCGTCACTTCGATTTGAATATTCTTGGTTGATATTTTCATTATCATGTTCACTTTTGGATTCGTCCCAATCCTTTGCGGGGCCAATGATCGTTTTGGGGACACCTTTGACTGTGATCACAGATTCAACGATACCATTCTTGGTGTTTTGGTAAGAGGATGAGATTGTGACGTTTTGGTTTTCGTTGAGGTGATCAGTGTCAGAGTTTGGAATTGATATGCTGTCAGGGCTATTTCTCGTGGTTTTTGTCGAGGTAGTGACTTGAGTGGGTTCACCTGACCTTTGAGTGTGGAGGATAGCTTGGTGGGACAGTTCTGCATGATCACTTAATAGTTGTTGTTCTTCGGCGGAGAGTGACTTACCATTTGAGTGTGGTGCTGGAGAAGGTTCTTTGCTAGAATGAGGAGTGTGAGTAGTAATAATCTTCGGGACGTTAGCGGGCTTTTTAATCGTGACAAAAGATTTATTTACGTTCAATGGGTTGGACGCTAGATTTGAAGGTATGATGGTGCCATGTTCTGTTGGTTGTGGAGTTGGGGATAAGACAGCGTTGGACCTATCGTAACCATCGTTGGACTTCCGTTTCCAAGACTTACTGTTCAAATCTTGCTGTAGGTGCACAGACGGGTGATTGGAATTAGATGGGGACAAGAGTGGAGAAGATTCATCGGTATGGTCTGGAGCACGGTGTTCCTTGTGAGAGCTGGTGTATAAATGATGTAAATAGGAAGTAATGTGCCTTTTGCTCAAGGGTCCCGGTTGTTGTCTCATAATATGCTGATGCATGTCGACAAAGACATCAGACTCGTCCACGATTTCTTCACCAATCAACTCTTCAATGACATCTTCCAAGGTCAAAACACCAATAGCGCCATGCGAGGAGCCCGGCTCTTTACTAACGACACACATGTGAGCTTTTCCCTCCTGGAAGTAATTCAGAATATTCAAACAAGACGTGTTGGGGGAAGTTTCCGGCAACGTGGCCAAGGGAAAGTGGGAGATTGGAAGGCAATCATCAGGATCGTAGGAAATAAGCACCCTGACAAGTAACATGCCAATGAAGTTATTCGGTTCATTGGGCAAAAAAATTGGGATTCTGGAAAACCCTGAATTGAATATCTTTTCGACAGTTTTGTCGTCTAGGATGGTATCAGCACTCATTGTAAACACGTTTTCAATCGGAGTCATAATTTCCTCGACCCTCTTTGCCTTCAGATCCAAGACAGCAGAGATGATCGTGACTTCGTCTTTAGTCAACCGTTCCACACCCATGGTCCTATGCAAGGTGACCAAAGTCTTCAGGCCGGACTTCTTGTACATGGTACCATGATCTTCACCCAGCATATAATCCAGGAGAGTCGCAATCGGATACGCGACCGGGTACATCAAATACATCAGTACAAGAACAAAGGGGCAGAAGAATGCCCCGACTTGCAACCCGTATTTAACGCAGACACTCTGCGGAATAATTTCACCGAAAATAACAATTAGAATCGTTGACGACACTACAGCTTGCCAACCGCCTCCGAGACACCTATCCAAAACGATAGGTAGCGTTTCGTTAGTTATAACATTGGAAAGAAGTAGCGTGACCAGAACCCAATGTTTCCCCTTAGATATTAGGTCAAGCACCCGCTTGGCCAGTTTCTTCTCAGAATTCGAGCCTGAAGTACTGATAACCTTCAGGTAAACTTCGTCTTGACCCATCAACCCAAGCGTCAACCCAGCAAATACACCACCCAGCAGCACCAGGATGATAGAGATAATATAGTACGTGGTTACGCTCGCCTCATCACCTACGCTATGGCCGGAGTCGGCAACATCTCTAGAATTGAGTGCATGTGATCCGGTTATCAACGGCAGTGAATATATCTTCGGTATCGTGAAGATATGGTACAAGAACATGTATACCCAATGAGGAGCGCCAGATCGTGACCGGGACCTTAGTGACAACAACGACATATCTATTATAGTGGCGAGAGTTTGGTGCAGATAACAGATGCAGCAGCAGTAGCAGAGAATGCAAGTGACAGTGATGATATCGACTCTTTTTTTATTATGTAATACGCACAACAAGCACGATTAGGAAAAGCCTGTGTGCATTCATCAAGGTCCCTTTTTTCCAATTTGCTAAATTAAAATTCAGAGAAACCCAAAGAATGAAGAAGGGAAAGAAAAACAAATACCGGCCCTAACCCAGACTCCTTTTCCAAGCCAGTACCCTATTGAAATGAGCCCTCCAAACCTAGGGTATATATCATTATTCACGTCAGAAACTCCGATTATTTTTATCGGAACATCCGAGCACCCGCGCCTTCCTCAACCCAGTCACCACCCCAGAGAACCGTGCGCGATGAGGTAATCCTGAGCCATCACCCACCCCACCCGTTGATGACAGCAATTCGGGAGGGCGAAAAATAGAAACTGGAGCAAGGAATTACCATCACCGTCACCATCACCATCATATCGCCTTAGCCTCTAGCCATAGCCATCATGCAAGCGTGTATTTCTTGAGATTCAGTCATCATCATTGCTGAGTTCGTTTTCCTTCACATGATGAGGAAGGTTGAGTATGCTCGAAACAATAAGACGACGATAGCTCTGCCATTGTTATATTACGCTTTTGCGCCGAGGTGCCGATGGGTTTGCTGAGGGGAAGAGTGTTTAGCTTTACGGACCTATTGCCATTGTTATTCCGATTAATCTATTGTTCAGCAGCTCTTGTTTACTCTGTCATAGTAGTAGTTTTTTTTTTTTGGTTTATTTTTTTTTTTCTTCTTGCCTTTTTTTCTTGTTACTTTTTTTCTTAGTTTTTTTTTTTCCTTCCACTAAGCTTTATCCTTGGGTTCTTCTTTCTACTCCTTTAGTTTTTTTTTTTTATATATTAATTTTTAAGTTTACGTATTTTAGTAGATTCAATTCTCTTTCCCTTTCCTTTTCCTTCGCTCCCCTTCCTTATCAATGCTTGCTGTCAGAAGATTAACAAGATATACATTCCTTAAGCGAACGCATCCGGTGTTATATACTCGTCGTGCATATAAATTTTTGCCTTCAAGATCTGCTTCCCCAAGAAGATCATTATTACAAATACAACTGCGCTCAAAGATGACTGCTCATACTAATATCAAACAACACAAACACTGCCACGAGGACCATCCTATAAGAAGATCGGACTCTGCCGTGTCGATTGTACATTTGAAACGTGCGCCCTTCAAAGTCACAGTGATCGGTTCTGGTAACTGGGGGACCACTATCGCCAAAGTCATTGCAGAAAACACAGAATTGCATTCTCATATTTTCGAGCCAGAGGTGAGAATGTGGGTTTTTGATGAAAAGATCGGCGACGAAAATCTAACAGATATCATAAATACAAGACACCAGAACGTTAAATATCTGCCTAACATTGATCTGCCCCATAACCTAGTGGCCGATCCTGATCTTTTGCATTCCATCAAGGGTGCCGATATCCTTGTTTTCAACATCCCTCATCAATTTTTACCAAACATAGTCAAACAGTTGCAAGGCCACGTGGCTCCTCATGTAAGGGCCATCTCATGTCTAAAAGGGTTCGAGTTGGGCTCCAAGGGCGTCCAATTGCTATCCTCTTATGTCACTGATGAATTAGGAGTTCAATGTGGTGCACTATCTGGTGCAAACCTGGCACCGGAAGTGGCCAAGGAGCATTGGTCCGAAACTACCGTGGCTTACCAACTACCAAAGGATTACCAAGGTGATGGTAAGGATGTAGATCATAAGATTTTGAAATTGCTGTTCCACAGACCTTACTTCCACGTCAATGTCATCGATGATGTCGCTGGTATATCCATTGCCGGTGCCTTGAAGAACGTTGTGGCACTTGCATGTGGTTTCGTAGAAGGTATGGGATGGGGAAACAATGCCTCTGCAGCCATTCAAAGGCTGGGTCTAGGTGAAATCATCAAGTTCGGTAGAATGTTCTTCCCAGAATCCAAGGTCGAAACCTACTATCAAGAATCTGCCGGTGTTGCAGATTTGATTACCACCTGTTCAGGCGGTAGAAACGTTAAAGTTGCCACATACATGGCCAAGACCGGCAAGTCGGCCTTGGAAGCAGAAAAGGAACTACTAAACGGTCAATCCGCCCAAGGTATAATTACATGCAGAGAAGTCCACGAGTGGCTGCAAACATGTGAGTTGACCCAGGAATTCCCATTGTTCGAGGCAGTGTACCAGATAGTCTACAACAACGTCCGCATGGAAGACCTACCGGAGATGATTGAAGAACTAGACATCGATGACTAATAGACACTCCACCACCACCCCTCTCTGATCTTTCCTGTTGCCTTTTTTTTTCTTTATCACTTTATCATTATACACAAAATCTACTACTACTACTAGTAATACTACTACTACTACTACTACTACTACTACTACACTTACTATAATTTTCTATTCTCTTTCTCTTTAAAAATCTATCATTTAACGTTAATTTCTATATATACATAACTACCACTATACACGCCATTATCGTTTACATACTACAACACGTTAATGAAAGATACGACACCCTGTACCATGAAACAATCAAATAATCGCCTCTAACTTTTCTGTTATCTATAGCCCTTAATAGTGTTCCTCGAACCTTTTCACTGCAGTAATTTTCCACATGGGCCCAGCCCCCGAGATAAGGGTGCCAGATTAGTCACTACTGACGGACAATCTGTCATTTATGCGATTTTTTAGTGACTCATGTCGCATTTTGCCCGTGGTTTTCCGCTGTCGCAACCTATTTCCATTAACGGTGCCGTATGGAAGAGTCATTTAAAGGCAGGAGAGAGAGATTACTCATCTTCATTGGATCAAATTGATGACTGCGCAGCAGCAGATAGTGTAATCTGGACAGTTACGAGACCCAGACTAGTGCTGCCCCAGTAGTATATTAATGGGCATACAATTGTACTTCCTTGTTTATGTTCCGTTCGGTTTTGTCTTTAGTTCTTGCTTCTTATCTCTCCATATTGCAGCAATAAGGAACATTGTTCTAATATACACACGCACAAGAGAACTACACATACTCGCATAAAATAATGTCTAAAGGAAAAGTTTGTTTGGCTTATTCTGGTGGTTTAGATACTTCCGTCATTTTGGCTTGGTTGTTAGACCAAGGCTACGAAGTTGTGGCTTTCATGGCTAATGTAGGCCAAGAAGAAGATTTCGATGCCGCTAAGGAAAAGGCTTTGAAGATTGGTGCCTGTAAGTTCGTTTGTGTAGATTGTCGTGAAGATTTTGTTAATGACATTCTATTCCCAGCTGTGCAGGTCAACGCTGTGTACGAAGACGTCTACCTATTGGGTACTTCTTTGGCAAGACCGGTTATCGCTAAGGCTCAAATTGACGTCGCTAAACAAGAGGGCTGTTTTGCGGTCTCTCACGGTTGTACCGGTAAAGGTAACGACCAAATTAGATTCGAATTATCGTTTTACGCCTTGAAGCCAGACGTCAAGTGTATTACACCATGGAGAATGCCTGAATTTTTCGAGAGATTTGCTGGTAGAAAGGATTTATTAGACTATGCCGCACAAAAAGGCATTCCAGTCGCCCAAACAAAAGCCAAGCCATGGTCCACTGACGAAAACCAAGCCCACATTTCTTACGAAGCAGGTATCTTGGAAGACCCAGATACCACCCCACCAAAGGACATGTGGAAACTGATCGTCGACCCAATGGATGCTCCGGACCAACCACAAGATTTGACCATTGATTTTGAACGTGGTCTCCCAGTTAAGTTGACCTACACCGATAATAAGACTTCCAAGGAAGTTTCTGTCACCAAGCCTTTGGATGTTTTCTTAGCTGCATCTAATTTGGCAAGAGCCAACGGTGTTGGCAGAATCGATATTGTGGAAGATCGTTACATTAACTTGAAATCCAGAGGTTGTTACGAACAGGCCCCATTGACTGTTTTGAGAAAAGCCCATGTTGACTTGGAAGGTTTGACTCTAGACAAAGAAGTTCGCCAATTGAGAGACTCATTCGTCACACCAAACTACTCGAGATTGATATATAACGGTTCCTATTTCACCCCAGAGTGTGAATACATCAGATCCATGATCCAACCTTCCCAAAATAGCGTCAACGGTACTGTCAGAGTTAGACTATATAAGGGTAATGTCATCATTCTGGGTAGATCTACAAAGACTGAAAAGTTGTATGACCCAACAGAATCCTCCATGGATGAATTGACCGGATTCTTACCTACCGACACCACTGGTTTCATCGCCATCCAAGCTATTAGAATTAAAAAATACGGTGAATCCAAAAAAGCCAAAGGTGAAGAGTTGACTTTGTAAGTCAGCTAGCCCACCGCCTCAAGATAAATAACGTTCTCCTCCCCCTATTCCTACACACTCTTGTGATGTAAATACATATGTAGACATATGTATGCTTATGTATAAATAGTTTAAGAAAGCATCATACCAATTTTGGATAAAAGAAAATTTCAGCAAAGAACGTAGCCGTTCAGTATAAATTGACGTAGCGCGAAATCCCAATATCATAAAAGAAAAACATCATTCCATAAGGACATTGAAAAGAAGAAAACGGAACACCGCATCATCAAATCGCCAGGATGAGCCATTCTTTCGCCGATCATGATGCTCCTTTGAGCATGCTTTCTGTTAAAACAGAATATTTTCCTCAATTGACTGAGAAGGAACAAAAATATGCGCATTTCATGTCAAAGGCCTCCCATGCAGGTTCAAGGGTTGTAATGAGACAAGTTTCTCATGAAAGTGAGCCAATTTTTGACCTGATCCTTGCTATTCATGCAAAGCTAAATGGCAAGTATCCAGAGGACGGTACTACTGAAAAGCAGCAAACGGATTTGTACTTAGAATACGTTTCTCAATTCTTATCCAATTTGGGTAATTTCAAATCCTTTGGTGACACTAAATTCATTCCTCGCTGTGAAGTAGAATTTTTCAAACAGCTTTTGGACCTGGCCAAGATTGACCCATGTTCTTCGCCGCTCACCTTATCCCCCGCTGACGTTAATCATGAATTCACATCTCATCATCTTTTTTCCACTATCAATGAGTTAATTGATATTGGTATCTACCGTGTGGAAGAGAAGGCAGCTCTCTTAGGGTTTCCCTCTCAGGGTTATACTTCGGCTTATTATCTGGGTTTACCTGTAACGCCTGATGATATGGCCCTTTTGAAGGAGCAGTTGTTTGCTGAACTCGCCATCTTGCCTGAAAACACTAGAATCAACAAGGTTGGTGAAAAATGTTTCCAAATTTGGGTTGCCTCTGAGAATATGAAGAACAAGATAACAGAAAGTTATCCTGATGGACAGATCACATTATCGGATGATATCACCAAAGTGGAGTTCATATTCGGGGACCACTCGCGTGAAATGCGTTTAGTGGCATCCTATCTAAAAGAGGCTCAAAAGTTTACGGCTAATGATACTCAAAAAGCAATGCTTCAGGAATACATCAACCACTTTGTCACTGGTTCTTCTCAAGCACATAAAGAAGCACAAAAGCTTTGGGTCAAAGATATATCACCCGTCATTGAAACAAATATTGGCTTTATCGAAACATATAGAGAGCCTTCTGGTATAATTGGAGAATTTGAATCATTGGTTGCAATTCAAAACAGAGAACGTACTGCTAAATTTTCTAGCTTGGTTAACAACGCTGAAGAATTCATTTCTTTATTACCGTGGTCTAAAGATTACGAAAAACCAATTTTCAACCCACCAGATTTTACTTCTCTTGAAGTTTTAACGTTTACTGGGTCAGGTATACCAGCAGGTATCAATATTCCGAACTATGATGACGTTCGACTTAAAATTGGGTTCAAAAATGTTTCTTTGGGCAATATTTTGAGTGCGGCTGCGAAAAGCTCATCCAAGCATCCGCCAAGTTTCATATCACAGGAGGATCGTTCAATTTTTGAAAAATATCAAAGTGATTCATTTGAAGTTCAAGTAGGCATCCATGAATTACTAGGCCATGGTTCAGGAAAGTTGTTGACAGAGTTTACCGATGGATTCAATTTTGATAAGGATCACCCACCTTTAGGTTTGGATGGAAAACCGGTGAGTACATACTATAAAGTAGGTGAAACTTGGGGCTCCAAATTTGGACAGTTGGCTGGTCCATTTGAAGAATGTCGTGCAGAAGTAATTGCTATGTTTTTGCTTACCAATAGAAAAATTCTTGATATTTTTGGCTTCCATGATGTGGAATCTCAAGATAGTGTAGTGTATGCTGGATTTCTACAAATGGCCCGTGCAGGTCTACTAGCCTTAGAATATTGGAATCCAAAAACTGGCAAATGGGGACAGCCACACATGCAGGCAAGATTTTCTATCATGAAAACATTTATGAAGCACTCTACAAATAAGAATTTCTTAAAGATAGAGATGAACGGCTCGAAGGATGATTTTGCCATCAAGTTAGATAAATCTCTCATTAAAACAGTCGGGCATGAATGTGTGAAAGATTACTTAAAACATTTGCACGTTTACAAATGTTCAGGCGATGTGGAACAGGGAAGCAAATACTTTATTGATAGATCAACGGTGACACCAGATTTGGCTTCTTTAAGAGATATCGTCATATCCAAAAGATTGCCGAGAAGGCAATTTATACAAGCAAACTCTTATATCGATGATGATAACAAGGTAACCTTGAAAGAATATGACGAAACTCCAGAAGGCATGCTCCAATCTTTTCTTGACAGAGAATTATAATGTTTTTATGAGCTCAAGTTTTAATTAGCAACTTTTTGATCTTGTTTTTGTTTAAGCTATCAGATTATGTAAACAGTAACATAATATGTAAATGTGACAGAATGACGCAACATCCATTGTCGGCGGAATTTTTTTTGCTAGTTTTTTTAGTTTTTATAGCGTTCCTTTGTTTTCTAGCTTTTTTTTTCCAGATTTTGTATTATGACATGATAACAATGCGAGATTTCATTGAAAAGTTAGACAAAACAATAGAAGCTTTTATCTTGAACATATGTTATAAAAATAAGTGCAATCGAGGATTTACCGAGAAACGTCTCTTCGGAAGGATTGAAAAATAACCGCTAATATAACTAGTTATGACTGTTACTGACACCTTCAAACTGTTTATTTTAAGGCATGGTCAAAGTGAATTGAACTCAGAAAACATATTCTGCGGGTGGATTGATGCTCAATTAACGGAAAAAGGCAAATCTCAGGCCCGCCACTCAGCAAAATTGATCAAACGATTTTGCGAATCTAACAACATCTCTTTGCCTCAAATTGGCTATGCCTCAAGATTGGTTCGGACTCAGCAGACTATGGATGTTATTCTTGAAGAATTAGGATTAGAACACGTCAACCAAGTAATAACTACGAAGACGAACATCAACGAAGAGCTACAGAACACAAGATTCGAAGGACAGATGCCTGTGTTGCAAACTTGGAGATTGAATGAGCGTCATTACGGTTCATGGCAAGGACAACGAAAACCGGATATCTTGAAAGAATACGGCAAGGAAAAATACATGTATATCAGAAGAGATTACAACGGAAAACCCCCTAAAGTCAATTTAAACTTGGAGATGGTCCAGGAGGAAAATGACCAGGGGTCCTTCACAGGCTATGATTTCAAAGAGCCGAATAGACACTTAAAATACGGCTTCGAAGAACGAGCTAATGAGCGTTTGCCAGAAAGTGAATCTCTTTGTGAAGTGGTCATCAGATTGAAACCGTTCTTAAATAATGTTGTTCTATCTACTGCCAAAAAAAGCAATCAAGAATCGTGTGTCATAGTTGGGCACGGCAGCTCTGTTAGATCTCTACTGAAAATATTGGAAGGTATCTCAGATCAAGACATTAAAGATGTCGATATTCCTAATGGCATTCCGCTAATTATAGAGTTGGATAGAGAAAATTACTCTTTTGTGAGGAAATTTTACTTGGATCCAGAATCAGCTAAAGTTAACGCTCAAATGGTTCGTGACGAGGGTTTCGAGAAGAACTCATGAACATTTTTGTCACCTGTTAACGTTATTATATTTTTGTATGATTTCCTTTTTTATTTCCTTCTTTCTTTATTGATAGAATAATGAGTAACGAAAAGCGGTTAAATAAACGTGTTTAAATTTCTGAAAGAAGTTTTTTTTATAGATTTTATAACAAAGAAACTTTCTTATTAGTTTTCATTTTTTGTTTTATAATTCATTATATGTAGATATACCTTTATCTATTGTGCGTAAGCCATCTTATCTATTCGTACTCGAGGGCAGCGGTCCAGAAATTGGTTTCCAATTCACAAACTTCGGCGTAGATCGTCACCAAAGTGTCAAGTTGCTCTGGAGGGTATGTTTCTAGGATGTGATTCAAAAGCTTTTCACCCTCAACCATGGCTTCACGATACCATGAAGATGCGTAAGTTTCGCACCATTCGTGGTAAACGGACCCCTCAGCTACGGTGACCTTACCCTTCATTTTAATTAGAGCTTCACCGTAACCCATTAAACAAGGAGTAAGGGATGCGACCAATTCTTGCCAGTTACCTCTCCTAGAAACATCGTTAAAGTAACGAGAGTAAGCTCTTAATGCAGGTCCTCTCTTAATTTTTTGGAAGTAATCAGGATCTTTAACCCCAAATTCCTCTTTTAGTCTCTTTTCATGTTGGCCCATTTCAGTACGAACACCTCCAACAATGACTAGCTCTTTTTCCATATCTGCTAGGCATGGAGCTTTACTACCTGCGATACAGTGAACTCTGGCATAATCAACCAAGTACGCATAATCTTGTTCGATAAAGAACTGGAACTTCTTACGCTCTAAAGTACCGTCCGCAACTTTTTTCACAAATTCGTGGTTGATATAGGAATCCCAATGTGGCTTAACTTTAGGGTGATTAATCAGGTATTCGTAGAAATTACCGCCTGGGATTTTTTCAGCAGAACTTTTTAGCGGCTTTTTAGGTACAACATCTGATGCAGTAAAACATTCATCGCTGAGCATTTTTTCTAATGGGATTTCTACGGCGTACACATGATTAATTGGTCCATTATCCTTAACAGTCTCCTTAGTGACATCACAGCCAATGGCCACGGCATTTTGAACGTACTCAATACCACCATAAACAGATTGGGGAAGAGAATAACCACGAGCCAAGTTTGACGCAATGGCTGAAGCTAGGGTGCATCCAGTGCCATGAGTATGCGTAGTGTTAACAAAATTGCCTTTAAAAATTATGAACTTCTGTTCAGCACCCAAGTAAAGAACGTCTGTAATGTACTTTTCTTTTTCGTCATTCCATGGAATATGGCCACCTTTCACTAAGATATTCGAACACTTAGTTACTCTAGCAAGGTCTTTTGCGACTTCGAAAATATCTTGTAACTTGTTAACCTTTCTTTCCTCACCTAACAACTTGAAACACTCTGGAATGTTAGGAGTCAAAATGTCAGCAAAAGGAGCAACTTTCTCCGTAATTAAACCAACTATATCCTTTCCCGCTAAAGAAGAACCAGATGTAGCAACAAGAACTGGATCAACAACCAGCTTAGGTCTATTTTCACCAAGCTGCAGCAGTTTTTCGTGCAACACCTCGATAGCAGCTGTTGTAAGCATACCGGTCTTGATAACGTTACATTTCATGTCTTTTAAATTGGTTTCTAAAGTTTGAGAAACCACTTCTTTTGGTGTGTTATTTATGCTGTAGACTTTAACTGGTGTTTGAGCATTCAAAGCAGTGATACATGTCATGGCATAGCATCTGTGTGCAGTGATAGTCTTGACATCAGCTTCGATACCAGCCCCACCACTTGGGTCTGTTCCAGCAATGGACATAACTGTAGGCAATTTTTCATTGCAGGCTAAGGTAAGGTATGGTGGAGGCGTGTTGATGCTAACTGTAGAATAGGTCATAGTAAAATGCGAGACGTCGACCTTATATATCTATTTATTTACGTGTCTATTATCATAGAAGAAAAACTAACTTCCATAAGCAATGCGTTCTTCGTCCAGCTTCTTAAATGTTTTGCCTGGTGGTTTAAATAATAGGATTTTTTTTGCCAGCTGGTACAGCTCTAAGGGTTTCCTATCCTTCATCGGGAAGCATTAATCTATCAGAAAATAGAAGCTATACATATACATGTCGCTGAAGAAGTACGGAGGACCTACGTAAGAAAAGGCAACACAATGCGTGGCTGCCAAGATTGGATTCATCTTACAGGCAGTATTATTTGGTTAAACGGCAGAGTTTTACTTTGTTCATATATGTAAGTAAAAGTAGTACATCCAATTCTGCTTATAGGAGGAAACTCTACGATAAAGAATGGAGGCAGAAATATTAGGGCACAAGAGAGAACACATAAATACTATTACTTACTGATTTTTACACGCTAATTGTACATTGGTAGAGAGATCATAAAACAATTGTATGTAATGATCATCTAACTTATTAGAAGTTAAATATATATATATTACAGTGCTTATAAGGCAAGGTAATAAAAAGAAATGCGCAAGCCCGGAATCGAACCGGGGGCCCAACGATGGCAACGTTGGATTTTACCACTAAACCACTTGCGCTAACTTTATTGTTTGTGTTGTATCTCAAAATGAGGTACGTCAGCATTACTAGATTTACCAACCTAGACATAAAACATGTATGAAACATGTATGAAACAGGTACGAAACAATAGTTCCAAAACAGACAAGATTGAGTATACTAGGAAACCTACTTGCCTAAGATGAACCAAACTAACCAAACGTATAAATACCTGAACAATTAGTTTAGATCCGAGATTCCGCGCTTCCATCCTTTAGCTAGATTCAGATCTTATATTGATCATATAGGATAAGTAACATCCTGTGAATCACGTTAATAATAAGTCTGACAACAAGTTACTCTCCTAAACGACTTTAGGATTGTCAAGACATCCGTTATTACTTAAGCCAGTAATACAACAGTTTGATGTCTTTAACAAGAGCTTCTTGCTGGATGAGACTTTTCCCTGTAAAGAATTATTATACCTCCATTCTTTAACGATCTAGTTATTGTTTTTGGCCGACTTAATTTGATTAAGCTGACTCACTTAGTGATAGGCAAAGACACGCTTTGTAAAGTTTATTACTCTTTTCGGATATTGATTTTCTTGGTGTAAAAAAGTGCTCTCTGGCTGATAAACATAAAATTATTCAATGATGAGTTATGCCTAAAATTGGAATAAAAATCAACTTCAGAAATAGGTGAATAATTGGATAATTTTTGGGGTTCCTGTTGGAACCAGTAGTAATTAATAGTGACATGAATTGCAATGGTGACTTTTTAAATGCTTACATCGTATATTAATGTACACCCCGTATACATTTAAGCGTGATTGCACCTATTGCAGAAGGAATGTTAAACGAGAAGCTCAGTCAATACTGAAGCTGAGTTAAAGATCTATTAGTTGAACATAGTATGGTAGCTACATATATGAGGAATATGAGTCCTCACATTAATGTATAGTAACTACCGGAATCACTATTATATTGGTCATAATTAATATGACCAATCAGTGTGTGTTTTATATAACTTTCTTATATAAGTATGAGGAGATCCACATTTAATCTTCAAAAATACTATCTCGTTTTACCTCTAATTATCAACAGATGTAATAGAATAATCGTTGGAATGAAATTCCAATATCATCTTGTTGGAATGAAATTCTAATATCATCTATTTAATAGTATATTATTGAGAATTAGGTGAATAATTAGATAATTGTTGGGATTCCATTGTTACTAAAGGCTATAATATTAGGTATATAGAATATACTAGAAGTTCTCCTCGAGGATCTAGGAATCCACAAAAGGGAATCTATAGTTCTACATAGTGTTATTATTTTATCTTCTTTCTTTTTATATGTTGTCATTCATTATCCTATTACATTATCAATCCTTGCATTTCAGCTTCCATTAGATTGGATGACTGTTTCTCAATCTTTATGTCATCCTCTTGCACCGCATATTATAATATACTATTAAATAGATGATATTAGAATTTCATTCCAACATACCACCCATAATGTAATAGATCTAATGAATCCACTTGTTTGTTAATAGTTTAAATGTTTTTATTGGGAGGGGTTTTGTCATCACGTCAGCAATGTTCCTTTTGGTATCCACGTAGCATACGTGGAGGTTATTATTTGATACTTCGTCCCGAAGTCTCATTGCTTTGGTACCGAAAAATCTGTTTCTAAATTTCTCTTCATTTTTGGACATAACTATACTGATTGTAGATCTGCTGTCAGTAAGTAAGCCTTTAATGATTGATTTCCCATTTAGTTCTTGTATAAGGTGACTCAAGTTATTTAATAATGGAATGGCTTCACTGATTGCGTGTATTTCTGCTTCTGTGGTTGAAGTACATGTTAATGAAGCTTTTGTTGATTTTCCTCCGATCACCTTTCCATTTAGTAAATAGATATTACCAATCTGAGATTTGTAATATGGTTGGTTGCCATAAGAGGCATCGCTTATTACAACTAATTTATTTTCTGGTTTTGCAGATTTGCTTTTGTGCCATATTAATTGTTTGTCTCTAGTGTCCCATAAGAATTGTATCAATTCATATGTCATGTTTAACACTTGTTTGGACGGAAATAGTATATGTTGTGCAAGTGTGTTGATATAGTATAATAGGTCAAATCTGAATTTATATCCAACATATGACGCTAGACCTATCAACTTTTGCATTTCATGCACCTTCATGTTGTAGTCGTCTTCTTCTAGCTCTAGCTCCTTCTGGTTTATATAGAGACCTGGTTGACCTGGAGCACCAAGTTTTCTTCCTTTTGGATTCAAAGGTACGTTTAATTTGGGTATTTTCTCAGTTAGTGAGTTTTCCATACCTAATTTCATGTATTTACCTCTTTGATATTTGATTTCTAAGCCAAGGATGTCGTATTGAATTTCATCATCGCTTTCACCTAGATTTATAATCTTGGTATCGTATTGCATCTTGAGTTTTGCTATAATTCTTTTATTTGAATTTAAGTCTTTGCTGAACAATATCATATCATCAACGAATAAGCAGATTGTTACTTGATTGTTCTTAAATACGCATGACCATCCGCGAACTTCTTCCATATCACATTGTTCAATCAGATATGATTTGATCGTTTCATACCAGTTTGCACCACTTTGTTTCAAACCATAAAGTGATTTCCTCAACCGTATTAACTTGTTGTTCATTCCTAAATGTGGTGGAGGTCTTATGTATAATTCTTCTTTGATGTCTGCATACAAGTACGCCGAAGATATGTCTAATTGTGTAATGAAGGAGTCATCGTCTAATGCAAGTGATAGGGATGTCATCAACGCATAATGATGTACAGTGTTGGATTGCATACCTGTATCGTACGTATCAGGATGCTGAATGTCACCTCTTGCAACAAATCTAGCTTTATGAGTTCCGTCACGTTTCTTGTTGAAGATAAACATTGAGTTTATTACTCTTTTAGGGTCTATTTCTTTTCTGTCATAATATTTGTCAGTGTCCCAAGTATTCATTTTCAATAGTTGGTTGACTTCTTTGTGGTATGCTTCGATATATTTTTCCTTTTCTTTTATATCTTTATTATAGGTGATTGCCTCATCGTATCTTAAGGTTGTTCGTATTGGTTTGATTGATTTTACTGCTTTTACAGCCGCGATTAGATGTATTCGTTTCTTTGACCTTGGAGGTTCTAAACTACGCATATTCTTACTATTCCATGTGTCTCGTGATACCTCAATTTCAGTTTCATTATCTTCTAATGATCTTTTCTTACTAGTGATAGTAGCAGAGATATTAGAGTCATCCATACCACCCAAACTGGAATTAGTTTGATGAGAATTTATCGGTGGGAGTTCTTTAAATGGGTCAGGGAATTCGGTAGGAGATTCTGGAGATAGATCAGGGAGTGGGAGATCAGCGATAATAGATTCCTCGGTATTCTGTTCAGAAACATTAGTTGGCGTTTTGATAGGAACAATATTGTGCGATGAATTATTTTCCGGTGGAGAAGCATCGATTGAAGGTGAACGATGTATAATCCTTTTCTCAGTCTCTTGGTCACTTGTCTGCGGAACAGTTTTGTTGTTGATACCACCCAAACTGGGTATTGTCACGTTTGTAGAGTCAGTATCGATGTCGCTGTGTGAGTCTGAGTCACTGAAATCATCAGATTCACTGGCTTGGTATGAATTTTGTGTGTCAGATTTGGACAAAGGAGTAAGTAAAGGAACATCTGATTTATTTATACCACCCGAACCGGCACTGTCGGTAGCAGAAATTTGGGGGATGTTAGATCTCTTCTTAGATGGAAGAATATTAGATTCAGATATGTTAGGATCAACTTCTTTGGGTGCACGAAGATTGATTTCAGATATAGGTTTTGAATCTTCAGTATGAGTTGATGGAGGTGGAGAGTCAGTTGGAATCGGAACGTTTGAAGGGACATTTCTCTGGTGGTCAGGGTTCAGTTCTACGTCAGATTGAAAATCATGGTCAGATTCTATGTTAAGATCGTTAGATTGTTGGATCTCATTTGAAGCAATGAACGATTGATATGAAGCAGTTATACGATTCACGTCTTCATCGAAGGTGAGTGCGTCGTAATTGAATTGGTCTAATCTGGATTCCTTGCCCTGAAGAATAACGTAATTAGTTGTATCTACTGTCTTCTTCAAAGATGGGACATAGATGATATATCCATAAGAGTTTCGAGATGGATGTAGAGCGTAGCCAGGAATGCCACGAGGATGAATTTTGGAGTCAGTGTTATGATTATTGACTATAACGGGTTGACCGAAAGGTAATAAAGTACTGATGTCGAGTCCTGCCAACCCAGCGAGTTGTCTTGCGGATTTTTTGCTTTTAGGTGAAGCTAGTGAGTTCCGTACGATAGTAGAAAATTCGACTGCCGAGAACCATAGATGATTCGGTAGACCACTACATTGCAGTTGAGTACGACAGTCATCTAATAAGGTACGGTTCAGCCGTTCAGCGACACCATGTGCTCGGGAATCCGCTGTGGTTGTATAACATGGGGTTATGCCATATTTATCAAGGAATTTATGGAGAGTTTTGTTAGTGTACTCAGAACCACGGTCCATTTGAATAACCAAAACATTGGACTGAAACTGGTTTTTAATGAAAGCTAGTATCTTCGTAAAGATATCGAGAATAGAGTCCTCGCGACGGTCGTGTAATGGATAAACCCAACGGAATTTTGTTTTCTCATCAGTGAATGAGATGAAATAGGATGGTGCACTCTTTGGTAGGTTGTGAACAGGCCCAAATATGTCAGTATGTAAGTATTGAAAAGGTTCATATGAACTTTGGTATTTTAGCCGTGATCCTATGATATGTCTATGTTTGGTGCTTTTGCCGATTAAACAATCGGGACATTGATAATCACTAGCGTTAGACCAGTCAACATCTGATTCATTAAAATACGTAATGGTGTTCTTTTTGAGTGAATATCTAATTGTCTGGGCATTGGCATGCGCAAGCATCCGATGAATGAAAGGATAAGGATACTTACGTGTGTTTTCACTTGTGTGAACGTTATTAATTGTGGGTACTGAGATATTCGACGGAAGCAAGTACCTTTTAGACACCCAGTAAAAGTCTCCATGTTTTACGATAGGTGCAAGTACGGTGCCGTCAGGTCGTTCTAAGACGTTTTTGGTAAAGCACGCTGTAATATTTCGTTCAGCCAGTTCATTCAAACTGAGTAAGTCATAGGCTATGTTAGGTGTGTGCAATACCTTTATTGTTGTTTTGGTGTCGTCCTGGAAGTGAAATTGAAGATCACCAACAGCGTTAATTGGTATATTGTTTTTTTGAACATCAACTACGCTTATGTCGGGATTAGATATCGCTGAGTGTATGTGATGGGCAGATCTTATAAGAGTTCGTGATGCTCCTGAATCAAGAAGAAGGTGTCCAGGAAGTTCATCATCGGAATGATTCGTATGATTTACTGTAGATTCAGTAAGTTTCTGGCCTAAGATGAAGGTCGTGCTTATTGTTCAATTGAATCGGTTCAGTAGTTGATTTACTGATGGAATCGTTGTCAGTGCTGGGAGAGTTATTAGATGTGGATACATTATGAGCCCTGGCTGTTTTCGATTTCGAATTATTTGTTTTTTGAGGATTCCGAGCTATAACTTTGGGTTTGGTTGTATTCGTATAGCTGCGAGAATCATTCTTCTCATCACTCGGATTTCTCCTGTAATTAGGTTTACTGTTTCTCGATCCCTGTTGTTCTTCATAAATAGCATGGATATCTAAGAACAGTTCAGCGACTGTCATATTTAGATGTCGATGACGTGTGTAGCGTAAAAATTTATATTCGCCAGATAGACCTCTCATAATTAATTGGCATGCGACCTTGTTATTGATATGAATGCCATTATTATTTAGTCTGTCGATAATGTTTGTGACTTTTGTTTCAAATGCATCTGCAGGTGTACTGCCATTATATTGCAAATTTGCCAGGGTCACAATGTCATTTGCCTCTTGGGTATCAGATTGCGTTTTTTCAATACTTTTGGAAAGAATTTTCATGATATCCGTATAATCAACAGATAGGATGTCTTTGACCCAGATAGGTAGGAATTGAGAGGGAGCAAATATTTGAAAAGTGTTATACAAGAAGGTGAGTTCATCATCAGTGATCTGACGTACGGGTTTTCCGTTTACTGTCGGAATAATATCACCGAGATTCGAGTTTTGTAAAAATTTGATGTATGTTTTAACCCAATTTAGAAAGTCATTAGGTGAGGTTAACATTGGTGGTGGTCTGACATATTTTTTAGTGGATGTCATATCAGAGTCCGCTGAGGATGAATCAGTAAATGTATTACCTGACTCAGGTGATGGGGTGCTCAGAGGCGTTCCAACTGATGGTGGATACTGCGGAAACTGTGATTGTGGCCCAGGTGGAAAGTACATAGGCGACATTTGATAAGGTGTATACGGAATCATAGATGGGTGTCCGTAAAATGACCAACCAGATGGATTGGCTTGGTTTTGGGTCATCATGCACTGCTGTGGGTACGGCCCATTCTGTGGTGAATGTGACTGAGCAGTTTGAGGAGAGGCATGATGGGGGTTCTCTGGAACAGCTGATGAAGCAGGTGTTGTTGTCTGTTGAGAGTTAGCCTTAGTGGAAGCCTTATCATATTCTTGAATTTTGGAAGCTGAAACGTCTAACGGATCTTGATTTGTGTGGACTTCCTTAGAAGTAACCGAAGCACAGGCGCTACCATGAGAATTAAGTGAATAATTAGATAATTGTTGGGATTCCATTGTTACTAAAGGCTATAATATTAGGTATATAGAATATACTAGAAGTTCTCCTCGAGGATATAGGAATCCACAAAAGGGAATCGATAGTTCTACATAGTGTTATTACTTTATCATCTTTCCTTTTATACTTTGTCATTCATTATCCTATTACATTATCAATCCTTGCATTTCAGTTTCCATTAGATTGGATGACTGTTTCTCAATTTTTATGCCATCCTCTTGCACCGCATGTTATAATATAATATTAAATAGATGATATTAGAATTTCATTCCAACAAAATAGATGATTTTAGAATTTGATTCCAACAATCTTCTCGTTGATAAATTTAGTAATGCGACGTATGCTATTCTGAAATAAAATACATGTATAAAATACAAGACTCCATGGCCAAGTTGGTTAAGGCGTGCGACTGTTAATCGCAAGATCGTGAGTTCAACCCTCACTGGGGTCGCTTTTTTGGAGGACAAATGTTTTTCCTTTTTTTCGGGCCCTTCACACAACGGCATTTTTTTATTTTAAGTCCACTATGATTTAGATGAGCTCTCTTTTGGCGTACCACTGCAATAAAGAAATTAATAATCTTCTGCTCTTGGTCTTTAGTTTCCAGAGAACTGATACTCGCGTTTGCTTTCAAATAAAAATTTTATAATACTTTGGTAGGAAAAATGGGTGATGAATTACACAGCCGTTTACTTCACCAAAGCGATGGCACTAAGGATGCCGTCCTTTATAAGATAATAGAATCGTTAGTTTGCTCCATATGCCATGATTATATGTTCGTACCGATGATGACACCTTGTGGCCATAATTATTGCTATGGTTGTCTGAATACCTGGTTTGCCAGCAATACTCAAAAAGAATTGGCCTGTCCACAGTGCAGATCTGATATTACCACTATTCCCGCATTGAATACTACATTACAACAGTATTTATCATTCATTCTGGACAAGTTAAGTAGCGAAGATGACGAGTCTTTTAAAAAAATTTTAACGACTAAAATCAAAGAGGAAACCGATTACAAGAATGACAAGGAAAGGGACACGTTGTTCGACAAGGTATTTAAGAATAGCGCACTGGCAGTGGCCGACGACTCGGATGACGGTATCACACGTTGTAGTAATTGCCATTGGGAATTAGATCCAGATGAAGTAGAAGACGGAAATGTTTGTCCTCACTGCAACGCCAGAATAAGGAATTACGCAGGTGGCCGTGACGAATTCGACGAAGAAGAATACAGTGAAGGAGAGTTGGATGAAATTCGGGAAAGTATGCGTAGGCGTAGAGAGGATCGATTGGCATCTACCGATCCGTTTGCCAGTAGAGATGATGTAAGTTCTGAAGAAGATGATAGCAGTGAAGAAGAGCCAATGCGAGAACATATTCCACAAGGCCGTTGGGCCAGGTCACATAACCGTAGCATTGCTGTCGATGCTGTGGATGATGAAGATGACGAAGAGGAATTAGAGGAAGATGAAG
Organism: Saccharomyces paradoxus; assembly: GCF_002079055.1. Classification (NCBI taxonomy): domain Eukaryota; kingdom Fungi; phylum Ascomycota; class Saccharomycetes; order Saccharomycetales; family Saccharomycetaceae; genus Saccharomyces; species Saccharomyces paradoxus. The sequence continues at coordinate 220,452 of NC_047501.1, forward strand.
AAGAGATGGATTCTGATTTGAAGGATTTTATAGAGGATGATGAGGATGACGAAGATGGAGACGGCAGTAGGAGGAACTTGGTATTGTCTGCATTCAAGAACAGACATGTAGTTATTACTGACGATGAGGAAGAGGAGGAAGAACGGCGGAATGCTATAGAAGAGGAGGATCATGACAGTGACTTTTATGAGCACAATGATGAAGGGTTTGTAAGTGGTGATAGCCTTGATGAAGGCCGGAAAGAGGTTACAGAGGTACAGTCGAGTTCTGATTCAGAAGATCATTCGATTTCATATCCTAGCTCTAACGATGCCAGGGATAATGATGAACATGACGCGGAAGAGTTAGATGACCCGCAACCAAAAAGGCAAAAGCGCTTCCGTGTTGTTCTAGGAGACAGTGACGATGAATGATCTAAATATTTTAATTAGCGAGAGCGGTATATTTATGGAACCTTTATGTATATTATTAAAGAACTCCTTTCTGTTCTTATTGCATTAAGATTTTTAAGCGGTATTATAGTCGAATGTGATCAGTAACTGTGTATAATATTAGTAGATCAAGAATAATATAAAGCACGATCTATATATGGGTGAATCTTCCTTTTTTTTTTGGACTGTTATTGGTATTTTTTATGCGTTACGTTAATCAGCCCAATTATGTGGGGGTTATGCAAGGACTATTTTCCGAGCAGTAAAATTCAAGTGCAAGAGAGAAATAAAGCATTAAAACTGAAGAAAAGTGGCAGCGAACATAACAAGAAGTAACTACTTCCTAAATTCAATTGCGAGAGGAAGGAAAAAAGAGGGGTAATGATACGGTTCACGGTTCTACGTAATACTAAGACACCTCTACTTTCTGCGAGAAGTATATGCTTATTTGCCCAGGCGCCCACCGGCAGGCAGATTCGGTGTAATACCTTGAATAAAGCCATTACAACTAAAATACTTTTATTTACAGCATCAAAAAGACATGTTCATGATGGCAAGCATTTTTTTACGACACCACATCAGCAGCAACAGACGAAGTCGGGGGAAACTGAAGAGGGAAACCGTCCTAACTTAGAAGAGGACTTGAAAAGCATTGGTCAAGCAATAACACACCAACGAAACAAGCGCCGAAAACAAATATGGTCCGCCATATTCGGAGGTATATTCGGCGTGATAATAGGATACTCAGTAATCTATAAAGTGGTGTATTTAAAGGAACAAAGTTTCTTACCATTGTTTCCTTCATCCAAGATACGTAAGCTGAGTGCAAGAGATTTGAAAAGGGTTGACGTAAACCAGGTACAGAAGCTTTCTAAATTACGGGTTTTAGAGATATTATCTGGTCATGAAATGATTAAAGAACAATACGGAGTGCCGTTACTAGATAAAGACGGAAATTCACCCACGTTAAACGAGTTCAGCATGTGGTGTGAAGACCAAGATCCATGTGTAACTGGTATTGTAATGGAACCTGACGATCAAAGAGATAGTTCACACACTTGGTATAGAATACCCTTTGTTTGCAAGTGGAGGATAACACACCGGCCGATAAGCATTCGGAGGACTATCGACGATTTGCTGAACCGCATTGGTTTAGAAACAGCGGATTTATTTGAGATAATATCGCCCGAGAGGGTATACGGATCGTTCAAGTACGAATACCCACTACAAGGGGACTCACATGCATTGCACCTTTGGTTCCACGGTGAAATCGAACTGGACGATGATTCTTTGATTGTATATAATGGAAAATTTCACGTTGATGTTAAACTGCAAGAAATTGATCTGTTCAGGCGTGAAAAGAACGGGCAATTAGTGCAGTACGTTCTATACAAAAACGATGCCAGCGACAAATGAAAAAAAAATGTAAATATTTTTATCGCAATTATGATTATTATCGTTATTAAACTACTTATTTTCGGTTACGTAGATGAAATAGTGTTATATAAGAATATTTGAGAAGGTGAAAAACTGATAAATAAATATAATAGAGTGAAAAAATGGAGACGAACTGGAAGGAAAGGAAAAAAAATTAGAAGCACCGAATTTACTACTCTGGGGCCTACAGATGGAATATCAAAAGGAAAAAAGAAAAGAAATTTTACATTTCAGAAACGTCAATAGGTATTATCATCGTGGCGGTGAGCGGCATCTTTCCTAAATCAAAAAGGCCAAAGCACCACCGACGGCGGCACCGACGACTCCAGCGTTTAACAGTTGGCCATTTTGAGCGTGCAAAGCAGGAGCAGCGTTACTCGTAGTGTTGGAAGCGTTTTGAGCATTTACGCTAGTAGCGAGGCCGAAGACAGAGACGGCGGAAATCAAAACTTGTGATACTTTCATGATTAAATTATACGTTAAATTAGCGTGCTTACTTGAAGGATTATCCAGAATGAAAAAACCTGGAAAAAAAGTAACTGGAGAAAGGAAGCGATGAGTAAGAAAGGGCATTTATATATACGTTTATATAAAAATGTATAATCATACTTGCATGTATGGAATGTCCCATAAGGGGTGAGAGGAGACAAAAATGGAAACAGGGGAAAAGAAGAATGAAAAAAAAGGATTATTTTAGGAGAGAAAGGGGATTAGAAGAACATCGGGCATAAACCTTTCTGCATCATCCTTTATTGATATTTGACAGGTTGCGATTGATGAAATATTGATGTTATTAAGGTATTTTCAATAGCCACCGCCCCGTCCCTTGAAACGGCCTCTCGTCGAGACCTTGGCAACTGTGTCTGGGTGTGTGGTATATTACATCAGAGGAAGATATAGGTTTGAGCGGCTAAACTCCCTTAGCTGAGGGGGGCGGGCTGGCCAGGATATTCAGTGGCCATTTTTCCTTCTCGCAGGTCCGGCCAATTTGTGCCGGTATTCTCCAGGGAAAAAAAGCATGCGGGGTAATGATATAGATGATATACAAGTGGGTTAAATTACATTACATATTGGAATTGAAAGCAGGCAAAGAAAGGGTAATAGAGGAGGACTATTCTGTGTAGGCATGTAGGGACATGCGAGACCTCTCATATTTTCTTCTGTAATTTGATATAGAAAAGATGGTAGTCATCCAAATCATAAACAATTTTGTCTAACTTGGTATATTCGGGCAGTGACTCGTTGATGCTTAATAGTTTTTGGAAGGATTGGTTCTTATAGTTTTTGGTGAAGAAGGTCATCGAGAACTCTCTTGGTTGAAAAACGTTCAGGATATGTAGAAGAACGTCCAAGTTATCTTGCTTCCCTTGAGAAATGTCAAAAACGGGTATGTTACTTTCGAAAGAGGCGTAGGACCAACCCTTTTCTGGAGTCACGTGCAGGGTGTAATAATATTTTTCATCGAGAATCATATTGGATGAGTATCCGCATGGCGTGAATGCAAATGCATCGTGGTGAAATGATAAATTTGAGTCTTGAGCTGAGTTCACGTATATTTCGTCAAGCCTTGTGTTTTTGGTCATTTGGTAGCCAAGGTTGTGGCCTTTGTCTTCGTTCGGCTCTACCGGGGCAGTTGTAGATGCTTCAGGGCCGCAAACAAACTTACTAGCACACTCAGGGTCCAGCTCCGTCATTAGTACTTCGAAAGTTTCGTCGTCGTCCTCGATGTACTCCTTCCCCTGAGGTGTGGGGCGATCCGTCTCAGTGACGTACAGGTTCCAATGGTTGCTCTTGTCATTTCTTCCCACGGAATAGCTTTTACCATTGTCGAAAAATTTGTTCAAATAGTCGACTTCGTCAGCCCAGTTTTGATGGATAGCAGCTTGTTTGCAGGGGAAAAGGAAACATCGTCTAGAATAGAACACTTTGAACGGTTTGTACTTACCCCCTTGCGTTCTCTGGAAAACCCACGACAACTCTTGCTCAACGATCTGGAAAAGCTTTTCGAGACAGAACAATGTGGTCGTAGTACCACACGTCTTCATCGTCAATTTATGATCGAAGACGAAGAGCGAGGACTCACTCAACAAAAAGGCGTCCAGTTCTTTGGTCTTCTTCATAGAAAGAACTTCGCACTTGACTAGTTTCAAAATCTCGATCCATCTGTCCATGGCAATATTTCTCAACGTCTTTTCAGTGGTGATGGACTTCTTGTGAGGAAAGAACCAGATTTCCAGCAACTTCTCAGGCCCCTCGAACGCATCCGTCGAGTCTAAGGTGGCTGATAGTTCATGGTCAATGTAGTTGTGGTTAGTCAGTTCTTTGATGGTAACGGTCATTGTATGGTCTGCTTATTTGCGTAAGATACTATAAATGAAAACGTAAAAAATAAAAAAAAAGCTACAATACAGTAATTGATTAACCTGAAAGAAAAAAAGAAAAAAGAGCTGACGCAAGCAGCGAGCTGTAGCGAATACAATATATACACGTATAGATATGCAGAGATGCTTTTAATAACTGACAAAGTTTATTCGATGCCTGAATACCGGAGAAACGTATTTAGATTTTTTTCTTCGAGTGGAAAAAAAGTGAGGTATTCGACAAGTCAGTCATTATGTACGGAGGTTACAATTCATTGTGGAAGAAAGAAAGAGGGAAGGGAAAAGGAGGCGAAAGATAAAAGCCTTATTGCCAAACTATTCAGCCTGATTTAGTAGATGTCACTACTGATGGAAGGCTAGCATATCTTTGAAAACTTTCTGTCAGCTATAATCGATTTGAAATTCTTCTAACCCTAGGAAGGCCGTAATATACATATCCGGGTAGCCGCTCAATAGTTTTATTTTCCTCTTTATTTTTTTCTAATTCGAAGTTTTTTTTCACTGACAGTTGGGCTATAAAAGAGCCTTATAGATGAAGAGTCCTAAATTCTTTAATGACGGGGTAGGAAATAGGAAGTTAGCATCAAGTAACCTACGCTATTTGCGCAACAGACATGATGGAGTACCCTCATACTGTGGCGCACTCATTTATATAAACTCAGGGACTGCAAAAGAAGTGGCGAGGTAGCCCACATTGAGTGGAATTACACAAACTTCCTTGCCGCGATACTACGGTCCCCAGAACAATTCTAACAAGCAATTACATATTCCCCCGCTGAACCTGCACAGTCCACGGATGGTGCAGAAGCTATATGATTCGGGGGAAGACGCTTTTTCACATCTCCTTGCATAATAAAAATAGTAATTAAGTAATAAGGCACAAATAGGTCTCTTGTGGATATTATTAGGCATTACCCTGCAATGTGGCGGCCTCTTTTTCATTTCGAATCGGGCCTTTCACCCCGGCCTCGGTTGCGTCGATCAGAAAATTATTATGGATGAGGATGGTGAAGGTACTTTAACCTTTACAGTCAAGATTCCAATAGCCCACCATTCACAAGGACTAGGAATTTGTCACTGGAAACAGCTGGTTCCGCAAAGAAGTACTTCCACGACATTGCTACATACTTGTGCTGTTATATTTTTATTTGTTAGTTAAACCCATTTTATAAGCGTATCGTTTCGTATAGTGCCGTACTCAAAGATCAAGGACTAAAACGCTATTTCTTTTATATCTGCTATGTCTGCTGCTCCTGTCCAAGACAAAGACACTCTGTCCAATGCCGAGCGTGCTAAGAACGTCAACGGTTTGCTTCAGGTGCTCATGGACATTAATACTCTTAACGGAGGGAGCTCCGACACTGCTGATAAGATAAGAATCCATGCCAAAAACTTCGAAGCTGCTTTGTTCGCTAAAAGCTCTTCAAAGAAAGAATACATGGACAGCATGAACGAAAAAGTTGCTGTCATGCGCAACACGTACAATACCAGGAAAAACGCCGTTACTGCTGCAGCTGCTAATAACAACATCAGCCCCGTGGAACAGCACCATATTAACAACTTGAAAAATTCTGGCAGCAGTGCCAATAACATGAGCGTCAATATGAACCTAAACCCTCAGATGTTCTTGAATCAGCAGGCTCAGGCAAGACAACAGGTTGCACAACAATTAAGAAATCAACAGCAACAACAACAACAGCAGCAGCAGCAACAACAACAACAACAACAACAACAACAACAACAACAGCAGCAGCAGCAGAGGCGTCAATTGACTCCTCAGCAACAACAATTAGTGAATCAAATGAAAGTAGCGCCCATTCCCAAGCAACTACTGCAAAGAATTCCTAATATTCCGCCAAATATCAACACTTGGCAGCAAGTCACTGCTTTGGCTCAACAGAAACTACTAACGCCTCAGGATATGGAGGCTGCGAAGGAAGTTTACAAGATTCACCAGCAATTGCTGTTTAAAGCAAGGTTGCAGCAACAACAAGCACAGGCCCAGGCCCAAGCCCAGGCCCAAGCCAATAACAATAATAACGGCCTCCCTCAAAATGGTAATATTAACAATAATATGAATATTCCTCAACAGCAGCAAATGCAACCTCCTAATGCAAACACGAACGCCAATCCTTTGCAGCAGCAACAATCTCAGAATACCGTACCAAACGTCCTCAACCAAATCAACCAAATTTTCTCTCCAGAGGAGCAGCGCAGCTTATTGCAAGAAGCCATTGAAACCTGCAAGAATTTCGAAAAAACACAATTGGGCAGTACAATGACGGAACCTGTTAAGCAAACCTTTATTAGAAAATATATCAACCAAAAGGCCTTGAGAAAAATCCAAGCTTTGAGAGACGTTAAGAACAACAACAACGCTAACAACAACAGCTCCAACCTCCAAAGAGCTCAGAATGTCCCTATGAACATCATCCAACAACAACAGAGCACGAACAATAATGATACCATCCAATCTTCTGCTACGCCTAACACTACCGTTTTCCCTCAGCAACAGAATGCAAGTTCTAAATTATATCAAATGCAACAACAACAACAGGTTCAGGCACAAGCTCAAGCCCAGGCACAAGCCCAGGCACAAGCCCAGGCACAAGCGGCACAAGCACAAGCACAAGCACAAGCCCAGGCTCAAGCACAGGCGCAAGCACAAGCACAAGCACAAGCACAAGCACAAGCACAGGCACAGGCTCAGGCTCAAGCACAGGCGCAAGCACAGGCTCAGCGCCAACCCTCCCAACAACCACAGCAGGCTCAGCCACAAACCAATCCACTGCATGGGTTGACACCAACTGCAAAGGATGTCGAAGTCATTAAGCAATTGTCATTGGATGCTTCCAAGACTAACCTAAGACTTACAGATGTAACGAATTCTTTATCCAATGAAGAAAAGGAAAAAATAAAAATGAAGTTAAAGCAGGGTCAAAAGCTGTTTGTTCAAGTAAGTAATTTTGCACCACAAGTTTACATTATCACAAAGAATGAAAATTTCTTGAAGGAGGTTTTTCAGTTAAGAATCTTTGTCAAAGAGATCCTAGAAAAGTGTGCCGAGGGTATTTTTGTTGTTAAATTAGACACCGTTGACAGGTTGATTATTAAGTATCAAAAATACTGGGAAAGTATGAGAATTCAAATTTTAAGAAGACAAGCTATTTTAAGGCAGCAACAACAAATGGCTAACAATAATGGAAATCCGGGCACTGCTTCTGCTGGTAATAATAATAATATTGCAACTCAGCAAAATATGCAACAGTCACTACAGCAAATGCAGCATTTACAGCAATTGAAAATGCAGCAACAGCAACAGCAACAGCAACAGCAACAACAACAGCAACAGCAACAACAACAGCAACAACAACAACAGCAACAGCAACAGCAGCAACAACAACAACAACACATATATCCTTCCTCGACCAGTGGTGTAGCTAATTATCCAGCGATGGCGAATGCATCCAGTAACAATATGTCATACATAAACCATAAAAATACCTCTAGCATGGATTTTTTGAACTCTATGGAGAATACACCAAAGGTTCCCGTATCTGCCGCGGCAACCCCATCACTCAACAAGACGATCAATGGTAAGGTGAATAGCAGAACAAAATCTAATACTATACCTGTTACCACCATTCCATCAACAAATAAGAAGCTCTCCATGTCAAATACTGCTAGTCAACAGCCCACTCCCAGGTCTGCATCGAATACCGCAAAATCAACTCCAAATACAAATCCTTCTCCATTGAAAACTCAAACGAAAAATGGCACACCAAACTCCAACAACATGAAGACTGTACAATCTCCCACGGGCGGACAACCATCATATAATAGTGCCATAATTGAGAATGCATTCAGAAAGGAAGAACTCTTGCTTAAAGATTTGGAAATGAGGAAATTGGAAATATCTTCTCGTTTTAAACATCGACAAGAAATTTTCAAAGATTCTCCTATGGATTTGTTTATGAGTACAGTTGGTGATTGTTTAGGTATCAAAGATGAAGAGATGCTTACTTCATGTACTATTCCCAAGGCTATGGTTGATCACATCAACGGTTCTGGTAAAAGGAAGCCTACTAAGGCAGCCCAAAGGGCTCGCGATCAGGATTCAGTCGACATTTCCATAAGGGACAACAAGTTGATTATGCAGAGTAAATTCAATAAGACTAATAGGTCTTATTCAATTGCGTTGCCCAATGTTGCTGTTATATTCAAAGGTATTGGTGGAAACTTCAAAGACTTATCCACTTTGGTTCATTCATCATCGCCGTCCACATCTTCTTCTAATGTAGATGTCGGTAATCCTAGAAAGAGGAAAGCCAGCGCATTAGAAATAAGCCCGCAGGATTCGATAGCCTCAGTGCTATCACCAGATTCAAATATAATGAGTGATTCTAAAAAAATCAAAATAGATTCTCCTGATGACCCGTTCATGATAAAATCCGGAGCCACATCTGATGAAAAACAAGAAGTTACGAAGAATGAAGCGCCATTTTCAACTTCTGCCGCTAATTCAGAACAATTCAACGTATGGGATTGGAGTAATTGGACAAGTGCTACTTGAACCTCGACATCCCCATATTTGAAGTCACCTAGTTTGGTGTTATGATCACCAATACCCCTCTTTCTTTCTCCTTTCAACTCTTTTTTAACTCTTAAAAAGAAATTCTTTATTTCACAAAAATTTCTCCCCACTTTTAATGTAATTTTTTTTTTTTATATAAAATATATATATATATATAAACATGAGTATCAATACAATATAACCTAATTTAGCTTTTTATTTCAGTGTACTTTACTACCACCAGTACTAGAAAGTGTCACTTACATCGATGCGCTTTCTTTGGCCGGGTTAGCCCGTGCTGACAAATAGTCGAAACTACTTGAATCATCCGTATATATTCGAAATCAACTATATTTACGACCTTTGACTGGTAGCAAACTGCCAGTGTTAAGCAATTAGAGAAAAATGTACCAAGTTGGCACAAATATGCCACGCTCTCCACCCTCCAAGGATCAATTAAATGAACTGATCCGGGAAGTTAACCAATGGGCTATCACTAATGGATTAGCCATGTATCCTCCTAAATTTGAGGAGAACCCATCAAATGCATCGGTGTCACCGGTAACTCTCTATCCAACTCCAATTCCTAAGAAATGTTTTGATGAGGCCGTTGAAATACAACCTGTATTCAATGAACTATACGCCCGCATTACCCAAGATATGGCACATCCTGACTCTTTCTTGCATAAAACAACGGAGGCATTGGCTCTATCAGACTCCGAATTCACGGGCAAATTGTGGTCGTTATACCTTGCTACTTTAAAAAATTCACAATACAAAAAGCAGACTTTTAGACTAGGTATATTCAGATCAGATTACTTAATTGATAAGAGAAAGGGTGCTGAACAGATTAAGCAAGTTGAATTCAACACAGTGTCTGTATCATTTGCAGGTCTTAGCGAGAAAGTTGATAGATTACACTGCTATTTAAATAAGGCAAATAAGTACGATCCTAGAGGACCGTACTATAATGAACAAAATATGGTCATTTCTGATTCAGGATATCTGTTGTCTAAGGCGTTGGCCAAAGCTGTTGAATCGTATAAATTACAACAAAGTTCTTCTATTTCTAGTGATCCTATTGTTGCGTTCATTGTGCAAAGAAATGAAAGAAATGTGTTCGATCAAAAGATCTTGGAACTGGATCTATTGGAAAAATTCGGTACCAAATCTGTTAGGTTGACGTTTGACGATGTAAACGATAAATTGTCCATTGATTATGAAACAGGAGGGCTTTTCATTAAGGACACGAAAGAAGAAATAGCAGTGGTTTATTACAGAACTGGTTACACAACCACTGACTACACGTCCGAGAAGGACTGGGAGGCAAGACTATTTCTTGAAAAAAGTTTTGCCATAAAGGCCCCAGATTTACTCACTCAGTTATCTGGTTCCAAGAAAATTCAGCAATTGTTGACAGATGAGAGTGTGTTAGACAAGTACATATCCAGTTCTGAAAAAAAGGATAGTTTGTTGAAAACATTTGTCAAAATATATCCCTTAGATGATACAAAGCTGGGCAGGGAAGGCAGGAGGTTAGCCTTAAACGAGCCTTCTAAATACGTCTTAAAACCACAAAGAGAAGGCGGCGGCAACAATGTTTATAAAGAAAATATTCCAGATTTTCTGAAAAGTATCGAAGAACGTCATTGGGACGCATATATTCTCATGGAGTTGATTGAACCTGAGTTGAATAAAGATAATATTATATTACGTGATGACAAATCTTATAACGAACCAATCATCAGTGAATTAGGTATTTACGGTTGCGTTCTATTCAACGACGAGCAGATTTTATCGAACGAATTTAGTGGCTCATTATTAAGATCCAAGTTTAACACTTCGAATGAAGGTGGCGTGGCAGCAGGATTCGGATGTTTGGACAGTATTATTCTGTACTAAGTACACATGTACCATATGTATAAATGCTATATTGATGCGAAAAAGATGTTGGGACTTGATTTACAAGCAACTAAAGAATATATAACCATGCTTCTACATAAAATTTGCTGTTCTAGACTTAGTCTTTCTTTCTTTCCCCCTTTAGTAGCGAGGAACACCATTTAGCTGCACCAACAGTATTACTAGATATGGTGACTATTGTGAAGAACGGTATCAGCTCCAACAGACCCGCAGACATACCAAAACATATAAAACTTGCGTAATGCTCATACTGAAAATCTTTCGCTTGTTTCTTACTAAACCCCTTTAGTAAGAAGTACCTCTGCAAATAGGTAAAGGTTCTTTTTGGGGCCATTAATTGATTTGCCAAGATTGGTCCTACAATAGGAATTAGCGACAGCAATGTTAATGAGGTAAAATTAGATACTTTAAAAAGCATTCTGAACAGTAATTTGGGAATTTTGAGAATCCAACTTCCCTTTATTGTGTTGAAATTTCTCACCGCGTCAGGTTCATCGATTTTTCTATGTGGTTTTTGTAGTTTAGGCAAAACCTTCACCTCGTTAAGAAATTCGTCTTGATCTTGCAACACTAAAGATATATCAAATATCTGATTCGTAATATGAGTCAGCACCAAGGTCCTACAAACGAAAGCAGTTAGGACGTTTGTTTGTAAAATCCATTGAATATGAACCAATATCACACCAAGAGGTCCTAGTAACAGTATAGCCCATGTCACTAAAAGTGGTACAAGCGTGACGTAAAAGAGACCAGCAATGGTAACAAAAATCAGAGCATAGCAAACCGCAAACAGTAAAATATGTTTCCAATAAACGGGATTTGTCAGTACTTCATAAAACCCCTATATTTAACAGATAAAAGAAAGAAATATGTTAGTCATAAAAAAAAATGCCATATCAATACAAATAATATAATATACTTACTAAAAATGGGTAGATGAATGCTCTGGAGTTGAAAATTTCTTTAATAAAGTTTTTTTTAAGCAATTCGTATCTTACCTTCATTGTTGGTATTGTCTCAGGAAACCAAATATCAAACTGTCTTCTTAAAATTTTTAGCCAACGATTTATGTTACTTTCCTTTGAAATACTGTGTTCTTTAGACGGCTTTTCTAAAGGTTGTGGCGTCTTTTCTGCAAGGACCGTGGAATTAACATGTGTGCCGTGAGAAGTCTGGCTGTGACTTATAAGCTCAATTCCAACTTTCATCCTTTGTTGTCTTTTGCAGCCAACCAGGGGTCCTTAGGGATATATAACCTTGCCCTTTTTTTTCTTATGACGTCCCTTTACTTTTCTTGAGGGTGATTTACTTTATTGAGTTTCTGTTCCGAGCCAAAAAACCCTGATTTTCATAATCCCCTGATTTCCCAAATTTCTATGCAAATGCAAGTGCTCAAAGAAATGAATATTATTAGCAAGTAACATATATATGTACATATATAATTTCTATATGAACTGGTATGAAAAAAGAAAAGTGCCAGCTTCATGGCGGATTTATATGGGCTATTGATTGTTGGATCGGAGGCGCATAGGATCCTACAGTGGGCTCTTCCGGTTCTGCAGGGGCGGAAGGGGGTTCAGCTGGTTGCTCCTGGTCTTTTATCTCCTTTACTATCCAAAGTGAAGCACCCACCACGTTTGTGCCGATGAACAACCCTCCCAAAATGGGAATAGAGTCTAATATACCGCTTGATATTGAGTAAAGGAGCCACTTGGCAAAACCTTTGTAGTACACTTCAGAAAGTTGGCGTGAATCCAAGTGTAGTACGTCAACAAAATAAGGCTCAAAGTAATAAAATCCCATTCCGGGGCTAAATGGTAGCATGTTGATTGTAATAGGACCCACTATTGGAACAAGCAACAATAAAAGAAACATAAAGGCTATGAAGATATACCAGAAGAAAAAGATGAAAAACTGCGGCAAAGAGACGAGATAAAACCGTTTGGAAAAAAGGCCACCCAATCGATGTGACCTTCTGTAAACAAAGGACGTAAAACTTATTGTCTCACAGGCTTTACTTAATTCTGGCAATCCCTTCCTTGCAAATGTCACCCCATAAATACGCGTGAAAAGAACAAAATCAGTACCCTTCACCATAGAATTACATAGGGTTGTGGAAATCAGTATGGTTTGCACATAGGCCAGAGGTAGCGCAAAGAGTCCGAGAAAGGGCAGGTAGATGCACACCAACAAAGACCACGCAAGGATCGACGTAAACGCAACAATAAGCAGAAAATTCAGCAGGTAGTATCCAAATATTAGAAAGAACAGATGCAAATAATCCGAGTTTCCCACGGATTCACTGATTCCCTTCAACGGCGGTTAGTATAACTGCTTAAAAAAATAGGCTGTATGCTGGGACGTAAACATACTTTATACGGATACCAGATAATCTGATGGGATGACTCTAGGTCTTTCCAGAAATTGTCCTTGATAAGCATAGCATTCTTGTACCATTGGACTATCGGAGCCTTGTATGCCATCCAGATTTTTGACTTTCTATGGTTCGTTTGGTCCTGGATGGGTAGTAATTGTGGCTCCTCCCCTTCTGCCAGTGGCGTGGGGGCATATGGATGTCTATGATAGTACCAATCAGGTTGCGGTCTAGTCGACATGTTTGCTTAGGGTCTTGAAAACTCTTATAGTTCTAATCGTAAAATTAAAAAAGTATTAATAGTAAAATGGTTTATATAATGTTTTCATACCAAATTCATCGTTTTTGTGGCGCGACGCGATCCGCCAAAATCAACGGAAAAATTCGTCGGAATATTTTTTTTTTCTTTTTGGCCAAGCTATTGTTATAGGTGGGGCAGGGGCAAGAGTCGATATGTCATCGCGAAGCTGCAAGGAAATGATTTGTCGAATGCGATAAAGCGTAAAAGCTGTTTGTCTATAAGATCGGCAAGCACCATTTGCAAGCGTGTTTCTGAGAATAACAGTCCTGTTCAAACTCTTTTCTTCTGGTGTGAGTAATCAGCAAGTGAAAAGAGAACGAAGTAAAAAAAAAAAGAAAAGAAAAAGAAACAAGAGCAAAAGAAACGATACAGGCTGGCTTATAAAATAATAGCATCGCGAACGATCAATAAGGGGCCCTGTTTATTTTTAACAAGTTTGGATATTTCGTGTTTTTCTTTAAGCTGAGACATCCACGTCTACATCCTCTTCCATTCCTTGTCAAAAACAACAGAATAGGAAGTAACAACAACAGTATAAATCATTATAAACTTTTTTCCCTTTTTTTTGGTAACTTTTAACGCTTGAAATTTTAAGTTTGGCAAGAACAGTAACTATACTTCTTCGCAGGGTGTTTCATTGTTACTCTTTTGCCTTGCTGAGCTATAGTAAAGTATCATAAACAAGGAACACAATGACATGCCCGGTTAGTGCAGCCGCTCCTGCCGACATTTCATATTCTAAAAATACCCCATTGGTAGGCTTGTCGAAACCTCCATGCTTCTACCAACACGCTTCTTCCTCTGTCGATTCGTTTTCGTCGACATTCAGTGATGATGACCGTTCGGACCTCGTTGCTGTACCTAACGAATCGCCGCATGCATTTTCGTATAACCCAATATCACCAAACTCTCTGGGAGTAAGATTGACTATCTTAAGAAGGTCTTTGGAAATAATGGTTAATAGTCCCGACATTTTACATGAGTTGAAGAAAAAAGCACCCGTAATAGCATACCCTCCCTCAATTAGACATACGAGAAACTTAACAGAGACTGCCACGCTATCAGCATCCGGATATCCCCAATCCAAAGGGTCCCCTATTCTACCATCAGTACCCAATACCCCATCTCCTGCTAATAGGCCCGTGATACAAAGAGCGACATCATTAATGGTACTCCCGGATAACGATGCTGCCAGTAAGCTGAATCCAGCCAAGTCTGAGTTAGAAAACCTGTTATTCCTGTTAAATTTGGCACTGGAGAATAATTCGTTCGAAAGAGCCTCTGATTTACACATGTTATCATTATTAAATATCAAGAAACTAAACTTCGATTCAGGCATTCAAAAATCAGAAACTTTAAAAAAAGTTTTACTAGATAGTTTAGCAGAACCATTTTTTGAAAACTATAAGAAGTTCCCCCACAAAGAGTTAGGTATTCAATCACAATACAACCAATATGAGGAGAAACGCGACGATATAGTTTCCTTAGCAGACATCAAACCACAACAAGACTATAGCCGAATACTTCATCCTTTCACATCTGCGAAGAATTCTGGGCCGGAGGCCATTTTCACCTGCTCTCAACAATACCCCTGGAATTTTAAAGCTGCCAACGACTTGGCGTGTCTAACGTTCGGTATATCAAAGAATGTTATCAAGGCACTTACTTTATTAGACCTTATTCACACGGATAGCAGGAAATTTGTTCTAGAGAAAATTATGAATGCAGAAGATGATAACCAAGAAATTGTGTTTACCGGAGAAACAATACCTATTGTTCAGCCAAATTCGACAAACGATAATAAATTACCAAATTTGATTTGGGCTTCGCTATGGGCCAAGCGGAAAAATGGCCTACTGGTCTGTGTATTTGAAAAAACACCTTGCGACTACATTGATGTCATGTTAAACCTGACAGATTTCTCAGTAGACAGCATTATTGATACAACACACTTTCTGGAAAACTTCGACGACAAAAAACAGCAGCAAGAGTCAACTTCACCAGGGACAGTAAAGAAAACAGTAAAATTTGCCAATGAAATTCATGATATCAGATCAATAAGTCACTCACTAAGTAAACTAATTGATGAAGTACGTTTTGGAAAAGTTTTTTCTGCAGACGATGATTTATTACCTTTGCCTATCAGGGTGGCAAATCACGTCAATGAGGAGAGGTATTTTACATTGAATTGTCTGTCAGAAAATATACCATGTGCAGTTACAACTTCCGTGTTGGAAAACGAAATAAAATTAAAGATTCATAGTTTACCCTATCAGGCTGGGTTATTTGTTGTTGACAGCCACACTTTAAGTCTTTTAAGCTTCAATAAATCTGTTGCTAAAAACATGTTTGGCCTGCGACTTCATGAATTGGCCGGTAGTTCGGTTACTAAGGTAGTGCCTTTTTTAGAAAATATGATATCTTATGTCAATAAAACTTATCCTATGTTAAACATCACACTACCAGAAAATAAAGGATTGGTCTTAACAGAACATTTTTTCAGAAAAATTGAAGCTGAAATGCATCACGATAAGGACTCGTTTTATACTTCTATTGGTCTAGATGGCTGTCACAAAGACGGTAACTTGATAAAGGTAGATGTTCAATTACGGGTCTTGAATACGAATGTTGTATTATTATGGATTACACACTCAAGAGATGTGGTTATTGAAAACTATATCACAGTTCCTTCACAGCTACCGATGTTAAAGGAAAACGAAATTGATATAGTTGGCAGTAGAGGTAGTTCCAGTGCATCTTCCAAGAAGTCTTCAGAAAAAATTCCTGTGAATACTCTGAAGGCGATGGCTGATCTATCGATTAGCTCCGCTGAAACAATTTCTAACTCCGATGATGAAGTAGACTTAAATCAAGTGAATAAAAAACTACGAGAAACTTCTAGTGGCACAGTGAGGGGTACCGAATCTAATGAAAACGATAATTATGACGATGACATGACAATGGTTGATGATCCAGAATTAAAGCATAAAATTGAACTAACGAAAATGTATACCCAGGATAAATCAAAATTTGTAAAGGACGACAATTTTAAAGTGGATGAAAAATTAATAATGAGTATAATTGAACCGATAAATGGAGAAGAAATTAAAAAGGAAACAAATGAGCTGGATAAAAAAAATTCCGCCTTGAAAGCTACGTACTTGACTACTCCAGAGGTAAATATAGGCTCACAGAAGCGCATAAAGAAATTTTCTGATTTTACCGTTTTGCAAGTGATGGGTGAAGGTGCATACGGTAAAGTCAATTTATGTATTCATAAAAAAGAACATTACATTGTGGTCATCAAAATGATTTTCAAGGAGAGAATTTTGGTAGATACTTGGGTGAGAGATAGAAAATTAGGTACCATACCATCTGAGATTCAAATCATGGCCACTTTGAACAAAAATTCACAAGAGAATATCTTAAAGCTGTTAGACTTTTTTGAAGATGACGATTATTATTACATTGAAACACCGGTCCATGGAGAGACCGGTAGTATTGATTTATTTGACGTTATTGAATTCAAGAAGGATATGGTTGAACATGAAGCTAAGCTTGTATTTAAACAGGTTGTTGCTAGTATAAAGCACTTACATGACCAAGGGATTGTTCATAGAGACATAAAGGACGAAAATGTTATTGTCGATTCTCATGGTTTCGTGAAATTAATCGATTTCGGTTCGGCTGCCTACATCAAGAGTGGACCATTTGATGTTTTTGTCGGAACAATGGACTACGCTGCACCCGAAGTTCTTGGTGGTTCCTCATACAAAGGTAAACCGCAAGATATTTGGGCTCTTGGGGTTCTACTTTATACCATCATATACAAAGAGAATCCCTATTACAACATTGATGAAATCTTGGAAGGAGAATTGAGATTCGATAAGTCGGAAAATGTCAGTGAAGAATGCATCGGTTTGATCAGAAGGATCTTGACCAGAGAAGTCGATAAAAGACCTACTATTGATGAAATATACGGAGATAAGTGGCTTAAAATCTAGTCGTCCGTACCACTCCAAGATAAAGGGAAAAGAATAACCTAATTTATTTTCATAACGTTTTTTCTCTATAAATGTTCAGTTCCCTTCTGGCTATATATTAATTAAATTTTCAATATAAAATCATTGCTCCATTTCCTTCTTGCTCAGCTCTTCTGTGCGGTATTCTTTTGTTCTATTTTCGAGCAAACTTTTGCGCTCAGCAGCTTATCGCCGTCGGAGTAACAACGAATGCCATAGAAAGGTCATCGCAGACTTACATGTTTGAACAGAAAACAACGGTTAGATAAACAGAGGTAAACACGAGCAGTACAGAATACGGCGAGTTCATACAACAGGGTTCTGTTAATAATGGCTGTAAGTGAGATAATGAGCCATCTGCCTGTGCATTCCCTTGATTCTTCTTTAAGGGATTTACTTAGCGATGACTTATTTAATGATGATGACGAATCGACCAAGTCGAGAAATGATCAGAGAAGTGAAGTATTTCAAGAATGTCTGAATCTTTTTATAAAAAGAGAAATTAAAGATTGCCTAGAAAAAATGGCAGAAGCTGGATTCATCGATCTTGCTGTTTTCAAGTCAAACCCTATGATATTGGATTTGTTTGTCAGCGCCTGTGCTATTGTACCCAGCTTCATCGGGTTAGGTTTAACGCTGCAAGGCGATATTTTGAATATATTCACATTGGACGATCCTCAATGTATTGAGATACGAGAAATTATCCTCAACGATCTCAATAAACTTTTGGTCATCAATAAATTCTTTCGATGCTGCATCAAAGTTATTCAGTTCAACGTGATTGACCAGGCAGAACAAGAAGAAAAAACCCTGGAGCTTGAATCCATAATTAGTAATTTCATTTTCATATACACGACCAAAATGAGGACAACCATGGATGTATTTGGTTTGCAAGAGTTAATTGAGATATTTATCTTTCAGGTGAAAGTAAAGTTACAACATAAAAAACCCTCTCCGAATTTGTATTGGACGCTTTGCAAGACATTACCAAATTTATCTTCAACTCTAAAGGGTCTTTACTTATCTAAAGATGTTTCCATAGAGGGTGCTATTCTGAACTCAATAGATAATAAAATGCAAAAAGATAAGACGAAATCTAAAGGAAAACAAAGGGGCGTGAAACAAAAAATTCACCATTTTCAAGAGCCCTTGTTGCACGGTGGTAGTGAAGAACAGATCAAGATCGAGGATCCATTCAATCAACACACCTCCACTGATGATAAAGTTCATAGTACTGGGACGACACCCCGTAAAATAAAGAACGACATTACTGTTCTAGCTGGTTCCGTTTGGACTACTCTAAGACATCATTTTACGGGAAATATGCTGAACAAGAATGGACTTTTGTTCGCAGGCCTGCTGTTATTACTATGTGTCAAAAAATATAAGTCATTGATGGCAATTTTCAAACACGTTCCAGCTGCCTTTCACACCGTATACCCCCAGATTACCGGATTGTTAAAACTTCTAACGAGTATATGAAAATATTTGGATAGTTTATAAAACCCTATCTACTGATTTTAATGACATACATAATGGTTTTTTTGATTTTTTTTTTTCCCGTTTGGCCTTTTCCAAAATAAATGCTAGTTCTACTTTTTCTTGTGCCTTTCTGTTGTAATTCCATTTGTAAGTGTGTCTAACCAGTGCGAATATACTTTCGCAATGTCTCCTCTGTGCTCCAGTTGATGAAATTTGGATGACTTAATTAGCTTCAGATTGCGAGCATTGCAAATATCGTTCGCTAGGCACAAATCGCATCTCTTACCCCTGGCCATACAAATTAACTGACCAAATCCGACCAAAACGGTGTTTATTTCGTACCACAATGAATGAGGTAGCCAAACCTGTAGTTCCTTTCTAGTATGTTCGGCAGTCTTGCACTTAATAGGGTCCACCCAATTCCACATTTTACACAGCCTATGAACATGCACATCGACGCATATGCCGGCAATCAGCCCCCAGCCTTTTTGCAGCGTTAAGTATCCCATTTTGGGGCCAACTCCAGGTAACGACAGAATTCCCTCTATATCATACGGTATATCCGAATCAAAATTCTCTACCAATAATTGAGCAGTTCGTTTAATAAAGTTGGCCTTTCTAGTGTAGAAGCTAACACAGCGAATTAGATTCGCTAATATGGGTTCGTCAATTTTAAGCAGCCCGTCCAAAGTAATACCTTCTGCTATTTTTAAAGTGTTTAAGCAGTATTCGGTAATATTCAAAGCGGCTTGCGCCATCCTTTCGTCCCTGGTTTGAGCAGAAAGCATGGTACCAATAAGAAACTGAAGCCTGAAATTCCTTGGATCAATTTTTTCCCTGGGTATACCACATTTATTGGAAACTAAAACGGGAATCATGCTACATCCCATAGCATCTACCGGAGTGTTAACTTTGGACCTCATTAATCTCACCCTATTGTATATGGGTAAGAAACTCTCAGGAATTTCTGCCCCAGAATCATTGATCATTTCTTCTTTAGTAATTGGCCGTCCCCAAGTTCTCGGATCATCACAAGTTTTTGATTCGATCCATCCAAAATACTCTATCGGCTTCAGTGTCTTGATCCAGTTGATATTTACCTCATCGTAATTTTGCACATCTTTATTGATTTTGTTTTCTTTTGATAAATCAACGGTTTTGTCATCTTTTTTGAAGTACTTAGACCGAACTTCTACTTCTTCAACATCAACTGCAATATGCTTTCTCTTTCTAGGCCTACTTATCTCTCTCATTATGTACTGTGAAAGACGTTCTGCCTATACATTTTTTGTAAGCCCTCAATAAGTAACAGATTTCAACTACTTCAGCGATCTTTAATTTTCCTTTCTATTACCTGTATATTCCTAAATTGAGATAACTGGGTTTTACCAGTTAATTTTGATTTCTCGGCAACAAAGCTAACAAATTAACCATAAACTAATTAGTTGTTCCTATTGGAAAAGGAAGAGAATCTGCACAAGTAAAGCGGGATAACGAGAAAAAAAGAACATTGGGAAGAGAGCCATTCTTCACATAAGCCACAATGTTTACTCGAAGGTTTATTCCAGTTGTTCAGTCCACTAAGCAAAACATTGGTAAATATATTCGAAGAGATGCTAGGTTCACTTTATTAACATACAACATGCTCTCGCCGTCATATATGTGGCCGCAAGTGTACACCTATGTTGCAGAGCCATATAAAAACTGGAGTTATAGGCACAGACTGCTGGAGAGAGAACTTTTGAATACTTTTAAGGCGGATATTATGTGTCTCCAAGAAATGACCGCAAGAGATTATGAAGACTATTGGCACGATTCCATAGGGGTTGATGTCAATTATGGGTCCAAATTTATCTCCAAGACACCCCCAAAATACTGGAAAAAACCAGTTAAAGATATGGATGGTGTATCTATTTTCTATAATCTTGCAAAATTCGACTTTATATCGTCATCAGGGATCTACTTAAATCAGCTACTGAATGTCTTCAATGAAAGAGAACTGAAATACTTATACAATAAGAGAGTAACGTTAACTGATGGCGCTTCTAATGTTATTGGTGAAGACAGTTTATTGGATGTTTTAAAAGGCAAGAATCAGGTATGCTTATTCGTATCCTTGAAACATAAGGAGACAGGTACTATCTTTGTCGTTTTGAATACTCACCTATATTGGAAATATGACGAGGTTAAGCTAACACAATGCATGATTATAATGAGAGAGCTATCAAAGATCATTAAGCAGCTTTTACCGGGAGATGTAAAAGGTCAAGGAAAAGTGAAAATTTTATTCACTGGCGATTTAAATTCCACGAGGGATTCGCTAGTTGTTAATTTTCTGCAAGGTCAGATAGTTAGTCATGGAGATCTTAATCTTATCAACCCAATGAGGCCGTATTTAGATCGTTGTGTCTATGATGACATACCAAAGGATTACTTTGTACATACATGCTATTCGGGGAAGTTGAAGGGCATCTTCGATTACGTATGGTACCATGATTCAGACTTTTCACTGACTAAAATTTTAACCGGCAACGAAGTATCAGATGAATTACTAGCGTCAAATCAATTAGGCTTACCCAATGAAAACCATCCTAGCGATCATATACCCCTACTAACAGAATTCAAAATATTATGAGGCATCACTATCTTATTCTTCCTTTTTTTCATTCCTTGTTTTTGTTTTTGTTTGTACTTCTCTTACCTTGTTACCATTTCTTTTGTTCATTTCAAATATTCTTTCCATTGTTGCAGTATTCTTTAAGTAATATTCCGAACGCAGTCCATAACTTGGCCATGAATGTATTTATAGAAATATTAAAAACGCATGATTTTTGTTTTTTGTATATATAATATTAGGACTATGTAAAACAATGCCAGCATGTATAGAGGGAGGTACAGAAGATAAGAACTAACTAGTAATAATATACAGTGTATCTTTAACAAAACTATTATTGTGTAAAAACTAATGAAAGCTATTTCTTGGCCTTTTCAGCTTGAGCTTTCTTGAATGCTATCGATCTTTTCGTCACCCTACCTGTAGCGGATCTTTGTTTCTTCTTCTTCAAATGAGTGGAACCTTCGCCTTTCTTTGCTCTCAAACCTTCGATAGTTATTTCTTGACCCAAGGTGGCTCTATCGGCCTTACCTAAAATTTTCTTAGCTCTACCGGCTTTGGTTCTTTGTGAATCTGTCAAACCATTTCTATCTAAGCCAGCCCCAATAGCAGTGCCCTTCTTCATGTTTTTACATCTGGAGACACGCAATTTTCTTGCCTTTTTAGTTGGTTTCTTTGAATCTTCGTCCTCTTGTTTTTGAGACTTCATAGGCTTTTCGTTCAATATAAGTGCTTTGTTCAGACTTTGTAAATCTTTAAATTGAACATAAGCAAACCCCTTACCCATATTTGTCTTCGAATCTCTAATAATACGGACATATTCAATATCACCACATGATTCAAAATGTTTCCAAAGGCTTTCTTCTATTTCTTCAAAATCCAAATTACCTACGAAGATTGAGCGCTTCTTGTCATGTGGAGCTGGGTGAGCAACTGAGTCAACTCTTAAGTGATGATCTTGGAAAACGACAGCATTCAAATTCGAGCAGATTTGTCTTACAGCAGACTTATTCTTATAGACGATGTAAGCGTTTACGGTGTCCCTTGACTTATGGAATTTTTGCTGCACAAATGCAACTTTTCTAGGAAGAGCTTCATCAAAGGAAATAGATCTGAACCTTATACTTTCAATGGCGAATGCGTTAATATCATTCTTCTTAGAGCTTTCTTCTTCCTTTTCATCATCAGATGCCTCAGCTTTCGTTGTTGGATCCGTGCCAAAGAGTTTTTTGAATTCTTTATACACCTTTTTAGATGTAATGACAGTACTTAAGATGTTACCGATGAAAACAGTTCTTTCCGCCTTTTCTAATTCGTCTTCCTTAAAATCGGCTTTCTTTGCTGCAGATGTCAGTGGTGCTGAAGGTTCATCAGCCTTCGTTGTTACTATTGGTTTATCATCATCATCCTTAGGCTCTTCATCTAGTAGCTTCGCATAATAGCGAGCTTCTAAGTCTTCATTCTCATCGTCCTTTTTAACTTTCTTGGCCTTTTTAACTTCGGGAAGCGCTACTTCTTCTGTTTGTTCATCTGAAACATCTGAATTGCTTGCTTCTAGCCCTTCTTGATCATCTTCGGCTGCTCTTTCTCTTTTCTTCGAATCAGGAAGGACAGTACGGGTTTTACTTTTGACTTCTAGTTTATTAATAGGGCCACAGGATGAACTAAATAGTTTATCCACTGCGGATTCTATTTTTTTCTCGTCAATTTTGCCAAAAAGATTATCAATTGCAGAGGACATTTTTCACTTTCAAATCACTAACGTATTATTCTGACGGACGATATATTTAATGGTTTATAATCAGATGCCTTAAACTATCTATCCACTGTCTACTATCTAACAATTTAAAACTTAGACAAGCAAAAAAAAATTGCGATGAGCTTGAAAAAATTTCGAAGTTCGTTTCAAGTGATCAATATACAGTTGATAATAGGACCTTTAAACATTACACAACATATGTGGAGGTAATATAAGCTGTCTGTGACAGCAAATGCAGCAATTGAGTAGAAAAAAAAGCTTTATGTCCTACTATAATATACATCATAAATAGGGACGTACACTTAGAATGACGAAAGAAGGCAATTTGAAAGCTTCCCATGGTAACAAGTTCCATTGTATGCTCTCCGTGTGCCCTTGCCCTATTCATTTCTCAAAAGAAATTAAACAAATATAATAGATTATAATAATAATACCAATAAACAAAAATTTTCTTTCCTAATACCTAGACATTATATATAAAAAAGATACAAGGATGACTGCGATTCTGTTATTAGGGAGCTTATTTCAATGGAACGAAACGGGAAGTAGTAGCACCGGCTCTACCATGTCTGACTGGGGTGTAAGTGATGGAGAATTCACCCAAATAGTGGCCCAACATTTCTGGTCTGATTTCAACTTGGTTGAAAGCCTTACCGTTGTAGATACCGACGACAGAACCGATCATTTCTGGAACAACAATCATGTTTCTCATGTGGGTTCTGACTGGAGCTGGCTTTTCATTTTCTGGGGCAGCTAATTTAGCAGCTCTCAACTTTTTCATGAAACCGGCTGGCTTGGAAGTCATACCACGGGCAAATCTTCTTCTAACTCTAGCTGGGGCCAACTTGACGAAATCTTCAGTGGACATTTCCAACAATTTTTCCAAATCGACACCTCTGTAAGAGTGGGTCTTAAAAACTCTCTTCTTGGTATTAACAGCTTGAGACATGATCGGTCGTGATTATCTTGTTGTGTACTTCTAGTTCGTCTTATCCTATAATATAAAGAAGAGCACTAATGAATGAGAAAAAAACGAAATCGAAGAACAAATAAAAAAGAGACCGGTACCGTAATGTGAAACTCTGCACTAAAAGATTAAAAAGGAATAAATGGATTGCGGATAATATGGGCCAAGCAGTCGATTACGGTGCTGTCTCGCAGCCTCCCCAGCAAAGAGTTTCTCAGAGAGGCCACTCTGAGCGGAACGGAGTGGAAGGGACGCTCCGAAGAGAAACTATCATTGGTTCTGGGAGGACGCTCCCTCTAAGTTTCTAGGCCGCCCTGGGCGGAACTGCCGTTTAAATTAGTTTCCAGGACTGTACGCCCAGACACACTTATAGTTTTTACGCGCGGTGTACGGATTTAAAAAGGTTTTGTGCCCGCTCTGGGGGCGGTATCCCATGGGAGCCCCTATGAACACTAGGGGCTAGACTACGCCGGGACATATGCGGAGGACGCGCGAAATGTGAAACGTTTTGTATGAAACTCCAAGGTATTGATACCCGCTTGAAGTTTAGCTAACCTAGTAGCGGAGAGCCGTTATTATTCGAGGTTTTTCAATTATTACTTCTTGCAGTTACTACTTTCGCTTTATTCTTAAATTTTTCGTTAATATACTGATTTTTGACGTATTGGAAATTCATACACAACAACAGAACCAATTATACAAAAAATGAAGTACTTAGCTGCTTACCTATTATTGAACGCTGCTGGTAACACCCCAGATGCCACCAAGATTAAGGCTATTTTGGAATCCGTCGGTATCGAAATCGAAGACGAAAAGGTCTCCTCTGTCTTGTCCGCTTTGGAAGGTAAGTCTGTTGACGAATTAGTTGCTGAAGGTAACGAAAAGTTGGCTGCTGTTCCTGCTGCTGGTCCAGCCTCTGCTGGTGGTGCTGCTGCTGCCTCTGGTGATGCTGCTGCTGAAGAAGAAAAGGAAGAAGAAGCCGCTGAAGAATCAGATGACGACATGGGTTTCGGTTTATTCGATTAAGGTTGTGTAAATCTGTGCAAGCTCGTTATATCATATCTTGGAAGTCATAGAGGGAAAGGCGCAAAAACAAAGCCTCTTCTTTCTTCTACGGCGACCATGCTCTTTTTTTCTAATCCTTTTCAAGTTTAAATCCATGATTTAATATCTATTTATACATATAAATAATTAAAGTAATGGTTTAATGCATTGTTTCAAAAAAAATATATATATATAATCTCTTGCATCCTGATTATCTAAATCAGATTTTTGTACTGATCAGAATACCATGCGTGCTTTTTCTTTGCTGTATGTTACACTTCTGTTTTGTATGTTCCATTTTTCATGCTTATGGGCGAAAACTGTAATAGCCGCCACCTCAGGAAAGATCCCATATTCTCTATCACATTATATAAGCAATATAGCCCATCAAGTGCGCGTCTCTTATTAAAGTTGAGTACCTACATCGCTCTCTCCAACTATTTGTAAATGAATTGAGCCCCAGTGTGGTGTATGACCTTGCCAATTGACTAGTTAAGGCTCAAGGATTAGTGCTATGAGAAGGATATCGTCCGGGCAACGGTGTCTTAAGCTTTTCGAAGATTCTTTTGCCACCGGAAGGGAAAGAAAAGACATCATATATAGGTAGTAGCGAAACCTTTAATTCAGTGATCAACAGTCCATCACGACCAGTTGCATAGACACGATTGTATAGAATGAGTGGTTACGATAGAGCTTTGTCCATTTTCTCGCCAGATGGACACATTTTCCAAGTGGAGTACGCCCTGGAGGCGGTAAAGAGGGGTACCTGTGCTGTAGGTGTCAAGGGTAAGAATTCTGTAGTATTGGGCTGTGAAAGAAGGTCCACTTTAAAGCTACAAGACACTAGAATTACACCTTCTAAAGTGTCCAAGATTGACTCGCACGTAGTGTTGTCATTTTCTGGATTAAATGCAGACTCCAGAATTCTTATCGAGAAGGCCAGAGTAGAGGCCCAAAGTCACAGACTAACGTTGGAGGATCCTGTGACGGTGGAGTACCTCACACGTTACGTCGCTGGTGTGCAACAAAGATACACACAGTCAGGTGGTGTCAGACCATTTGGTGTGTCGACGCTGATTGCCGGCTTCGATCCAAGAGATAATGAACCCAAGCTATACCAGACGGAACCAAGTGGTATATACTCGTCGTGGTCTGCCCAGACAATTGGGAGGAACTCCAAGACGGTACGTGAGTTTTTGGAGAAGAATTATGACCGCAAAGAACCACCAGCTACAGTGGAAGAGTGTGTCAAGCTTACCGTAAGATCTCTGTTGGAGGTAGTTCAAACAGGCGCAAAAAATATCGAAATCACCGTTGTTAAGCCAGACTCAGATATTGTTGCCTTGAGCAGTGAAGAAATTAATCAGTACGTCACCCAAATCGAACAAGAAAAGCAAGAGCAGCAAGAGCAAGACAAAAAGAAGAAATCCAATCATTAAAAAGGGCGATATATAAATATATATATGTTGGGTGCAGAGCCTATACAAAACAACAGCAACAATAAAATGCAGACTATAATATAGCATGGTATAATTGATATATGTATACTCGTAACTAACACCAATCTCTGTCATCTCATACGAGCTGATGTTTTTCGGATTTCGGATCTCGCCAAGAAAACTTGCTGATATAGAATGGAATGACTTCAAGAACTGCCACTTCAAGTTTTTCGCTCTTTTAAGATACGCAGATATTCATAGCTCCATTTGAACAGCTCATCATCTGCCACACGTACTCTACACTCTCTCATTTCCACTCACAGTGTTTTCGTTTCTATAAAAAAAAAGGAAACTGAAATACAGTGCTCTTGCCCACAATTTTCTTTTCCATACGCCTATATGCCCATACTTTGCTCGGTTTATCGAACAACGCTGTGAATTTTGCGAGTCATAAAAGACTTATCGTACTATTATACCCCGTTCATTATCAAAACATTATTTTATTCATTATATCCAGCAAGAATCCCGTTTTTTCAAGAAAGAATTCCAATACATTGTTATAATTCATTGATACCTATTTATAATTGATATCTGGTTTTTTCTTTGGGAAAAAAGAAAAAGAAAGGAAATTAAAGAAAAAAAAAGTTTACAAAAGTTTGTCATGGAATACCAAGACAGTTCGCCACCCAGGTTTAGGAACCCTAGCTCTAACAGAGTCACTGTATACAACGGTGCCACCCTGCCAACGATGCCGAAGAGCGCCACACCGACATCGAGCTCAACAACAGTTACGACGCATCTGCAAAATATTAAGGAGGAGGAAGCAAACGATGACGAACTCACTCAAGTAGATCGTTCTTCTCCTCGTGTTCTAGGGAGAATCTCCTCTACATCCTCATCTTCATCCAATATCGATTTGCACGATAACTTGGATATGTTACACGAAATAGAAAAATCAAATACCAATCTTTCTTTATCAGCTCCCAATTTACACGAGGAAATGGGTATGCTCAGCGATAAAGGTAACAGTAAAGAAGAGTTGGCTTTGTTGCCACCTTTACCTCACACAGGTGAAATGGAAATCACTCCACAATTTGACATCAACGAGGCTATTTTTGAACGAGATGACATTAGCCACTCTTCAAGGCTGGAGGCAGATGACGTGATAGCAAAGTTAGCAAACTCTACTCGAGATGCTACGAGGGAAGATCAGGAATTTGCCATCGTGGCTCATGGCCACAATGCATCGACAAACGACGATTCGCAGTTAAGCGCTACCATTCTTGACAACCAAACGTCGTTTGATCTTTCTAAAGCTCTAGAGATGACTAGTTATTCAAACATTTCCAACATTATAAATAGTTCTGGCTCTGAGGGAAGACGTTCAAGGACCCCGGTAAGTAATGCCACTTTGAAACCACTCTCATCATCTCCTGAAAGTGCGGAACGTGAGGAAAACACGACTTCGTCTTCTTCCACGTCAGGTCACATGGCTACTATGCAGTATGATCCTAAGGAAAAAACAAATTTCACCCCCGTTTCACCTTCTTCTGTTTTTGATCAACAACAGAACAACGCATCTTTGCGAGAAAGAAGCAGATCTAATTCTAGTACACTGGCATCCACGCTAAGAGATACGATTATTTCAGGGCTGCCTCAAAACAATAATGCTATAGAAAGAAAATTATCGAGG
Source organism: Saccharomyces paradoxus (assembly GCF_002079055.1). Taxonomy (NCBI): domain Eukaryota; kingdom Fungi; phylum Ascomycota; class Saccharomycetes; order Saccharomycetales; family Saccharomycetaceae; genus Saccharomyces; species Saccharomyces paradoxus. Next base: position 248,892 of record NC_047501.1, read on the forward strand.
AAGAGTAACAGGAGTAGGAAGAATACGGTGACCTTTGAAGAACGTCTTCAAAAATTGCCGCCCTTGAGCACTCAAACTTCGAACCAATATACGAAGGTAGTTCCAGTTGAAAATAATATCGCCTTACACGTTCATAACTTACCTACACCAGTATCAAACACTCAAACGCCAGTTACATTTCAATCTGAATCTGGGCTGAGAGGGGGAGAGAAGAAGATGCCTTTTTTGAGAAGAGCCTCTAGTGCCCTATTAAGAAAGACGTCTGCCAAGAATGGCACCAATCTAACCAGAACAAATACACCTTCTTTATCGACATCCCAAACATTTGAATCGGACCTAAATGGTCGGCAACCTATGCTAATTCGACGATCCTCCAATATTGAAAGCAAACTACCTAGAAGGCAGCTTTCGTGTTCAAAGCTTTATTCGCGTCTGGATTCAGATCTCAAGTCTGCGAATGGCAATCGAGCTTCGGAGGAGGTCTTAGGATCCACCGCAAATGAAGCAGAACACGTCTACAGGAAAACGTCCCTCGGCTCTAAGATAAGGAGAGGTTTCACTAGAATATTGAGTGATAGTAATAATAGTAAGGAAGTTCTCACTTCATCGCCCAAATCTATTGCGACCGCAGGACCGACAGCATTGTCTTTATCCTCTTTATCTACCACGGGAAGCAATCCGATAACGCCAAGCTCCAAAGAAAATAATCGAGTTTCAATAGATAGCGTGAGTACAGTTAATCGAACATCAACATCTCTCCCACAGTCATCAACAGACATCGTATCTCCATTACGCGAAGAAACCAGGATCAATGTTCCAAAAAGATCATCAAGTAGAAAGATACTATCTAAAAATTCAAGCAAGAGAGATGTACTGCCCGAACAGCAGGCAAAAACAAGTGAGATATATTTAGATAAAGAAGCGTTACGAAGTTTTGTTCCTGTACTCTCCGTCACAGAGGACACACATCGCATTAACCGCTCTTCGTTACAAACGCAGTCTACTATCGGATTATGCATTGACAATTTAAGAAACAAAGAAGGCAAGAAGCTCGACGCCAAGGAATACGTGGAAATTCTGACGCAGCAGCAACGCAAGGAAGATGAAAGATATGCCGTTTTAGAAAAAAAATTCGCATCTTGTACATGGTGCAGTGATAAGGACCTACAGTACTTGAAAAAGAAACGAATTTCCGTGAACAAGATATGGTCTGATTATGTCCGATTTTACCGTGGAAAGTTGAACAACCCATAAAGAAAAAAACAGTCTTGGCAATACAACAGCAGACAAAATTTAAGTATACACGTATATATGGTCGGCACATATGCATATACTGTATGCTATCTATTTACAATTACATAGTTAGTTACGCTCTCTATGAAAAGTTAATATTGCATTTTAATCTTTAAGTTATTTTAATTGGAATGGTAGCCCTAGCTTTTTTTTTTAGGACACATGATATACTTTTTCTTTTCCTTCACAATTTAAAAGGCGAGAAAAATGAAAATTAGCAAAACTACCCTCTACTTCCTTTCCATCTTAGATATATACAGTGGAAGAAAGAAGCAGTCGATAATACCGACCAAAAGAATGGCCACAATATTTGTGGGACTCCAGTTGGAGTGCGATGCTCGATTACTCTTCATGGCACGTGTCGTGCCAAGTTTAATTGGTATTGCTTGAAAATTTGGGAACGGAAAGAAAGACTTACTTTAGAATGATGAAAGAGGTAGCAATTTGCAACAGATTTTTCGTGATTGAATCAAACAAAGATTAACCTTTACAGAACCGCTACACTGATACTAATGTAAGAAACATTTTCTTTATACTTTTTCCACCTCGTAACGCCCTCTTACAATTCTCATATATATTTGTGTCTTTGTAGATGTAAATAACCTCACTTGTATACAGCATTTTGCTGTCAATGGTTATTTCAACAGATCCACTTTGCTGATCCCGTTGATCTTGTAAGCCGTTCAGGATGACTGGGCTATATAGTAGCGATAACTTTCGCGTTGCATTACCTTTTCATACGATGCCAAGATGCCGATAGTAGGTGATTTCACTAGCGTGTGTGATTTTAAAGGAAGTGTATCAAATAAAAGGGTGTGGTACATAGAAGCTCCATCTCCAGTATGACCAGTCTGATAGATTTAGGTAGATATGTTGAAAGGGCACATCATGGTGAAGAAACAGAGCCAAGAGCGAAAAGAGTAAAAATCTCAGGAACTGATTTATCTTCCTTCCAACCTGGAAGCATTATTAAGATCCGTTTACAAGATTTTGTGACTTACACTTTGACCGAATTTAATCTTTCACCGTCTTTAAATATGATCATTGGCCCAAACGGATCTGGAAAATCTACCTTTGTATGCGCCGTGTGTTTAGGATTGGCTGGTAAACCAGAGTACATTGGTAGAAGTAAAAAAGTGGAAGATTTCATCAAAAATGGTCAGGATGTTTCAAGAATTGAAATTACTTTGAAAAATTCACCCAAAATTAATGATATTGAACATATAGACGCACGTGATGAAACAATAAAGATTACTAGAATTATTACTAGATCTAAGAGGAGATCAGATTATCTAATAAATGACTACCAGGTATCTGAAAGTGCGGTTAAAACTTTAGTTGGTCATCTGAACATTCAATTAGATAATCTCTGTCAATTTTTATCCCAAGAGCGTGTGGAGGAATTTGCTCGCCTTAAATCAGTTAAACTATTAGTGGAAACTATAAGGTCAATCGATGCAAGCCTATTAGATGTGCTGGAAGAATTAAGAGAGCTACAAGGAAACGAGCAAAGCTTGCAAAAAGACCTCGATGTTAAAAAATCCAAAATTGTTCATTTGAGACAAGAAAGTGATAAACTACGTAAATCGGTGGAATCTTTACGAAATTTTCAAAAGAAAAAGGGTGAAATTGAGTTGCACTCTCAATTATTACCTTATGTGAAAGTAAAAGACCATAAGGAAAAGCTGAGCATCTATAAAGAAGAATACGAACGAGCGAAAGCGAATCTGAGGGCTATATTAAAGGATAAGAAACCATTTGCAAATACCAAAAAAACTTTAGAGAACCGGGTTGAAGAACTAACGGAGAAGTGTTCCCTAAAAAACGATGAATTTTTGAAAGCAAAAGAGAAGGTTAATGAAATCTTTGAAAAACTTAATACTATAAGGGATGAGGTCGTCAAAAAGAAAAATCAGAACGAATATTATAGAGGCAGAACTAAGAAATTACAAGCCACCATTATCGGTACAAAGGAAGATTTACTAAGGAATCAAGACATATTAGCGCAGACTCATCTACCTGAAAAAAGTGTATTTGAAGATATAGACATCAAAAGAAAAGAGATCATCAATAAAGAAGGGGAGATCAGGGACCGCATTTCCGAAATTGATGCAAAAGCGAATGCTATTAATCATGAAATGAGAAGTATACAGAGACAAGCGGAAAGCAAGACTAAATCCCTTACCACAACTGATAAAATTGGAATCTTAAATCAAGATCAGGATTTAAAGGAGGTTCGTGATGCTGTGTTGATGGTTAGAGAGCATGCAGAAATGAAAGATAAAATTCTAGAACCACCGATAATTACCGTGTCTGCCATTAACTCTCAATTTGCTGCATATTTAGCTCAATGTGTGGATTATAATACAAGTAAGGCCTTAACTGTTGTTGATTCCGATTCTTACAAGCTGTTTGCGAACCCAATTCTCGATAAATTCAAAGTCAATTTGAGGGAACTATCCAATGCTGACATCAACCCTCCTGTGCCAGCGGAAACACTTAAAGAATTGGGATTTGAGGGTTATTTGTCTGATTTTATTACCGGTGATAAGAGAGTTATGAGAATGCTTTGTCAAACTAACAAAATTCATACTATACCAGTGTCCAGAAGGGAATTGACGCCTGCCCAGATAAAGAAGCTGATTAAACCAAGACCAAATGGTAAAATTCTTTTTAAAAGAATTATTCATGGAAATAGGCTAGTCGATATTAAGCAATCAGCATATGGTAGTAAGCAGGTTTTCCCCACTGACGTTAGTATAAAACAAACCAATTTCTATCAGGGGTCAATCATGTCAAATGAACAGAAGATTAGAATTGAGAATGAAATTAGCAACTTAAAGAACGAATACGGCCATCGGAAATCCACATTAGATGGATTGTCAAACCAGAAGAGTGGCTATAGACACGAACTATCTGAGTTGGCGTCAAAAAATGACGATATCAATAGAAAAGCTCATCAATTAAATGAGATTCGTAAGAAATATACTATGAGGAAAAGCACAATAGAATCTCTTCAAGAAAAATTGGATCAACTAAAACGTGAAGCTAGGAAGGATGTATCACAAAAGATTAAAGATATTGATGATCAGATTCAGGAATTATTACTCAAGCAATCACAGTTGCTTTCTAAAATGGCTTCCTCGATGAAGAATTTAAAGAATTGTCAGAAGGAGTTAATGAGCTCCCAAATCCTTCAATTTGAAGCCCAAAATATGGACGTTTCCATGAATGATGTGATTGGATTTTTCAATGAAAGGGAGGCTGATTTAAAGCGTCAGTATGAAGATAAGAAAAAATTTGTAAAGGAAATGAGGGACACTATCGAATTTCAATCGTGGATGAGAGAAATTAGGTGTTATGACGAACACACTAAGGAAAAATTGAATAAGGTAGCAGAAAAATATGAGGAAGATGGGAATTTCAATTTGTCATTCGTTCAAGATGTTCTTGATAAATTAGAATCGGAGATAGCTATGGTAAATCACGACGAATCAGCCGTAACAATTTTGGATCAGGTTTCAGCCGAACTGAGAGAATTGGAGCAAACAGTTCCTCAGCAAGCTAGAGATTTGGAGACCATCAGAACTAAACTGAAAGAAGATCATGCACTTCTGGAACCCAAGTTGGATGATATAGTATCAAAAATATCGGCAAGGTTTGCGCGCTTATTTAACAATGTCGGGAGTGCTGGTGCAGTTCGTCTAGAAAAGCCAAAGGACTATGCTGAATGGAAGATAGAGATCATGGTCAAATTCAGAGATAATGCGCCATTAAAAAAATTAGATTCTCACACGCAATCAGGTGGTGAAAGAGCTGTCTCTACAGTTCTTTACATGATTGCTTTGCAAGAGTTTACCTCCGCCCCATTCAGGGTAGTGGATGAAATCAACCAAGGTATGGACTCAAGAAATGAAAGAATTGTCCATAAAGCTATGGTTGAGAACGCGTGTGCTGAAAACACTTCTCAATATTTTTTAATCACTCCAAAATTATTGACCGGCTTGCATTATCATGAGAAGATGAGAATACACTGTGTCATGGCCGGCTCTTGGATTCCAAACCCTTCTGATGATCCGAGGATGATACATTTCGGCGAAACTTCTAACTATTCGTTTGATTAGACCTTTTATTATTGCATATAAATATACATATATAGATGTAAATATTTTTATTAACCAAGACGCTTGGCGTAACCTCAAAAAACGGCTTATAATGGCTCCTGTCTTATCCCATAAATGAAAACCTCCACTAAATAAACAATTAATTCAATGGGGCGCGCTTAAGAAAAGTTGCATTAAGTAATTTTTAGTCTCTCATCACGAGACATTAAAGCAAGCCAATAGGTATATGAAAAAAATCTAATCTGGTGCGGAAGAACTCTGGAGCAACGATATGATCCTGTTGAAAATTCCGACACGGTCTTATTGTTCACCTTCAAAAATAACAAAGGGCATGGGCCTATCCCCATTGAAGAAATCCCTATTATCCAAAAAAATAAAGGAAAACATTCATCCTTCTTTACCTGTTAGAACTAGGTTTGCGCCCTCACCAACTGGATTTTTACACTTGGGGTCACTGAGAACAGCCCTTTACAATTATCTGCTGGCAAGAAATACCAATGGGCAGTTTTTGCTTCGTTTGGAGGATACAGACCAGAAGAGGCTAGTAGATGGAGCAGAAGAAAACATTTACGATATTTTGAAATGGTGTAACATAAACTACGACGAAACCCCCGTAAAGCAGAGCGAGAGGAAACTGATATATGACAAGTATGTGAAAATACTACTATCTTCTGGGATGGCGTATAGATGTTTTTGTTCAAAGGAGCGATTGAATGATTTGAGGCGTTCGGCAATGGAATTGAAACCTCCATCGATGGCAAGCTATGATCGATGTTGTGCGCATCTAGGGGAAGAAGAAGTGAATCTTAAGCTAGCTCAAGGAAAGCCCTTCACTGTACGGTTTAAATCGCCGGAACGATATCCAATATTTACTGATCTTTTACATGGAGAAATCAATATTCAACCGCAAGTGAACTTCAATGATAAACGGTACGACGATCTTATTCTTGTTAAGTCTGATAAGTTACCAACCTATCATCTAGCAAATGTTGTAGATGACCATTTGATGGGGATAACCCATGTTATAAGAGGTGAGGAATGGCTACCTTCTACGCCTAAACATATCGCCTTATATGATGCATTTGGGTGGGTTTGTCCAAAGTTTATCCACATTCCCTTATTGACAACTGTTGGTGATAAGAAACTGAGTAAAAGAAAAGGTGATATGTCTATCTTGGATTTGAAAAAGCAAGGAGTTTTGCCGGAGGCCTTGATTAACTTTTGTGCGCTATTTGGTTGGTCTCCTCCAAGAGATCTGGCTTCGAAAAAGCACGAGTGTTTTTCAATGGAGGAATTGGAGAATCTTTTTAATCTGGATGGTTTGACGAAGGGAAATGCCAAAGTTGATGATAAAAAACTGTGGTTCTTCAATAAGCATTTTTTGCAAAAAAGAATATCTAATCCTTCGACTTTGAGGAAACTTGTTGACGAAATTATGCCTGCTTTGGAATCCAGATATAACACATCTACCATTAGCCGTGAAAAAATAGCAAAAATTTTACTGAATTGTGGCAGTTGTCTACCCAAGATTAACGATTTTTCTGGTGAGTTTTATTATTTTTTTGACAAGCCCAAGTACGATGATAATGATGCTGTCGCGAAATTTCTAAGCAAGAACGAAAGCCCCCACATTGCTAGGTTATTAAAGAAATTTGGACAGTTTCAAGAAGGCACTAATGCTCAAGACGTGGAATCTATGGTGGAAACGATGTATTATGAGGGTGGTTTCCCTAGAAAAGTCACGTACCAGGCAATAAGGTTTGCCCTTGCAGGATGCCATCCAGGTGCCAAAATAGCAGCCATGATAGATATTCTGGGCATCAAGGAGAGTAACAAAAGGCTATCCGAAGGTTTGGAGTTCTTGCAAAGGAAAAAATAATAATTTAGATACAATAGAGTCATGTAAATACGTCATATACATATTTTAATTAATAACTATTGTTCGCGTTTACTTTGTCATTATAATTGAATTCAATTGAGTTTAATTGAGTTTAATTGAATTTTCTTAAAGAAGCCGACCGAACGTTCTGGAAGAGCTATACAGGAACCGGATACTAAAAGCGAAATTTAAGGATAAAAGGAGGGATCTACATTCCATTTAAAATAGGTCAAATTGTCTCCCTTAAGGTATAGAAACGAAAACAACGAGTTTAATAAATTTGAGAGTTTGAAAATTGACGAGAAATATTTGAGTGAGAGAGAATAAAGGAATGTTTGCTGCAATTGCTTCAGGAAATCCATTACAACTGTCAGTAGAAGTCCCCAATTCGAATGGGTTACAGCATACAATTGTCCTTTCTCGAACGAAACCTAAATTATATTCGCATATAACACTGTTTATATTACCTAATGTCACCTTTCCCCAGGATTATATAGCTACAGTTTACTTCAAACTCAGTCCTCAGGAAGAGTTCAAATTATTTGGTTACCTAAGCGGTGAGAAACCTAGTGCCATATTCAAAGTGCAGATACCGAGCTCGAAGAAAGAGACTGCGGATACTGGTGATGGATTAGGTGAGATAGACATGGATGTAGATGACGGTTCAGGAGCCAATGACTCGTTTACTGACACAAATGGAAGTAGTAGTAACAACATATCAGAATTAATTATCGGTATTTCCATTGAGCCTCGAGAACAAGGAATGATGAAACTAGAGGAGTGGAGGGCCAGCATGAATGCGGAAGCACAAAAGAACAGCTCATTGGTCTTGTCAAGACCTAACCTGGGAATAATTAGGAATATTACCACAGCGGGGCAGTTGGCACAAGTTTACCCTTCATTGACACAAGAATTGGCCGCGAAAATCGTACAGCATGCATATAATTATTTATCTGGGTTCTTAGATGCTCAGGGAAACGTGCCCATCAAGAGGTTTGATACATGGTGGGACAAATTTAGAAATAGACTGGCTAACGATGGGACTTTCTTGGATGAAGTAACTAAAAATTAGACGCGGATATATATACTCAATTAGATTCACGAAATATTGATTTAAAAAATTATTATTAACATTAAACTATATATGCAATGACAGTGAAAATCATAGTTCATCTCTGAAATTTTTGATTCTGTGAGCCATGGGGTTGCCAAAAATTAAGTGTCTGCTGTCGATGAGTTTCTTATCGAATGAATCTTGTTCAGTATCTCTGTCTTGGAGCCCGTTGTCCAAGTTAGATTGCCTGGCTTCACATTGTTGCGCTAACCAATTCAAAAAACCTTTGTTGATAGTGATATCGTTTTTGAAAGTTTTCTTCAAGTTGTAAAGGGTGTCAAAAAACGTTCTTGTATGTAGTTCGTCGATACTTTTGTTCTGGACCATCTCTTGGAACTCGTTTGCCCATTCTTGCAGATTTGGTGACCAATTTTCTGCATTCCTTTTGTATAAAATTAGATTTGTATCGTCATTTTCGTACATGTCAGCCTCGAAAATCTTGCTGATCAACTCCAAGATTTTTATTTGTAACTGTTTGTCCTTATTGTTTCCTTCATATACATTTCGTAAAACAACCGTAGAGTATATGGGGAAATCTTGAGACGTGACGGGCAATTCATTTAAAATAGATAAATATCTCTTTATTAAGATATTGGAGGATCTGTTGTTGGAATCATTCAGGTTTGACACGGCGGCCATTATTTTGCTTTTGAAATTCACAAAATTCTCACTGATGAATTCGACTACAGGGGGGTTATTCCTTAAACAGCTGGTAATGACTCTGGTACTTAGTTCCCTTAACGTTAATGGTAAATTTTCATTGAGACTAACGTTGGCCAAGAGGGCAAATTCATGGGTAATAATCTTGTAGCCATGCTTGTAATCATGCGCGAATTCCATTATTCTATCAAACTTATCCTCCAATATGGAAATGTCATGTGAAGATAAAGTTGGGTGAGAATCTATGATGTTCCTCATCTCTTTGAAATCGCTGGAAAATTCGTAGTCATCAGGCGATGCTTTCGTGTCCTCCGAGGAAATAACTAATTCATGGCTATCATTATTGTTGACACTTTCTTCATCATTTAGTTTTGCCTCTTTTAGACCAGTTTCCATGTTAATTCTTATATTCAAGCCGCCAGGTAGTTCTTGTCCTGGCAATATGGGCTGCCAATCGTGTCCTGGCTCAAATAACTTAGGATAGCAGCGACCGTTAACGCAGATCGAATTACCTGAAATTTCCAGGTCTTGAATATCGTCTGCAGACATAATTTGGCCTCCAGATGGCACTGAGGGTATAGGTAAATGCGATATTGTACTCGCTACTACTTTCAAAGACAGGGCGGTCAAAATTATGGGAAGAATCCGGACCATACTAAGCTTGCTTTCTTAGAAGTGATATTAAATGTCGAGGACTCCTAACTATGCGAAAAATGGTCTATTATAGGTGCCAATATGTGCTCTGTCATCTACGTGGCCTTTTCACACAGCCTGGTCTTTCTTAATCATCACGCTCCGTTACCCGAAATCTAATCTCGTGTTTTAGCTTGGATCTGCCGACGTTACTTCTAACGTCCACAATACCTCATCCGCTAATTACATTGTAAGCTAGTTATGGCCTTGAAACCTGCAGATGTATCATCCATTACATTCTTGCTGCCACTACTTGGCCGCTGTGTATTTAACAAGAAATATACTATGCGTTTATGTAACGAGCTTTTGTAAGCATCCTTAGTAGTTCCTTTCCTAAGCTGGCAGCACACCAACCCCTCCACACCTCAACATTGCTGTCTTTTCCTCGTTGTTTCTCTATCTTATCGTCTTCTGTGTCTTTGCTTTCTTTTGTTCACAATTTCTCGAGGAAAAAAAACTCCGCAGGAAATTTTTCACTTTTGTTTTGCTTATACTATAAATAGGCAGGTCCCTGAACTGATCTGTTGACAGTGTTGCATTTCGTATATAAAAGTAAACATTGGGCTGTAACAAACATATTATATATCACTCGCTACACACACAGCTCTCAATAGCCATGTTACTACGTTCTCTTACAAGTGCCTTCGTTTTGAGTGCTGGTTTGGCTCAGGCTGCTAGCGGCAGCAACATTTCTACACCCTCCATTGAAGTCAAAGGCAATGCATTTTTTAATTCGGAGTCTGGTGAAAGATTTTATATCCGTGGTGTCGACTACCAGCCTGGTGGTTCTTCTAACTTAACTGATCCCTTAGCAGACGCTTCTATCTGTGATAGAGACATCCCCGTTCTAAAGGATCTAGGGATAAATACTGTCAGAGTTTATACGGTGGACAACTCGCAAGATCATTCTCATTGTATGAAATTGTTGCAGGAAAACGGTATATACTTGATCCTGGATGTCAACACACCCACTAGTGCTATTTCTCGTTACGATCCAGCTTGCTCCTATAACGCAGACTACTTACAAAGCGTATTTGCCTCGATTGATGCCTTTGCTGATTACGACAACGTTCTAGGGTTCTTTGCCGGTAACGAAGTCATCAATAGCGTTAATACTACCAATACTGCTACTTACGTCAAGGCGGTCGTCAGAGATATGAAGAAATACATCAAGGCTAGAAAATACAGACAAATTCCTGTAGGTTATTCAGCTGCTGATATCGTCGCTAACAGACAATTGGCTGCTGAATATTTCAACTGCGGTGATGATTCTGATGCTAGAATCGACATGTTTGGTGTTAATGACTATTCTTGGTGTGGCGAATCCTCATTTGTGGTATCGGGCTATTCTACCAAGATGAAGTTATATCAAGATTACTCTGTTCCTGTTTTCTTAAGTGAATTTGGTTGTAACCAAGTCAAGAGTTCTCGTCCTTTCACAGAAATTGAAGCTATCTACTCTACTCAAATGTCTTCTGTGTTCTCTGGTGGACTAGTCTACGAATATTCCAACGAAACTAACAATTATGGGCTGGTTCAAATTGATGGAGACAAAGTCACCAAGCTAACAGATTTTGAAAACTTGAAAAACGAATACAGTAAAGTCTCCAACCCACAAGGTGATGGTGGTTACAGTACTTCCAACAACTATTCTACATGTCCTGACTACCAAAAGGGTGTCTGGGAAGCTAATAATACTTTGCCTGCTATGCCAAGTGCTGCTTCTGCTTACTTCACGTCTGGAGCAGGTTCTCCTATGGGAACCGGCATTGCCACGCAACAAAGCTGTGATTCTAAGGACGACGACGACGAAGAAGACGACGAAGACTCTTCTTCTTCTTCTGCCTCTTCTTCTTCTGCTTCCTCATCATCTTCCTCTTCTGCTTCTTCATCTTCCGAATCATCATCCTCAACTTCAAAGGCGTCCTCCTCTTCCGCTTCCGCTAGCGAAACTAGCTTGGTAAAATCCGCCGCATCTGCTACTTCGTCCAGCCAATCGTCTTCGAAATCAAAAGGTGCTGCCGGGATTATCGAAATTCCTTTGATTTTCCGTGCTTTGGCTGAACTTTATAACTTGGTTTTATGAGTTTTTATCTCCTTTCTTTACCAAACAGTTTTTAATTATTCAGCAAACGCTGCTTACTTTTTAGGTTCTTAAGATAAAAAACATCATTAATATTATTATTAAAAAATTTATATATATTTATATATACCTATATGCACTATTTATGCTTCCACTTTTCTTTTTTCTCTTTCTTTCAGAGCGTATCACTCCAAGACGTTTTTATCCATCTTGTGTAATGCATCCTTGATGCTTTGCAATTCTACTTTCTGCCCGCGAACATTCAATCCAGATGCAAGGTTCTCTAACGCTGATGAAACCGAAGCTGAATCTTCAGTATTAAGTTGTTCTTGGATGCTTTTATTTTTCTGCATATGTTGACGGATTTTTTGGTATGTGTAACTGATCGGCAGATACTTCTTTGTATCGGAAGCCGCATTCGTTGGTGCATTCTTGCAGGAGCATATTTCGGGCAGCTTAATTGAATTGTAATTCACGTCAGATTGTTGTTCATTTAGATCCGCTGACAACGCACTGTTGGAAGGGAAGGAGCTTGAACTACGTTTATTCGAAAGTGATTGGCAAAAATTCTTACTATGGGGGTCGGATCTACATTGTTTACAGCTTCCAGGTATCCATGATCCATCCTCTCTAGTGATGGGTTTATTGTCACTGTCTTCGATTTCTTTGTCCCCACAGCATTTCGATATCTTTTTCTTGCTATCAGGTCCTACTTTCTTATCTGCACAGCAACCGGGGATGAGGGGTGGTGTTATGTTATTCTTTTGGCTGCAACATGTTATCGGTTTCATGGCATCTTTATTCCCGCAACATTTGAGTTTTTTATTGCCGCTACCTACATACACATTGTTACTGCTGCTGCATGAAGACAGAGGTGAATTTGCATGGTCATCTAGGGATGAATTCGTTGAACTAAACTGTCTGCCGCTCAGATATTGATAATCGTTGGCTATATCAATCTCAGATAAAGATTGGTCCGTTAATAACGTGGGCATATGAGATGTTGACAAAGATCCTTCAACTTTCCTCTTTTTCAGATTGACAGCGCCCATTGGTTTAAAGTTTTCCACCATTTCTAATATCGAAATAGGATTGTCCGGCTGGTTCTCTGGCTGTTGCTGAAATGGAGTATTGACAATCAAAGGCAAGGCTTTTTTCAATTCATTGTTCAATGCCATTGATTTTTGTAAGTTTTCCTTTGTGTCGGAAAACTCAGATTCCAGCCGTTTATATTTCTTTTGCCAATCATCAACCAAGTTGTGTAGCACCTCGACCTTTTTTTCCAGCACCTGGATCCTTGTTGTTCTGCGTTCCCTATACGCCCTTTGAGCATCTCTATTTTGCCTCCTTCGTTTTTCCACGCTATCGACACCGTTTTCATCACCACTTTCGTTGCCTTCATCATCAGATTTTCCTAGGTGACTATTTGCATCTTCGTTCCCATTATCTTTTGTAGTCATTTGGTCATTCTGATTGGAAGCTGGAGCCTTCTTTATCTTAGATGAAGCATTATTGTTAGCTGATGCATCTCCACGTTTTGGTTTTGGTTTGCGACCCGGTTTTAGCCGCTGTGGCAACTCCCAATTCCTAGACAACTTAACAGCTGGCGATCCTGATGTACTTATACTAACATCCGGTGAGGATGGAGGTGGAGACGTCGAAGATGTGGAGCCCTGTCTATGCCCTAATTTAAAGCATTTGGGTTTTACGCTAACTGCTACTACAGACCTTCGTTGACCCATGTTCCATTGAAAGCGTATAGAAATGATAAAATCTGTGTTCTTGTATGTTCTCCAATTGGTGATCTACTTGATAACGGCTCAACAAAAGAAGAAGGGCAAATTTCAAAAGAAAAATAAAAGATTATTGATACTATCCTTGAGTGAAGTTCAAGCCTCTTACGACGTTGTGCACAGATTGGAGTACAAATGGAAATGAGGAATATTCAACAACGGCGCTTGCTTTCTCAGTGGGGCGACGGACTTTCTCTCTTACGCTTTTTGCTTTCTCCATATGTTACTAATTTTTCTCGAGCAGCTTCAATGCGTGCATAGCCGATGAAAAAAAATCGCCGATATATGAAATTCCAGCTCATAAGGTGCTGATTAAGGAGTCATAAGTGAAAGGACCCTCGTGGCCTTCACAAAAAAAGACAATTTGCTCTTTTATAAAAAAAATAAAGGCGATAATTTAGATAGGTTGTCTATTATATACATGCATAATAATTTAGTTTTGAAGGGTCGCCGATTGTGCCATCACGTATGTTTTTCTTAGATCTTCTGGCCTTGTTGCTAAAGAGAAACCGATCGGTAGAGGTGTCACAATTTTCTTTCTTTCTACAGTTTTTTTACTTTTCGTTGAGGCTATGATCTAGTATTAATTTTTCTTGATGACAGAAGTCTTCGCAGCTTGGTCGGCCGGAATAGGAGGTACAGATTTAGCTTCTTCCTCCTCATCTAGGTTGATATCGTCGGAGACGTGCTCTCTTGAAGCTCTTTGCTTAGCTTCCTCTTCTTCCTTCTTTATTAGTTCTTCTTGCTCCTTCAAAACATTCAATTTGAACTCGTTATCATCAGAGGTCTTCTTCTCTTCAGCTTCCGCAGCTTCCTTAGATTCGGCGGCTTCCGCCTTCTCTGTTTCCTGAAGCTTTGTCTCTGTCTTAGCTGCTTCTGCACTTTCATTAACCACGACTAGCTTAGGAGTAACCACAGAAGCGGTGGTGGCTACAACAGAATCTTTTGCGGCAGCTTCTCCCTTCGGTATAGCAGTTTCCTCCGGTTTTTCATCCGTCTTTACCTTCTTTTCAGCAGCTTGCTTTTCAGCTTCAGTTTCAGCAGCGGATGATTTCGATTCAGATACATCTAATTTTGCCACGTTATAAACGGGATCTGGGATAGAACTTAGCACTTGTAATATACCATCGTAGTACAGATCCAAAAGGTCGTCGTATTTGCTTTTTGTTTCCTTTTTTTCAGCTAGCGGTGAAAAGGCCTTTGAATAGTTCTCCTTTGGAAGCCCTCCAAAGGTAAATGTGGAACTCAAAACCATTAAGACAGATGGGATCTTTTGTCTCAGTCTCAATTCTAGCCAAACCTTTAGATTATCGACCAAGTCCTCCTTGGACACACCGTACGCCTTCATACCACGAGATACACAAGCCTGATACAACTCTTCCTGCGATAAACTTTCAACGCCTTCGTAGTCGATAGTTTTGTCGTCGTTCATTATATCCTTTAGTTTGGAACGAATTTGGTAACGAAGCATGTTATCGTTACCAAATGGCCTTAATGACATAAACTTCGACATTGCCGCCAATTGAGGTCTTGACAAGTTATCCAAAACGGTATCATTTTTAAACATTTGCGCAATGGCGCTAATTTCATCGTGTTGGAAAGTCATAATCTTACCTTCTTTGGCAGAGTAAAGTTTCCGGAAAAAATTTAAAAACTTTTGCTTCTTCTCTGCATTTTCGATGGTGTTATAAGTAATTAAATTGGATTCTTCCAAAGTTTCATGCAAGAACTCGGATGTCTTTTTTCTGATCTCGATCAGCTTATTTCTCTTGGCCTGCTTATCCTTGCCGGATTCGTAAGTGGAGGGCAGCAAATTAGGGAAGAGTTTCAAAGCGAAGGGCAAAAATAATTCGGCAAATGGGATGATAAGGAACGCTGAAAAGGGAATCAATCTAAACACATCCCCCATTGTTCTCCTCAACTGGTTCCTCTCTCTTCTAGATAATTCGTAACCTTGAGCAAATTTGATTAAAAGCTTAGTAGAGACTTTGAGTTCGTAACCCAAAAGCTTCGTCCCATTAACATAATGTTTCAAGGCATGCTTCACTTTGACCATAAGCGTTTCCTTGGGCTTGGCAGGAGCATCGGTGGATGTCGAAGTCACGGGCTTTGCAACGCTCTTAGTCTTATCGGTGGAGTAAAATCTCAAAGATAAAGGATAGTAGGGCTGTAGTTCTTGCGCCTTCAGAGGCCAATGGCACGAGGGAGTAGTGGAAGTTATTAATCTGGGGCCTTGATTTTTGACAAGGTACAAGCTTGCTTGACGTCTTGTCACGCATGACGCTCTCGATGCAAAATTCAACATTGTATGTTATCTATAGTGGTAAAGATAGCGTATGTTATGCGCAGGCTTGAGTAAGCTGCGCTGCTCATGTTCATCACTGTGGCAATGACTGATCCATTTATTTGGAGATGATTCAACGAATAATTTTTCACCGCGGGATTATCGCCCAAGACGGGGTCGTTTGAGGGTAATACCGTGGCTAGCTTTATGGCCAGTAAAATTAGTGGCAGTTATGTAATTAGGTATAATCTACCGTATGTGCGTGTATGTATATATGTCGGTTGTCAATGCTTTTTGTAACCGTTTAAAGGAACTTGGTTGCGGCCCTGGCGCCCGTGGCAGGGCTTGAAATCTCTTTTAGTGCTGCTATTTTGCGCGACTCTGGGTACACCTTATACCCCTTGTTTCTATGGTTAAACCAATTGAATCTCCAGCAGAGTTCGTGAGCAAATAGCTCGCCAAAGCCGAGCATCATACCGTTAAAGAAAGGTAGGAGTAGGTTGATGGAGCACGATCCCACAAAGGACACCAAACTTTGAACTAGTGGGCTCTCATCGGAACTCGGTGTGTTATGTACCTCCATACAGCCTTTGTCCTGTGATTCGTCATCTGATACACTCTCCCAGAATCCCACAGCCTCTGTCATTTTTCCGTCCTATTGTGGTTTTGTAAGAAGGGAGGTGGTATTTCTAATATTGTAGTGGTGTTCCATTGTTCAAATGTATGACTGGCTCTTATGGCGCGAAAATCCACTTCGTTGTAAGTGATTGAAACTCGCAATGTATTCTTCTTTTTTAGTAGTAGGAGATGCTGATCCCATCGAAAAAAGATGCAGGTTTTGTGCTGTCAATGGTACCGTTTATTTTCATTGTAATACAGTAATGTGTTGCTGATATTTTGAAGATTTTCACCTGTAACTACAATTGGAATACTGTTCCACATTAGTACAATTAATCGTGTCCCAGTGGCCGAGTGGTTAAGGCGATGCCCTGCTATTTCCTCAGAAAAGCAATTAGGCATTGGGTTTTACCTGCGCAGGTTCGAATCCTGTCTGTGACGCATTTCTTTTTTTGAATTTTTGCTTCTTATCCTTCTATAGTCCTTTTGTATTAATCATTTATTGATCATCTCTACGGGATTTTCGCATATTTCAAAGGCTAACTTATGTTATGTCATATAAATTATAGGAAAAATAGTGTACGCTCTATCCCTGCTATATTTTAGCCTTATTTCTACTATCACTAGTAATGAGTCTGCCCATTAGTAAGCTAATTGAGCAATATCGCTCCACTAGAGATAATGACCTTAAATACATGCTTTTGAGGCGGAACTTTGAAATTAACGATATGGAGGATGAGCTGGCCTCTCTTATTAACGACTTGCTGCTCCCAGTATTGGTCGAAGAACAAGACATGGAAATTCTTAATTTAGTGTCATTTCAAGTGTTCCCTAATTTGGTTCTTTCTATGATAAGCAACTCTACTGCTACTCAGGTGGGATGGGTAACAAGCTTGATATGTGACCCTTTATTGAACCAGAGCATTATTCATGCAAATCGTTCTTTTGTTTTGATTGAGACGCTAAGGAATATTTTACAAAAAATTGAAAACGCCCCTCATTTAGACTATCACCAACCAGTAAACAATTCATTTGAGTTTATCTCTAAATTTATTGTTGAAATGAAAAGGCATATGTGTGATGTGGATGCTGCTCAGCTTTCACATTCTCTTTCTGAAAGTAATATGTTAATTTACATAGAGTCCCTAAACCTATTGTTAAAATTCAGCTTCTTTTCAGACGCGACATGTTCTTCAGCAATGGTCACACTGCCCTTTGACATTTTGAATGACGTTTTTTCAATTGCTCAGGACTATTCTGCCACGAGTACAAATGAAAGCATTGATAGGATTACTGAAAAACTATTCTTGACTTCCACGCAATTAACTCATCCGGCGGATCTGAAAAAGCTATGCCCCAAAATGAAATACAATACATTATCAGTAGTTTCTCGAATATGGTATAAATTTGGCCCCACAGTCGCTGAGTTATTTACTGATTATCTATTACCGGTTCTACTCCCCTCACAAATAGTAGAGGAATGTAGCATTGAAGATGTTCTGGAAATAATCCATAACTTCCATCCATATTTCTCTTTTCGTAGACTAGAGGATAATAGACCTCTATTGTCAGATTCGACCATTAGCCAGCTAAGAAAGGGTTTGTTTGACATACTCATTATGCTAAACGACTCGCTGACAAGAACGCAAAATGAAAGTGTTCACAGTGACGGCCATTTGGTCGACAGTGACGATGGATTTGCTTCAGACAACGATTCTGAACAACAAGCATACCTCGACGAACTCATGTCAGAAGGTTATGATGAAAATATGTATAACGGTGATACGGATAACGAGGACGCAGATGATGTAAATCTTGAAAAAAATGACGAGCTCACCAAGGACATTACAGAAACGAACAAAATCCTTTCAATATTCGCTGAGTTACACTATCCTCAAGAGGAGCGCTTTTCTGAATTATTAGTTGAGCTACAGACTAAAATCACTATAAATCCATTTTTAATTGATAAAATTCTCTCGAAAGAGACGACAGAATTGCCCACTGACGGTGGGGAACTCGTCGATTTGAACGAAATTTTGAATGAAGTGAAAGCTAATAAACTTACGAGAAAGAACGTTATTTTTTATACACTGGAACACACTTTGTCGTTGAAATCTTGTTCCGACTTGTCTGTCCTACAACTGTCAATAGAGGTAATTGATCATCTATTGGTTAAAAACCATTCAAATAACATCACCCGTGGTGAGCAGTTTCGGCTGATCAAGTTGATACTACCTCATCTGAAAACCAATAAATCTTTTATTGATACATTGAAAGCAGGAAATTTCACCCAAAAAATTGATGAAGGTGTGACTTTGAGGACAACAATTATCTCTTTGCTGCTGCAATTACTTCCACTGGATTACTCTATGTTAGGTGATATTCTACCCACTATCGCGAGATATTCTGTGAGGGACAAGGATTTTACGGTGAGAGATTTATCCTTGCAATTGCTGAATCAAGTATTACGCACATACTATAACTGCCTAATTGGTATCGATTGGGAATGGTATAACAATGATTTCTATCAAGTCTTACAAGAAACTTGTATTAAGAAAGACATAGATACCAATCTCTTGCTACAGTTTCCCCCTTATTTCCCCCATGACTAGATAGCTTTGTACCAACTTTATGCATTTTTTTCCCTATAGTTTGTGTCATCGACATGTTTTTGCCCGCTTTAATGCAGAATAATTTATTCTCTCAGGTAGAGAAAAGAAGACCATATACATAGTGCCCGCAGATAGAATGTCAAAACTATCGCCTTGTCCTCATGCCGCCGATTTTATAAATTTGGAAGAACCACCAGAACCTAAAGAGTTTTTCCAAGACCTTTGTGCTGTTCCTAATTCTCCCAGAAGACGTTTTGAAAATTCCCGAAGGTCAACGCATTATTGTGAAGCTTTGAGCTATTCTAGGCAAAAGCTTCCTGCTCTGTTGTCTAAAATGACACTGCAAGAGTTGAGACACAATATGTCAACTTTTTCTTTGCAGGAAAAGGATCAGATGAATGATTATGACACCTATAAGGTGATAGACATGGGAGATCGTCTCTTGCTCGAGACTTTGTCCCCACAGCCAAGAGATTTATTTGAAAAACTGCATACAAGTGAGGCGAATTTAATAGCTGAGACAGTTTTAGACGAATCAACTGCAGTAAAGACAGAGTTACGGCCATCTTCGTCTGCACGAAATTCAAGTGTTTTTTTGTATGAAGATTATAAAAAATTCATTTACCAGCAACTAGATATGTTTAGTTAAATAATAAAGTAAAGGGATGTTATTTTTTATTGTTGACAATTTTATTTATCACTAAAGTTTTTTTCCTTGTTAACAAAAGACATAGTTTGATGTGCAAAAGTGGAGGTTTGGTAACAAAAGATAAACAACTAAAAGAGGCGAGAAGAAGTACAATGAGAAGGATAACCTGATCATTCATTGAGCATCTTCTTATTGGTTCCCAATAAACTTTCCCATTCTTGAGCAGGATTGTCTGGATACTTACCTCCTAATATTTAAACATTCAGGTTATATTACTGTCATTTTTTGATATTCGTTACCCGAACTTCTTTTATTATTATAACCAAGGAACATCAATTAACCACCTACAACAATCATGTTCATCTCCCTCATGGTCACCTTATCTGATGTTGCACGCGCTTTTCTAGCATAGGAGGAACTTCTATATGCGTACTAATAGATCATGCTCAGAAGACACGGATTATTCTGGTTAAAGACATGTCCCCGTATAAATGTTCTTCTAAAGCAATCCATACCGATACCACATTTACCTCATAATCGTAATATTTGGCAGCAAAGATGGTATGCAAAGGGTAGAAGAAGAAACCAGTCTTCCAAGAAAGAGTTAAGGCCTCTCAATTTTTCTATTCCAAACTATATTTCTGTAAATAAATTGGCTAATTTACTAAATTGTCGTGTGGAAAAATTAATTAAAGATTTGACAGCATTAGGTTTCGAAAATATCACAGCCACGTATATATTATCAAAAGAATACGTCGAATTGATTTTACAAGAATACAACTTTGCCCTTCCGAATCTCTCAACATCTACAAATTTAGATAATGTTTATGATGAGCTAAAGTCTCCTATAAATCCAAAATTATTAGCCAAAAGAGCCCCCGTGGTGACTATAATGGGCCACGTTGATCATGGCAAGACAACTATCATAGACTATCTAAGGAATTCCTCTGTCGTTGCTCAAGAACATGGTGGAATCACACAACACATTGGTGCCTTTCAAATAACGGCCCCAAAGTCTGGGAAAAGGATAACATTTTTAGACACCCCTGGTCATGCCGCCTTTTTAAAAATGAGAGAAAGAGGTGCAAATATTACTGATATTATTGTCTTGGTGGTATCTGTTGAAGATTCTGTGATGCCTCAGACATTGGAAGCCATAAAACATGCCAAAAATTCAGGAAATGAAATGATAATTGCAATAACGAAAATAGATAGAATTCCACAGCCAAAAGAACGTGAAAAAAAAATTGAAAAAGTCATCAATGATTTGATTGTTCAAGGTATTCCAGTGGAAAAAATAGGTGGAGACGTTCAGGTGATCCCGATAAGTGCCAAAACTGGTGAGAACATGGACCTTTTAGAAGAATCGATTGTACTATTAAGTGAAGTGATGGATATAAGGGCTGAAAACTCCCCTAAAACTATCGCAGAGGGTTGGATCATTGAAAGTCAAGTTAGAAAACAGATCGGAAATGTGGCGACCGTCTTGGTTAAGAAGGGCACTCTACAAAAGGGAAAAATTCTAATTTGTGGTAACACATTTTGCAAGATCAAGAATTTAATCGACGACAAAGGTATACCGATTCCCAAGGCAACACCATCATATGCTACTGAGGTTCTTGGCTGGAAAGATGTACCCCATGTCGGCGACGAAGTCATTCAAGTCAAGAGCGAAGCAATTGCTAAAAAATTCATTAGTAAAAGGCAAGATCTTATTGAAGTTCAAAAAAACTCCTCTATCGTTGAGAAATTAAATGAAGAAAGAGCTCTTGCCAAGGAGCATCACTTTAATAAGGATAAAGACAAGGAACTGGAACATGAGGATACTATCCAAGAACATGAACAAAATGCCGGTCCTAAGCTTATCAATTACATCATCAAATGTGATGTCTCTGGATCAGCAGAAGCGGTTTCAGAAAGTATTTCCTCCTTAGGAAATGACGAAGTGAGATGTAATGTTATCTCTTCTTCTGTTGGTGTACCTACGGAAAGTGACTTAAAGATGGCGCAAATAACAAATAGTACAATTCTATGTTTCAACTTGGGTAATTTGCCGAGTGAGGTGATCAACAATCGAGCCGGCATTAAAATAAAACAGTACGATGTTATCTATAAATTAATTGAAGACGTGACTGAAACATTAACTGAAAATCTAAAACCCATCTTTGAAAAGAAAATAGTTTCAACTGTTGACGTTCGTGAAATTTTTGACTTCAAATTAAAGAAAAAAATTATTAAAATTGCAGGTTGCAAAGTAAATAATGGTATCATTAAAAAGAACTCGTTAGTTCAGGTAGTTAGAGGTCCCAACGACGATGTCGTTTTTGATGGAACAATCTCAACTTTGAAGCACAATAGGGATGATGTAACAGAAGTTTCAAAGGGGCATGAATGTGGGATTACTTTTGAAAATGGGTTTGAGGGTTTCAAATCAGGTGATAGGATCCTGGTTTATGAAAATGTGAGGGTTCCTCGTTACTTGTAAATAAGAACATCCAATCGAATCCCTTTGAATGAAAGATCATTGAACCTAAAAAAATGCACAAAGAGCGCATCGACATATAAAGGAAATTAAACACACAAAAACTGTACATATGTAATAATACGTATATAATCTATGTAAATACTTGTAAACTATCCAGTTATCAAAAATTCATGGAGGATAAAATGGGTCCTTTATTCACGTTCTCGATTCCCACTGAACCTTTACACATTCTTCTACATAGCCGACACCATGTTCATCAAATTCAGGGATATAATTTTCAACATCAGTGAAAACGAGGATAGTACCCCATTCCATTCCATTATCAACAGACACTACTTCTTCTAGATCAAAAATCATTTTTGGCATCAACTGCATTTCAAAGATTCTTTGACTTGATGGGTTGTAGCCAGGTACTGGAACTGTGCTTGAAATATCAACTTTTGTTTCAGCGTATAGTAAGGGTTTTCCGCCTAAGTCATAACGTAATACTTGCAATGGGTTATACCCAACGACCTCTTGAAATTTTTGAAATGTGTCATCATCAAGAAACTTGGATAATTTCTCTGTTCTAGGGTCCAACTTGACCGGATCTTTTTCGAGATCCTCGTCTCCTGTCAAATCCAATGCCTCTTTATCGATCTTTAAATTTTTTGGCAGCTGCAAGTGAGCTGGCTTTTTATTTTTAAAGGTTTCCTCTTCGACATACAACAAATAACTTTTGAAGCATTTACTTTCATCGTATTCTTTGTCCTTTTGTAACTCATGTAATTTTCTCGCTGCCTTTGCAGAAATGTTGGCAGATTCTTTCTTTTTCCCTTCTTCCTTGTTTTGCGATACATTTGAATTAATGCTATCAGCTCCAAAAGGATTAGCACTTGCACCTCCAAATGGGTTGCTTGAAAAGGCATTGTATTTAGATTCCGAATTGTTTGATAAGTCAAAGGGATTAATTTGGAAATCTTTTTCCAAAGAAGTTGACGCCATTTTTTCAGAAAGACTATCAACGTTCTTATTCTTCTTTAGTCCTCTGATGCAGCGAACTGAATTGCCCTTCCTTTGACATTTGGTACAGAGGAAGACATATAATACTCTGTCATCCTGGGGATTGATATAGTTCATATTATCAATACCGATCCGTTGTTGTATGGCCCCCATCTGTTCATCATCTAGCGGCGAAAAAGCTTGCAGTAGCAGTTTCATATTATCCGTTGATTTGCAAGCACCACATTTCAATAGTTCAGCAGACGGTTCCGAATCCGGATGTAGCCACTTAGGTTCACCACCAATAAAACTATCTTCAATTAATATTTCATCATTCTCTTTAACAGGTGCGTCCACAAATGCTAAAAATACATCTCCCGGTGTACTAGAATAGGAATGATCATCAGTATCGGATGGTTGCAGCTCTTCTATTTTAGACATGAGATAGTAAATGATTGATATGAAACTTCTGCTATATTAATCTTTTGTACTGACAGTATCTTTTTACCAGTTAAAAAACGATGAGATGAGGCCACTTTGGTATAATACAGATTTTCCGAACAATCTGAAAATTTTTTTTCCATTCAATACCACTATATTTAAGTTTGCCGAACAAAACCACTTTACCCCAGTTATATGTGGTCGAAATTATGATCAGTTTAATGTAGCATCCAAGCTAGCTTTTTTACTATAAGACGGTACAAGAAGAGCAAATATTTTCTTTTCATAGAATTCCACGTGAAGTAAGCACATAAGCGTATTAAAGCATACCAACCATGAAATAAGGAGGATGACAAGGCCACGACCATACGTATTTTAACTTCTCGAGTTTAGAAAAGTCACAGTTATTATGTTTGAGGATGATATCGTTTCATTTTCTATAAGTCAATCTTTTGGCATGGACTATGTGTGTAAATAATATTGGTTTTAACCCGAAAATACCACTGAAGGTAGAGTGGGGATAGCATGTAAATTTAAATGTTTCCAGTATGTCCCGGCCGAACTTTTGAATACCCTACTACCGACCTAAAATGTGGAGGCAATAATTGAAAAGATTATTCAATAATAGATAGCTGAAATAGAAAGTCCAAACTCAAGCCATCATGAAAGCGCGCAAGTGGTTTAGTGGTAAAATCCAACGTTGCCATCGTTGGGCCCCCGGTTCGATTCCGGGCTTGCGCATTTCTTTTTCTTTCTCATAGAAAGAGAAAGATTTTTGCAGCAACACCAAAATAGGTTTTAACTTCTCGAGAGATCTCGATTGTTGACTTTCAGTATTATACATTGACTATTTTACGATATGTTTGTATACGATTTATGAATTTCTTTTTTTGTTTTGTATTCTGCTACTAAAGCCTCTTCCACTTATTTTAACAGTAATTCAGCCTTACGCTTGCTAGTGATTGGATCCATTACCGACCTAACTTGAACTTCAACCTTATCGAAAACGTAGACATCCCTTGATTTATGTGAATCTGTAGGCACAAAAGTCAATTTGTATTCCACCTCATCAAAAGTAGCTGAATTTGGATCCTTAGTCAAATTATCCAATCTTATTAATCCTTCCACGCCAAATTTGGGAACCAGCACAACTATACCATTATTGAATACCTTAATAACATAACCAGTTTCTGTAGACTCGTTATTCCTCATCACTTGGCCCACATAGTATTCTATACTTGCCCTGCCAGCAAATTGTGCGTTCCTGTGCTTTCTATTGATATTTCTGCAAATCATGTCCATTTTATTTTTGTCACGATGAGTCAAACTTAGGGGTTCATATCCAATGGCACCCGCTAGTTGTCTATGCGCTACAACATCACAGTAACGTCTAATAGGTGATGTGAAATGTGTGTAGATATCAACGGCTAAACCGTAATGTCTAAAGTCCGGATAGGAATAAGCTCCAGAATAGAAATATTGCGCCGCCATCATACAGCGAGTCGACATGATACGGACCAATGTATTGAAGTATGGATCTTCGGAATCCACACACCTGTCTAGAGAATCTGCTAGGGCCTTGGATGATTCCAACGAAATTGACATATTCTTTCTTGTGTTTAGCATTTCATTCAAAATTTCGAAGTTAGTAGATGGTGGAGCTGCGTGCCTTCTTAGCATCGCGGTTTGGGGAAAGGCGTCGTATATCTTTCTTGCCACAGATATATTAGCCAACAACATGAATTCTTCAACTAAGGAGTTTGTCGCCAGCAATTTTTTTATTTCAACTTCATTTGGATCTGAGGTCTCACTATCCATATGGACCTTAACTTCAGGAGAAGCTAAGTTCAAGGCACCCGCCTCCAGTCTCTTTTGCTTCAGCTTTACAGACAATTTCAA
Organism: Saccharomyces paradoxus; assembly: GCF_002079055.1. Lineage (NCBI taxonomy): Eukaryota > Fungi > Ascomycota > Saccharomycetes > Saccharomycetales > Saccharomycetaceae > Saccharomyces > Saccharomyces paradoxus. The sequence continues at coordinate 274,500 of NC_047501.1, forward strand.
GAGAGCCCTCATACCCAGTGTCAACTCATCATTTTGGTTTTTATCATCAATTCTTAGTTGCGCTTGCTCATATGAGAAAGCCTCTCTAGATCTGATAACGGATTTCATAAAATTAACATTTACAATATTAGCGCTGTCATCCAATTCCCAAATGACTGAGAATGCGAATCTATCAACGTATGGTTTTAAAGAACACAAGTCGGTACCTAGAAGCATGGGCAGCATGTCAATACGTTTGTCCACCAAATATACAGAAGTACCTCTTGCGGCACCTTCTGCATCCAGGGCGGTGTTCGGCTTAACGAAATGAGTAACATCGGCAATATGAACACCAACTTCCCAATTACCATTTGGAAGCTTTTTTGCATGTAGAGCATCGTCAATATCAACACATCCGGGAGGATCGATACTACATATCAGTTTGTCTCTAAGGTCCTTTCTTTTTGTCAATAACGGATCCTTTGAAACAGCCTCAGGATCATCCAGCTTTATTGGGGCTTTCCAATCGTGACCTTCTGCGGGCAAGCATTCCAAAACTTTCTTGGAAAATGGCCTATACTCGACATCATGCTCCAGCAATAAGGCTTCTGTTTCAGCTTGAGCAGATTCAATTGCGCCCAGGTCTCTAACAAAGTGACCCAATGGGTATTTATGAGTGGCGGGCCACGAGTCAATGGAAATGACAATCCTCTTATCGATCAATTCAGCAGCACGCCTTGTTCTGATTCTGACTTTTGGAAGACATTTGTCCATCAAAATAACGAAGACATTTTGCGTACTACTGCTTTGTGAATCAACGGAACTTGGTGCTAGTTGACCGACGTACTGCCTCCAGGATCTTCTTTGTATGTATACAACTTTTGCCGTGGGCTGAACTTTTTTCGATCTTTGAGCTATCATAGCATCCTTAGCCAGCAACCTGCGCTGCTTATCTGAAATCACGGTGGTGTTAGAAGAGGACTCATTATTGTCATCGTCATCGCCCGCCCCAATATCAGGGTTATCATTAACGTCGAAATGTTCAGAATCCAAGACAATGGATGAGGGTGCTTTCCATTCAGATTGAGGTAACAGTTCTACGATAACCTGGTCACCGTTAAATGCTCTGTTTAGGTTTTTCTGCCCTACAATTAGCACTGGTTTAGAGAATCTTGGCAAACTCACTGAACCTTCTAGGAAATTGTACTCTGATATTTGAATATTGCCTTGGTACAAAACACCATTTTTCAAGCCACCCATTACTCTTGCCGTGGAATAGTATTCCGGGAACGTGAAATCTGAAAATGTGTCCCTTTCAAGATCTTTATCGAAAGAATCCATCTGGGGAATAGAATCTCTGATGTCGTCCGCATTTGGTAGTAAGTCGACATACTGTACTAAACTCTTGGTTATTATATTAAAGTCCCCTTCCTTAGTGGCAGCTTCTCTATTCAAACGGTCGTTGGTAACGAGAACAACGTTAATGTCATAGGGTTTCAAGTGCTCGCTGTACCATTGACAGACTCTCCTGATAGCTCTATCGTTCCTGTCGTTAATAGTTTCATTTGGAAGCCTCTCCACAAACGTATGTTCACTAAATTCATTATGAAACACGATAAATCTCTTTTGATCGTCGCTATCTCTGCATAAAGTTCTCAATCTCGTGTACACCGGATACGATTTGTTTCTCACTTCATCTAGGACAATCTGGGGGACAATAACGTCAAAAAAACAATTCGGATTCTCCAAAAGATCAATCGCCTGTAATACCACGTTGGTATCCAACACGACGTAATGCTTGCCGATGGGTGCGCTTAATTCTAAGGGGGAATCTGACAGGATAAACTTCGGCAACTCATTTTGAGCATCGGGGACAACAATTTGCGGACACTTGGTACAACTTCTCGAAAGACATGGGATATCCGACCTTAAATAGTGTTCTCTTACAATCTTGGTAGCGCCTCCATTACGGGACCTTACGAACACCTTCTGAGTGACACTTAAGCCATCTGCAAGTCTCTTCCGTCTGGGGGCAATGGCAGAAACCGACATGTCGTTTTGGTCTGTGTGGTGTGAATGTGAGAAGCAAAACCTGTTCGATTAATAAATTCCTCACAATACATCTCTAAGAAGTACTGCAGTAGTACACATTAAAATTTTTCTGAGATGAGAGAAAAAGCCTGAAGCTGGCAAAAAGCAAAAAATAATAAACTTACCCGGAAATAGGGCTAAATTCTATAACTTTTGTAACCTAATTAAAAAGCATTTTTGATTGTTCTCTACCCTAGTAAAAGAAGCGATAGCCTAAATGCAAACCTTAGTAATTTACGGCGCTAAAATATTTCTTTTTGCGCTTTTGCCGCATGGGAAAACCTTTTCTTTCCTTCCGTTTTCCGCCATGTGTCACTGAACAGAGACGGCATTAAATGCTAGTGAAAATTCAAGCACTTTTGCTACCACATTATTGCATCCACTGTCTCCTGTACTTGTCTGTAGTAGTGTCGCCTTCTTTGGGTGGGGTGTGGTCGTTAAATGGTACTAACGCAGTTTTTCATAAATTTTTCTCCTAGTTTTCAATATCTTGTCTGAGTCACTCACATTTTATCAAAAGATTTGAAATTCCCCTGCCGTTCATTTCAGTTCAAGTAGATATATTAATATTTATTTATATATAGATTTGGACATAGTGCATTCACGTAGTGTGAAATTTCTGAGGCGATTTACTTCCCTACTAGGTTGAGTACGAAATTTTCGAAGAAAAATCTAAAGAATATAGGCTAAGCAAACAGCGCAACACACTCTCATATGACCGAAGATTTTATTTCTTCCGTCAAGCACTCGAGTGAGGTGCTTAAGGAACGGAAATCTAACTTCGAGTTTGTAGAATACAAATCTAAGCAATTAACATCTTCCTCATCACGCAATTCAAACTCATCGCATCACGATGAAGAGCATCAATACAGCAAGAGGAATATTTTCCAGCGATGTGTCGATTCTTTCAAGCCTCCTCTGGACGGTTCGTTCGACACAAGCAATTTGAAGAGGACTCTGAAGCCCAGGCATTTAATCATGATTGCCATTGGTGGCAGTATAGGTACTGGTTTATTTGTCGGTAGCGGTAAGGCGATCGCAGAAGGGGGTCCTCTAGGTGTCGTTCTGGGTTGGACTATTGCAGGCTCTCAAATTATTGGGACGATTCATGGGCTGGGTGAAATCACGGTGCGGTTTCCTGTCGTGGGGGCCTTTGCCAACTACGGTACAAGGTTTTTGGATCCAAGTATAAGTTTTGTTGTTTCGACCATATACGTGCTACAATGGTTCTTTGTACTACCCTTAGAAATCATTGCGGCGGCCATGACCGTACAGTACTGGAATACCTCTATTGACCCCGTAATTTGGGTGGCCATCTTTTATGCTGTTATCGTTTCCATAAATTTGTTTGGTGTGAGAGGTTTTGGGGAAGCCGAATTTGCTTTTTCCACCATAAAAGCAATAACAGTTTGCGGATTCATTATATTATGCATTGTCCTCATTTGCGGTGGGGGGCCCGATCACGAGTTCATTGGCGCCAAATACTGGCACGACCCCGGTTGTTTGGCCAACGGGTTTCCGGGCGTTCTATCTGTTCTTGTCGTTGCTTCGTATTCCCTCGGTGGTATAGAAATGACATGCTTGGCGTCAGGTGAAACGGACCCCAAAGGCTTACCAAGTGCTATCAAACAAGTGTTTTGGAGAATCTTATTTTTCTTTTTAATATCATTGACCCTAGTAGGGTTCCTTGTTCCATATACAAACCAAAATTTGCTCGGCAGTTCATCCGTGGATAACTCACCTTTTGTCATCGCCATAAAACTGCATCACATTAAAGCCTTGCCATCCATCGTCAATGCGGTCATCCTTATTAGTGTTTTAAGTGTAGGTAACTCCTGTATCTTCGCTTCAAGTCGAACGTTGTGTTCCATGGCTCACCAGGGCCTTATTCCATGGTGGTTTGGTTATATTGACCGTGCTGGTAGGCCGCTGGTTGGCATTATGGCAAATTCGCTATTTGGATTACTAGCATTTCTGGTCAAATCAGGTTCAATGACAGAAGTTTTCAATTGGTTAATGGCTATTGCCGGCCTGGCCACATGCATTGTCTGGTTGAGCATCAACCTGTCGCATATTAGATTTAGACTGGCAATGAAGGCTCAAGGGAAGTCCCTAGATGAATTGGAATTTGTTAGTGCTGTCGGGATTTGGGGGTCTGCGTACTCCGCTTTAATCAACTGTTTAATTTTGATAGCTCAATTCTATTGTTCGTTATGGCCCATTGGTGGCTGGACCAGCAGCAAAGAAAGGGCCAAAATATTTTTTCAGAATTACCTGTGTGCCTTGATCATGTTATTTATATTCGTCGTCCACAAGATTTATTACAAGTGTCAAACAGGCAAATGGTGGGGGGTTAAGGCGTTAAAGGACATAGACTTAGAGACCGACCGAAAAGATATCGACATCGAAATAGTCAAGCAAGAAATCGCCGAAAAGAAAATGTACCTAGATTCGCGTCCATGGTATGTGAGACAGTTCCATTTCTGGTGTTAAACACCGACAGAACAAGTTCAATTTATATTTGTAGTATAGTTTTTTTTTCTCCTTTCTAGTTCTCATCCTTCATAATTAATTATTCCGGAACATTTAATGCATAACGACATGAAAATAAAAAAATTTTTATTCATTCAGTCAAGTGATAAACTTCGTCATTTTTGAAAAATTATCATTTATATACGTGTGGACATTAGATATCTTGAGCTCCTTAATAAAATGTGTACTATATATGGATAGTAGCTTCTCAACCATACTAAAAGTTAGTCACTCTCGGTAGCCAAGTTGGTTTAAGGCGCAAGACTGTAATTTATCACTACGAAATCTTGAGATCGGGCGTTCGACTCGCCCCCGGGAGATATCTTTAACTTTTTGCACATCCTCACTTCTGGCCCATTTGCTTGATACGCATTACAATCTATTTGCCAAGTATAGAAACTAGCACTTTTCCACTGCATATTTCCCTGCCGTTTGAAACAACTTTGCAACAACTTTGGAATATCCATCCAACACACCTTTGTTGCAGTTGAAAATTCTCGTGGCTGTGCCCAATTTCTCTTATCCAACAGCGTGAAACAATTCGCGTCGCGTGGGCGCCCAAAAAGGCTTATCAGGGCACATTTGAGGAAAAGAGACGGCTGGCTCCAGCAGGTGTTTGGATATTTTTAGCTAAATAAAGAGGCAGGCGTCAGCGACATTGCATTGTCGTTGTGGTGGGCAGAAAGCCACGGTAACGCATGTTCTGTTGTCTCTTATCCTTGTTGATAAGAAACCCTCTTGATCAGCTAGTCATAAACTGTCTCTTCTTATATCCTCTTTCCGCTATATAACTTATACCTTCAGGTGCCAGGCAATACAACAAGGAATCATCGCGAAAGTACAAATATTTCACTTTCACTTGCTCAAGCATATTCCATTTTTCACTCGAGCTAAAACAGAGGAGTTGAAATAATAATAGGTTACCATATAAAAAATAGCTATGAAGAAAAATTCTTCAGTAGTTTTCTTCCTTGTGGGTCTGTCACAATTCGTCACGATGGCATTTCTCATTATCGGATCCATTACGGCTCCAATTTTCAAACAGATAGGTTATTCTAAATATGATGAGATCACATACGGTACATTCGGCTACTGTAAAGACGGTTCTTGCTCAAAAGCAAGCTATAACTACAACCCCGATGCACTATCAGACAGTGACAGTAACTGGAAGCTCAATAGCAACGCTAGATCTATATTGGGCAAAATCATCTTTATCACACCCATCGCTGCTGGTCTTAATTTTCTGGGATTTTTTTCTACTATCATGAGCGTTCTATTAATTAACGTACTGTCCAGTGATAGAGTTGGTAGCGCATCTGCCATTATGTTTTTTGTTAACTTGACATTTTCCACTTTAGGCTTTCTTTCTGCTTCTTTAATATGTATCGTGGTGTTTTTATTGTTCTACCCTCATGTAACCTGGTGTTCATGGGTTCTGATACCAGGAGCGGCTTTATCTCTACTCGTAATTCCCTTGATATTCTTGGCTTATTCAAGAAGCTCAGGCTCAAGAGATGATGACGAAATGGAGGAATTGGAAGAAAAGGGTATGCTGCTGAATGATCCGTACCTAAATTCAGAGACCGAGAGATTCGATATAGATGCTGATAGTGGGGCCAACCTCCGTGGAGATTCAAGAACGAATTTATTGGGTAACAATTTCAATAGCGGCACTAACACTATGGTTCTCCCAAATATTATTTCACATAGCCAAGACCCAAAATTATCAAATATAACCACATCTACTACGTCTGATATCTCTACTTACGATAAAGAAGCCAAGGACATGGAAAATTCCAATGCTTCTGGACTTAACGACGAAGAAGATGATGGCATGGCATATGACAAGAGAAGATCAGCTTCTACGTACTCTGTCATTGAAAGTGAAAGTGGCTTGAAAAATGGCAGTATTTCTAATAATTACATGAAAAATAACAGCAGTAATACCAGCAACAATACGAATTATAAAGTTCCACTAGGAAAAACGGAAATTTCATCCAGTGCATCGTTAGCGTCCTCAGACTACTCTCAAAGAGAGGTCATACCCCACAGAAATCCTTCGAGGTTATTAAATGATATAATGGAAACCTCCTTCAATGAGCCAAACGACAACCACATTAATGGCATGTCCTCCTACAACGACAAGGATTCAACTCTAACTTCAATATCGCAGAGAGGTGTCAACCCAGAAGTATACGGTCAAATGCCTCGAATAGCAGCTGTTGGCCCTCCCAATACAAGGCCGTATGCCGGTCAACCACATCCAGCGCCATTAGTATATCCCCAACAACAACAACTACAACCGCAACAACAGTATCAATCACAACAACAATATCATCAGTACAATTTATATCAAAGAACTACCCCTGCTGGTCCAGATCCTTCTAATGTTATTTTACAAAGCAATCCTTATTTCAACGTTGGTCCAAACCAAGTGCCACAGCGCAGAAATCCGGTACCAAGCGTTGGTTTTGCTCCAAATCCCTTACCAAACCAAAGCCCCATAACACAAGGGTATAAGCCTGCTTATAAAAGGAGATTGCAAAACAAAAACTTGCCCCGAGCTACTACTTCACTAAGCAATCCTTACGGGTTTAGGTGAAAAAAGGGATGTCAGATCCTTTCTTTTATATTCTCTAAGTCACAATGGCCACCAAGTTGTATTAACCACATATTATTATTCTCAAGAACTACTTATGAACTATATCGTTCGCGCTACTTGCGGTTCTACTTCATCCCATATAAATTTGTATTTTATAATCATACTATATACCTTATTGAAATCATATATTGAACTTTTCACTTTCTCTAAAATAAAACTACCAACAGGTCATATTGAAGCTGTCCAATTCTCCCGGGATTCCCAGCAAAGCATATTATAGTCCAAAATCGTTATCTGGTCCGTGAATTTTTCGTCTATCAAACTAGGCCGTTTAGAGCTCTATTTTCAAATTCTCTTACTTTGACGGTACTCGGCAAGTTCTTGTCTTCGTCATTAGTGTGAGTATTGCTGCTATCATCATGACTATTATTACTACTGTTGTTATCATTATTATGCTTGCTACCACCATGGTTGCCACCGCCACTGCCACCACCATGTGGTTTTAACATAACAAAGAAAAAGAGCGCAATTACACACAATGTTAGTAGTAGAATAACCTTACATTTTTGAGTCCTCTTCTGGTAGTGTGTTGCTTTATTCAACTCCTTATCCGCACTTTTTAATTCCACCACTGTATTTTCCAGATTATAATCAATTCTGTCCACAATAGTTCCCTGATCAATAACTAAATCTTGCATTTCCCTGAAAATAGTGCTCACTTCTAGTACACCCCTTGCCAACTGCGTAATTTCTTCGTCACGTTCTCTCAAATATGCTTCTGCAGAAGTGTCATGAAGCTGTTGCTGCCTCTGCAACGTCCTTTTTGAGTAATCTTCAATATCAAGGCCTTCCCTCTTCTCTCTTGCTGCCTCCTCTTCCTCATCATCCAGTAATAGCGTACTCTCTGCATTAGCCTTATTGCGAATGGGTTTCAAGTCATCCTTGTTCAAAAATTTCAAATAATTATTTTGTAATACTCTGAACTTGTTACTTTCGGTCTGTATCTTTTCTGCGTAGGTCTTCTGTAGATTATCCAGTATGATCAACTCTTCTCGACTTAATTGCTTCCCATCCACAAACTGAGAGTTGTATATTGTCTTTAACCGTTTCATAACAGCGTAACATTTCTGTAGCATCTGAATTACTTTGAAACTTAGGTCTTCAATTAGCGCCTCATCATGGCTCTTGTCTTCAAAACCAGGTAACGAATTCTTCCTGTAAACTTTCGCCAATTGTTCACTTAACCGTCTCACCTCCAAAAGATAATCATCAACATCCTGCGCTATATCAATAAATATGGGTGGCAACGAATCACTACGACTTTCATACTCTTTTTTTCGTTCGTCTTCCAACCTGGCCGATATGTCATGGGACATATTCACCATTGGATACGAACCCATTTCAATATCTCGATCATTGCCCAAAGGTGCTTTCCCAGATGAGAAAGTTATGTTATGAGGGAAAGTCCTACGGTATGATAAAAACAAATTAGTTCTATCTCTAAACATGTTTATAACGACTGCTTAGATCACCAAACCATAAGATGTACACCAATTGAAGGTTTCCGTTTCTTGCGGTACTCATAATTTATTCTATCATAATCTATATGCACTTACTTACACCTTAAAGCCCAATGCAAACCGACCTAGCGATTAAAAAACACGTGCAGGGTTTACATAAAAATAAGATAGGATGTTTTTAAATAAAGGGACACAACCCTATCAATTCTGATGAAATAGAGTAGGGCTAAAATCATATGATAGGGTGATATAAACACGTAAACTTTACGCGATCTTCTGAATTAAGCTATTCTCTCTATGAGGAAATATCATATCAATAGCAAATCTAATGGCTTTCGACTATATGCGTTAAAGAAAACAGGCTAGTTTGTTTCCAAGATATCTCTTTTGTGGACATCAGAAAAGGAAATAAGTAACAAGAAGTTCGAGGTACGAATATGACAGAAATTATTGATTTGGAATTAGTCGATGACTTCGTGAAGAAGCCTATTGTCAAGCAACACAAGAACCAGACTTCAAAACCCAGGGTAAAGAGGAAGGGTCAGTTGACGTTTGATGATTTCCGAAACATCAAAATTGTCGAAGAACCTGTTGTGCTTTCTCACAATAGTTCCATTGACGAATCGCTGGATGCTGTGACCCATAATACTAATAAGCACGAGAAAGGTGAGGGTGTCGATGATGAAGATATGCAAACCAAGAAACTGAAGGCAAACATTGTGAGTAAACATTCTAATATCAAAATATATCCGAACGACACTAACAGGGTAGAGCTGGTCAATGAAAATACTGCAATTAATAATAGACCATTGAATACATTAAACTGGTCACCCAATATCCCTTTACGATATTCTGACTTTGCAAGCTTTGTGAGTGATGAGAAGGTAACAGAAAACAAGTGGGAACCTCCCCTTTGCGTTCCACTTCCATATGCAGGCGATGTTATAAAGGTCCTTTCTTTTATCATCAAATTTAAGTGGGTGTTCAGTAACGATCTACTGAATCTATCATTTCAAGATGTGGAGATAGGACTAGAACTAGCTATGGCTGGTCAATCTGTGAAGACCATTAGACTTTGTCAGGATAAAATGAATTTTCTATTTTGCAGCCTGTTGAGGTCATTATTCTACTCCGAGAAAGGAACAGAGAGCCAGACAAATAAAAATTTCACACTAGAGAGATTCCTTAGTTTAAAGAATCCATATGGAAAATTGATTGGCAAACTCAGAAACTCAATCCAGGAATGGGGCTTACCTCACGAATGGCGTAGTGGTAGTGATATATTATCTACCCTAAACGCTAATGGAGGTGGTTTATTGACGATAGAACCATTAGATAGAATAATATTATTGAGATGTATGATCGATTGGAACTGTGGCTACTCTGTGCTTTTCCATAACGAAATTCAAAGGCTTACTCATTTGAAAGGCGATACTGGGTTCAGCCACCAAACTTTCCATGCTAACAGGTTTGCCATGTGCGGGGCCGATAACATATCAGATAGTTGTGAAGTTTTATACTCTTTGATGAGCCAGAAGTTGGAGAACCGAAAGAAAAGGAAACCCCACGACAAAAACAAATTGAATAAGATCAATGGTCAGATGAAATTTTTAAAAGGGGTTCAAAAGTCATTGAGCGAAAAAGTAACTGCAGACAGATTACGAGCAGCAGTCAAAATAAATGAAGAATGGGGTAAGCATTTTGCGAACGAATTATCACACACACCAATCGATGACCCTAGGGCAGATGAAATTTATAGGTTAAGGTCATCAGAGTTTATGATCGCCAGAATTCCGAAGTTTGGAGATTTCTACTTGCCACCATTCCGCATTGGCAGCGAGGACAGTTCAGTCAACACTAGTTACAGTTTCAATGACATGGCAACCTATCTTGATTACTTTATAAAATTCAAAAAAGAGAGTACAACAGCGCCAAAAATACTGCCTGCAAAAACCGTGCAAAAAGAAAACAATTGTCAACTTAAACTTATATATAACAACACTCCGGCTTGCGTCCGTAATTTACAGTCTAGTGATGTTCCCTTAGCCAAGACGCCACATTGGTTTGAAGTTGCAGGAGACTCAAATTCTTTGATTGACTTTATCGAGTATTTGGAAAGTTTATCGTCACTTGATGAAAATGCTGCTGACGATACAAAAAAGGGCATAGACAATCTAATTGAGTTTTTGAAAATCTTCAATATATTCACAAATGAAACTATTCGGGATATTACTGATACGGCTACAGAAAGTGCTGAAGGAAGTCATCTACGAACAAGCTCACGGAAAATAACCAGGGTGCATTACTCAACTGATGTGAACAGTGACGATTCCGAGGAAATTGAGAGTGAAATTGAGAGTGAAATTGAGATTGACGTTGACGATAACTATGATTCAGAATATCTGAGTGATGAGAATGCATCTAAAGGAAACGGTGGAAATAGGACAAGTAAATCTTTGAGGGAAAATGAAGCGTATAACGGTTCTAAGGATCGAGATGAAGATTATGACGATATAGAGATATTCTCGGAGCCCGTAAGGCAACTGCAGGATAATTCTCGGGAGAGGAGAAGCTTGAGGCGCAATGCCAGAAAAGGTCTATCGCTTTGAATGCTATGAAGTGTACCTGCTCGTTTACATAAAGAAGTCACTACCTTTACCCATTAAATATTATATATGGATCTATGTACACGAACTCAAGTCCCTGATTTCAGTCTTTTGGCTTCTACTCCCGATCATCATGCTGTGCTTTGTTGTTATCATCTTCCTCTTCACCAGCCAAAACCTTATGTTTGTTCTTTGTTGCAGCTTTCACAATTTGAACAAATGCATCCTTTGTTAATGCGGATTTTAATTTCATTTGTTCCTCCGTTAGTTCTCCCACTTTCTTCTGAGATTGAAGACGTAAATCATCCAACGAATGTGTGACGCCGTCCAGAAGGCTTTCATTTAGAGAGTTCTCTTCTATATCATTATCACCATCATCCCCTAACGAATACATGTTTCTTAGTCTTTTAATTCTATTATTAAGCTTCACAATTTCAATAGCGTCACGTAATTTCTTACGCAAAGAAAACCCTTTCTTAACGTCAGGTAAAATATTACTGGTTTCAACTCTCTTTGAAGTAATCCATGGATCGTCCAGCAATTCTGTAGCAGTTGGTCTGTCAGTTGGATTCAATCTCAACGCCTTTAAGATGAAACGCTTGGCATCAATAGATATGCTATCCCAATATGGCATGTGGAAAGTTACCGGATATCTAGAAGCCGTACATTCTTCCATGAATCCTTCAACACTTTCGGCGATAAAGGGGGAGTAACCACACAGTAAGGTGTACGTGATCACACCAATGGACCATATATCGCAAGGCTTACCATGCCCGTCTTGTGTGAGAACTTCTGGTGCCACATAACCCAACGATCCGGCTGCTTTGTATATCAAGTCCTCTTTCCCCTTCAATTGTTTAGCTATACCAAAGTCCGCAATTACCAGAGGTGAATTTTCTGACTTATCAACATACAAAACATTCTCTGGTTTCAAATCCCTATGAACCACATTCTTGGAATGCATATACTCCACGGCACCAAGAATCTGAACTATAATTTCAACAGCATCTACTTCTGTGAACTTCCCTCTGGAAAGAATTCTATCAAATAACTCACCCCCTGTTGCCAGCTGAGTGACTATATAGAACTTATCCTTCGACTCAAACCAATCTTTGAAGGAGACAATGTTGGGATGACTCAATTTTTGAAGAATAGATAGCTCTTCGTACAGCATCTGCAATTGGACATTGTTTCCCTGCAATGCTTTTTTCAATAGAATCTTTATAGCAACGTCTTCATTTGTGGACAACTTCCTGGCTTGTCTTACAACACCGAAGGAACCGGCACCTAGTGTTCGACCAAAGATATAATTAGTCCTGTTGACGTAAGATTCAGGTTGCCCGCTTAATTTATTGATAAATTTTGCCACAGGGTGGCCGTTTAGACGCTCTGGATCTTGGACATCTACATGAAATTCAGAATTTATAACCTCTGACTCCTTAGGCATTTTTGGTGTTTATATTTATAGGGGTGCCGCTAGAAGAAAAAGTGAAAAAAGATTGATCAATTAATTGAAGTTACGATGATCTTAAACAAATACCAGAGTTGTTTTATATTAGTAAGATTACCAAAGATTACCAAGGAAAACAATAATGCGTGGCTTCAAAGGGGGCAGGGTTCTAGGATAAGCCTCAATTGTTCTCTTCGCGCTGCGTTAAAACGGGCGCTTCTCCGAAAGTGCAGCACATTTTGAAAAGCCTCTTCAGTATAGTATCTGTATGATGCTCAACGACTGGAAATAGAAAAAATATGAAAGTTGAAAGAAAAAATGTCTGCAAAAGTACTGGGAAGTACTTGGTGGCTTATAGATCACAAAAAGAAAGCTATACGAAAACAAAAGAGAGTTTTTATCCAGGGAACGGTGACCAATTGGTAAAAAATTGGACAAAGTTCTATGAAAAATTACTGTCATGTCTATCGCTCCAACTTAACTCTTCTGCAATAATGCAATGAGTATTATGTCAATGACTCTTAGTAAGTATTGTAGAATGCCTTATATTTTGGGGCAAACTAGGCTGCTTTGCTCAAATTGTAAATTTAGACGCTATTGTGGTATGCTCTATTCCTTAAAGTTCCTGAGAGAGACTGGATTTTCTATAGCCTAACCATACTTGTGATTCGAATGGTTTTTCTATATAAGGGTCCTCATTGTTAAAAGCCCCCACCGCTCCGCGCGTTGTGCCTATCATTGTGTCAGTAAATGTTAAGATATGGAAAGAACATATATTATTAAGTGATCACAGAAAGCTCTTAGAGAAGACAATGTGTTTGAAGAACTGTGGTATAGGCCTACCACATATTTTAATTACTTTCTTTGCCCTTATATTACCGGGGTTTACGATATAACTATCTATTCTAGTTTTCATTCAATCATGTTCATTGAATACTCTAGATTACCAGGTTTCGAAAGTATCAATGTATCATTTTCTAAAGGCATGCTGAGATTGGCCAGATTTACCAATTTTGCTACTTATGAACAAAAACTAGAATACTTCAAACTTTTGGCGGGTCCGAACAAATACATCGAACGAATTAGCGCTGGTGACTTTAAAGGACATCCAGATGAGATAAGTTACATTTACATTATACTAATATCTGTTCTCCAAATAGAAGAGTGTATGCCAGTACTTGTTCAGTGTCCAACTGTTTATTGGATACGATTCGACTGGCCTGGAAAATGTTCCGTAAACAATTTGAATTTTACGAATGAAACGTTAAGAAGTGCTTTCGATGCGGTTTTCACTCCGTATTCTGCAATAATGAAAAAGGTTCTTGGAAGAATTAAAAACAACATGTTACTATTTGCTGAGCCTCAGGCAAATTTGAATAATTTATTTGTCAAGCATTTCCACGATCTCATATATAACAATGTAAAGGATGAAAAAATTGGTGAGGCAATTTTATATTTGAGAACTAATGTTAATATTCCAAATGTTTTTGTTAACAATAGTAAGGCAGTTTTTCACGGTGACGGTATGAAGATTGGAAAATTTACTGGCAAATTTTTAAGTTTTACCTTCAAACGAACAATAAGATGGTCAAAATTAAATTCGGTGGATTCATTTACAGTCACAAGAGTAAATTACAGAGTATCTGTCAATTGGGAAAAGACACCAAGAAAGGTCTTCCTTTCTCTTGACAGTGACACCAAGAACCTACGCTATATATCGAAAACGAAACTGAACAAAAAAGGAAACAGTGCTATCATCCCAAAAACCACGAAAAGTTCATGCACAAATGAAAACCTTTGCGACAATGAAGCATATTCCGTCGAATTTCCATTAACGACGTCAGCAAAGACAGAATATCTGCTTAAAAGTGATTTTTTTCTACAGAAAATTGATAAAAAAAACAGCCCTACCCTTCAAGAACTTACGTTGAACGGCACATACCGATTACACCAATCGGATTTCTCCAATGAACAAAACGTCACTCAGAGAAAATATGAAATTTTCGGTGGAATTGTTCCTACTAATGCAGGCGACAAATTGCTTACGTTTCCCAGACAAAAGGCAACTAGAGATACCAGTCCCTCCTCAACCGAATTGGCACATACAGCAGTAGCTGCCAGCGATGGAAGTGCCTTAAAAGGCGCTAATAACCAATCGATAGCTAAAACGCAATGCGTAAACCCTGGAATTGGAAAGATAATCTCAAGAAAAACAGCAAATTGGATCTGCTCAAATCCAGCCCCTGACCCGTATGCGGAAACTTCAACGTGGTCCAGAGTTTTGGCCCCTAATTTAAAAACCATATCGGAATCAACACCTTATTATCCTATCCATATAGCTTCACCCAATTCTACCTTTAACCCAGAGCAAAGTACAAGAAGTATTTTCATAAGAAGCAGTTCCGAATGTGTTCAAAAGCAAAGTAGCTTTTTCAGGAACTACGAACATCTCAGGAATATATTGTCGAGAAGAACTAGTAGGGTCAGAGCATGTTGTTCTAGCCTGAATGTTGGTATGTGCAGGAACAAAGGAGAAATTTTATTGCAAAAACAGCTGACTTTACCGAACAAGACTAGAGAAAAAGTCAAACGATTTAGGCATTGTTTCCACAGAGCCGCAGAAGCGCTCAGAGCCGCCAAAAAAAACTGGGATCAACACAACTCCAGTATTTATTAATTGTTTCAGTATTTTACTTAGGAATCCCCCTTGACATATAGTTCGAAATTTAGCCTATTTTACCCCTGTGAATTGCCCCGTCCCAACTTAACGAAACTACATTAAATACGTCGTGTAAGGCAGGCTCTTTGCCCTATTTTCAGGAATAATCATCAATGCGACCTCCGCGATACAATATACTGGTTTGCTCTCTCTTTTTCCTAGTCCTTATTCCGACCAGAGGCACGGATAGGCAATATCAAATTCTTTTGTCCTTTTTTTGAGACCTTTTCCGGTAAGTAACCTAAAGACGCATCATTATGTGGCACTGCTTTAAGCCTCGAATGTTATTTTGTACTCTATTTTTTCTACGTAAAATATTAAACAACCTAGCTCATAATGAGATGATCTTGCTTGGTAAATAACTTTCAGCCACCTATGCAATTTACGTTAAAGTTAAGATCATAATAAAGTTTTGAGAACTTCCCCTTACTAAGGGTCCTGACGTAGGCAACTGAGCCCACCTGTTTCCAAGAGAGGCGCGTGGGATAGTCAGTCTTCTCAAAAATTAATGCCGATGACCGTTTTTGGTAAAAGGGTTTGTTGCGGCATATAATAGATGCCGATTTAATCACCTGAAAACATAAAATTTTTTAGCCAACATAAGTTGCAACTTATTATTTATGATAATCATCATCTATAATAATCTAGGATTCGACGTTGTATCTTCTTAAGTTCGTATACCTGTTTCAATTGTTAAGAAAACTGAAGATATTTGCAACAAGAATATACAAGAGCTACTCGACCGTTAGGCTCCTTTAAATATTGTAAAATTTCGGCTTAATAAATTAAGTAAAGTGAAAACAGAATGTCTAATTCAATAAGTTCCCCCACATCCACATTCTCTACATCATTACCATCAAATGGGACCGCTTTTTATTGTGGTAACATGGGAGTTTTGTATATGAACTCAACTGAATACGGAGCCAGTTACGCACGGTACTATTGGCAGTGCGGCAGAGAATATGAATCGGCTTTTGCAACGTTGACTAAAGAAGTTCCAGGTACCACATTCTCAGCTGACATGCCTACTTCTTCTTGGGATAGCGTATTGGATTGTGGCTATTCCTCCGTAATCAACGTGGCAGCAAATAAAAATTCACCTGATGATTATTGGAATTGTGGTAGAACATATGCCAGGAATTATGCTCTGTCTGATGCACTTTTGCTGAAGCCAACTAACATGCTGCAATACTTTTTATTTGCATTATTCTTCATCTGCATTGTTCTATGAAGAAAACACATTTACTTTTCAGCCCTTATATAATGCCATATACGTGTATAAATCCATTCTGGTGCAGTTATTAGATATAAACTTACTGAAAGACAGATTAGTGTAATCGAGTGGTTTACTTAAGCAGCGATTCACTCGTTTTTATTTTAGCTGATAGTCGAGGATTTTTTGTTGGAATAGAAATCAACTATCATCTATTGACTAGTATTCATATGACTGTTGCATTATCATATACGTATAAGAGGATGACATAAAGATTGAGAAGCCATCATCAAGTTTAATGGAAGATGAAATGCAATGATTGATAATGTAACAGGATACTGAATGACAACATATAAAAATGACAGAAAAAATAATAATATTATTATGTAGAATTATCGATTCCCCTTTGTGGATTCCTATATCTTCGAGGAGAACTTCTAGTATATTTTGTGTTGGAATGAAATTCTAATATCATCTAGTTAGTAGTATATTATCATATGCGGTGCAAGAGGATGGCATAAAGATTGAGAAGCAGTCATCCAATGTAATGGAAGCTGAAATGCAAGGATTGATAATGTAATAGGAAAATGAATGACAACGTATAAAAGGAAAGAAGATAAAGTAATAACACTATGTAGAACTATCGATTCCCTTTTGTGGATTCCTATATCCTCGAGGAGAACTTCTAGTATATTCTGTATACCTAATATTATAGCCTTTAGTAACAATGGAATCCCAACAATTATCTAATTATTCACCAAATTATCATAGACCTAGTAATAAGCCCTCATGAACAATAAAATCCCAACAATTATCCAATTATCCACCTAATTCTCACTAAGAACCTTGGTACTTTTGTGTGATCTTCTTGTTGCACTTTTATAATAATGGGATGGTAAAGATCGAGTCTTTGTTGTATTACGGGCTCGAATAAAACCGGATGTCTTGACAATCCTAAAGCCGTTTAGGAGAGTAACTTGTTGTCAGACTTATTATTAACGTGATTCACAGAATGTTACTTATCCTATATAATCTATATAAGATCTGAATTTAACTAAAGGGTGGAAGGGCGGAATCTAGGATCTAAACTAATCTTTCAGGTATTTATACGTTTGGTTGGTTTGGTTCATCTTAGGCAAGTAGGTTGCCTAGTATACTCAATCTTGTCTGTTTCGGAACTATTGTTTCGTACGTGTTTCATACATGTTTTATGTCTAGGTTGGTAAATCTAGTAATGCTGAGGTATCCCATTTTGAGATACAACAGTCTTAAAAATAATTGGGCGTGTGGTCTAGTGGTATGATTCTCGCTTTGGGCGACCCCTGTCTAAACAGGGGGACAAAGCATGCGAGAGGCCCTGGGTTCAATTCCCAGCTCGCCCCTTTTTTGGAAATGGTTTTTGATGAAAGCAGGATATGTACCTAGATGTACCTTAGTGATCGTTGTATCATGTGTGCGTATGTTCTACACATCAAGGTATCTCCATTAATATATATATATATATACATTTTTCATTTGGCAGTTTCATTTTTTTTAAACTATGTATAGTATAAAATATGCTATTCTAGATATGCTCGATATATTTATCAGGTATGACAATTTTCTTCTTGGTAGTTTGTTGGCCCCCGTCTCCCTGCAGAGAGTTTACTTCGTGACTTTCTATTATTAATTTGACTGGAATACTATCTTCTTTCTCATCTGAATTTGTCATCAAAAATTCGTACGCTGATCGCCTTGACTCAACAGAATTATCGTCAGTTTGTTGTAACGGGAACGTATACCACGTAGTAGATGATGCAGAGGTTGACATTGTTCTTGCTGCTAACGTGTCTATGCTTTGAGTAGGCACTATTCTTATATCAGGGGAAGTTGTTCTTGTGGGAAGTAGCTCTACTTCGTTCGCGAAAACTTGTCTATTTGTTGCTATCCCGGTGTTATCTGTTGCGGCTGTGTGCGTGGTGAAAGTGGTTTGCACGACATTACCTTTTTCATCAAAAACAGGCAGCCTGCAAATAGGACAGGTCTGAGAACGTTCCATCCAGTTTTTTAAGCATGACAAATGAAGTATATGGCCACAAGGTAACCTTTTTGGTTTCTTGTTTTTATTTTTCCACGTTTGCTGGTTGGGGGAATGTATTAACTCGTCCATACAAATGATACAAATATTGTCCTCATTCGCAGAATTTTGTAGCTGTTCTGCAGTGACAGTGACAAGAGTGTCGTCAAGCTGTTTGTTGTTTCTCCAGATTTTCCACAAACCTGTGGCACTTTGATATAACGCCAAGACATCCCACACCACATCTTTCAAAAGCATCATAGGCATCCTAAATGGTATTAGCAGCGACAAATGCAGTATCGTTTTTAAGAATCGTGTGAAAACGTCAATTGCCTTTTCATACATAAATTTGCCCTCCAGGCCGGTGAATTGTCTATCATCATCATCATCATCGTCATTCAGCATTGCATGAGATTGGTCAATCTCAACTCCGTTTCCATCTGTAGGATCGCCATGGACAATATGGTTGTTCTCATTAGATTGACTTTGTTGAGAGCGGTAAAATTCCCAGAAGTTCAAACAAGTCTGTAAGAATAAATTTAGTAAATCAATCAAAAGCATGGTGAATTCCATTACTTGCATCAAATAAAGGGAGGTGGACGCAATATCAATCTTTTGGTTTGTGTATATGGAAGAGATGCAACGTATTATAATCTGGTAATCTACAACCGCCAATAGTACCAAGTTGAATGAGAATCTACTGAGGATAAGAGTTTTCATTGTGGTGGAATCATTGATTGACTGTAACAAAGCTTCCAGCCTATCTTTTAAAATCCAATGGAAAACTTTCAGATATAGTAGTAATAGCCCAAAAAATGCCACTGTGAAAAAATACCTTTCATGGAACATCGAGGACATAAACAAGGTGTTTATAATGGTAAACGGTAATCTTTCAAAAATGTGCTCATGCTCAATAAGCCTTAGTTCACCAAATAGTAGTTTCGTTAAGAGCTGCCATAGTAAAGTAGAGTTTAATAAGATGAATATCGATAAAACCATTAAATTGAAACCTTCATTTAGTTTCAGTGTTACTTGCAAAAAGGATACACTTGTCTTGGTGGCTGAATACACGCAATAGAACGTGAGCAAATATGTGATAACGATAAAAATTATCAGCTGTTTCCTTCTATTTTCTGGCACCATGATACTATTCTGTCTTTTTCCCCTTCTCTAATGAAGTCCAATTGATAAGACGATTTTCTGGCTAAAAAAAGGAATCAACAAATCGGTAGAAAATCGACTGTATAACTAGTGTTCAAACGGTTATGCGTAATGGTAGGAATATGTTTTTTCGTCCTGTTAGCGCGTATAGAATTTTATCGTCCATTAAACCTTTGATTTGATTTCTACAGTGCACTTTTGTAGGTGTCCTTAATTTCCATTTTCCGGGTATGCAAAGTTCAACAAAACGAAAATTCGCTGACCATATTACTGCGTACATAACGGTTATTGCGCTATAGTTGAGACTACTGTGTGAAAATATCATTTTCATATACAATATAATCTAGTAAAAATATAAAGGTGCGAGGTTAGACGTGAGACGAGAGGTAGATTACATATATGTGTGTATATAACTCGGGTATGAAGAGATAAAATTTTAACTTATAATAATGATACAGATGTTAATATAGATATAATGAAGATACAGGAGCACAGGGAGTAATAAAAAAAGGGGAAGAAATGCTACGGTTTTCATTTCTTATTGCCCTTTTTTTCCACTTTCAATAATAAAGCTTTATTTATATGGGGCAAAACACCACCTGAAGCAATCGTAGCCCTAATCAAAGAATCCAATTCATCGTCACCTCTAATGGCCAATTGCAGATGTCTCGGGGTAATCCTCTTGACTTTAAGATCCTTAGCTGCATTACCAGCCAACTCCAGCACCTCAGCAGTCAAATATTCCAACACCGCAGTCAAATAAATCGCAGCTTTGGATCCTACTCTTGTTCGGCCAGTAGCATGCCTTTTCAGGTAACGCTTAATCCTACCGACAGGAAACTGCAAGCCTGCCCTTGCTGAAGAAGACTGAGATCTCAACGAACCGCTGTCTTTAGCGCCGGATTTACCTTTACCTCCATGAGCTTTCCCTGACATTATGTTATGTTATTTATGTGCGGCTATAGTCCAAAGTTAATGATATTTTTTTCCGACTAGAGTAGGATGGAATCCACAGCGTTTTCTAGTTTTGGGTGTTGTATCTCTATTCTACTCGATAGTAATTCAGCTGTTAAATAGAACTGTATGCTTTGCTTGTTTTTCTGTTTTGTTTTGTTTTGTTGTTTTCGTGCACGGAGCGAACGCGGCGGGTTACACAACAGTAGCGCCCAGTACTATGATAGTACACTAAAGACATCAAGTTATAGTGTGCTAATCTAGCACGATTGCATTCACTAAACCTTTTCAATTGAGTCAAATATTCTCACTCAAAGGAAAAATGAAGACTATGTCGTAGGCATGTGTTTACTACCGATGTATTGTTCTGTCCTGCTTTCAAGGTGGCAAACCGTGGTCCTATGTTCTTTTCTTCCGGGCGGGCGGCTAAGAGAAACCATAGAATGAGGGTAACACAATCGAAGTTAATTAATTAAGCAACGTGCGGAGCTTTATCACATGGATGTTTCTTATCACCGGGTGCGCGCCATGCAATATATAAAACGGGAAATATACATTGTGGCAAGGCAAGGAACAATAGCGGCAAACACTCTTTGAGAAGACTTGCGATAGTCACCAGTGCTCCTGATAATCGGTTAATGAATGCTACACGAAGCTTTGCAGGTTGCAAAAAATGAGCTACCAGTTAAAAAAACCATGCAATTAGCGCATGCTCAGCAACTTGCCTACTAAGGCTATTGTTTCCGCCCCTATGATATCACATCACATGACCATTTAAAATGCCTATAATGACATCGGTAACATCACATATGAGTTTTTTCTCACTTCAGCCTCTTTCATCTCACGTTAATATATGCCAGCATCGCGCACCGTATTACCGCCCGCGTAATCCACTTCTGCCATTCGTTTCTAATGACTAAAACGCAAATCCTTTTTCTTTTTTTTTTTGAAACCGGTAGACGCCCCATAGAATTTCCAAATCAGGAAATACCGCAACTTCATCCGTTTTCGTTTCGCTTAAGTCCTCCACGAAAAAATCTTGCCGGTTCCGCGAATGTTGTACTGCTTCTTCTGTGCAATGAGCCTTTTTCTCTTATTTCTTTTTCCCTGCTTTTAGGATGGCTTGGCTATGGGATTACTCAATTTGGCACTTCTTTTGCAAGATCCAGACTTGCAGGGATTCTATCACCATTACTACCACACTACTATGTTATTGTTACGCTTTTCATCCACATTTATATAAGTTATACGTGGTTTCGCGAGTTCTGATATTTCACTTTTCAACTTGTAAGATGTCATTAGGAAGAGCAAAACAAGGAAATTACACACATAATAATATAAGTAATGATACGTCCATTATGTTCAAGAGTCATTGTCAGTTACATATTCGCAATTTCTCAGTTTCTACTGGCCGCTAATGCGTGGTCGCCCACAGACAGTTATGTACCTGGCACAGTGTCGTGTCCCGATGACATAAATCTGGTGAGAGAGGCTACATCTATATCTCAGAATGAGAGTGCATGGTTAGAAAAGAGAAATAAAGTCACTAGTGTAGCTTTGAAAGATTTCTTGACAAGGGCTACTGCGAATTTTTCAGATAGCTCGGATATTTTATCGAAATTATTTAATGATAACAACAGCGAAAGCCTGCCGAAAATTGCTGTCGCTGTTTCAGGTGGGGGCTACCGGTCTATGCTGACAGGTGCGGGTATTTTAGCAGCAATGGATAACAGGACTGAAGGTGCTTATGAGCATGGGCTAGGTGGCCTTTTACAAAGCACAACATATCTATCTGGTGCCTCGGGTGGTAACTGGCTAGTTGGTACTCTAGCCCTAAACAATTGGACTTCCGTGCAGGAAATTCTTGACAACATGCAGAACGACGATTCCATTTGGGATTTGTCAGATTCTATTGTTACCCCCGGCGGAATCAATATATTCAAGACCGCCAAAAGGTGGGACCATATCTCTAATGCTGTCGAATCCAAGCAAAACTCTGATTATAATACTTCTTTGGCCGATATTTGGGGTAGGGCTTTGGCCTATAATTTTTTCCCTTCTTTATATAGAGGCGGGATAGGCCTAACTTGGTCTTCCATTAGAGATTTTCCAGTGTTTCAAAATGCTGAAATGCCTTTTCCTATTTCTGTTGCTGACGGTAGGTATCCTGGTACCAAGGTCATCAATTTGAACGCAACCGTTTTTGAATTTAATCCATTTGAAATGGGATCTTGGGATCCTTCTTTGAATTCTTTCACTAACGTTAAATACCTGGGAACGAACGTTTCCAATGGTGTACCATTGGAAAGAGGAAAATGCACTGCGGGCTTTGATAATGCCGGTTTTATTATGGGTACTTCTTCCACCCTGTTTAACCAGTTTCTTTTGAGAATAAACTCTACTCACTTGCCTAGTTTCATTACAAGATTAGCAAGACATTTCCTAAAGGATTTATCTCAAGATTTCAATGATATCGCTGTCTATAGCCCCAACCCGTTCAAGGATACCAAATTTTTGGACAGTGACTATACTACCAGTATTGTTGATTCAGACAGCTTATTCTTAGTCGACGGCGGTGAAGATGACGAAAATGTTCCCGTTTTACCACTTATACAAAAGGAACGTGATGTGGACATTATTTTTGCAGTGGATAATTCAGCTGACATGAGATTAGCTTGGCCTGACGGTTCTTCTTTAGTGCATACCTACGAACGTCAATTTGTTAAGCAAGGTCAAGGTATGTCCTTTCCATATGTTCCAGATACGAATACATTCGTTAACTTGGGTTTGAATAAGAAACCAACCTTCTTTGGCTGCGACGCTAATAATTTGACCGATCTTCAATACATTCCACCTTTAGTTGTATATCTACCAAATGCGGAATACTCTTTCAATAGTAATCAGAGTGCTTTCAAGTTGTCATATTCCGAATCCCAAAGAAGAAGTATGATTCAAAACGGGTTTGAAATTGCAACTAGAAATAACTTTACTGATGATCCTGAATTCATGGGCTGCGTCGGCTGCGCCATCATGAGACGTAAACAGCAAGCTTTGAATATTACTTTGCCTCCAGAATGTGAAACCTGTTTTACAAATTACTGCTGGAATGGTACTCTGGATACTACTCCGTTACCAGATGTCGAAAAAGATGTTCATCACTCTTTTATCAACGTTGGCAGTTTCAACAGCTCCCTAGGACAAGAAGAAGGTCAGTACGTTGGATCTTCAGCTTCTCAGCCATCGTCCTCAACCTCGTCTTCGGGAGTTCCGTCGGCCACTGCAACCCTTAAGAAAAAGGCAGCTACTAATTCTGGATCACATTTATCTGGCATAAGTGTAAAGTTCGTTGCTATAATTATGCTTGCTCTCTTGCCGCTTACCGGAGCGGTATAATATTTCTTGCATATGAACAGTATGCAGAACAAGGCAATAAAAATCAAAGAACTTGCACTATAAACTAATGAAACATGAAGCTGAAAGACTAACAGTCATTTAAAAAACCAAAAGTAAAAAAGAAAATGAACATCCCCCTCTCTGCATTGAAGTATCCTTTTCGGGCAAGACCAAGTTTAAGGAACTTCACTAATGACATTGGAGGTCTATATATAGCGGACCTCTTTTTAAAAAGATATAACTTTATAACTATAAACCCAGTGCTAAGCGCATTGATAGTTTAAATGAGTGTTCGGAGTTATTACTTCCTGCATCCCTCTCGGAAGAGAGATATCAAAATTACCCTCGCCATACTCTCAATGTAATTTTTCACGGAGTCGAGACTGAAAAAATTTCAGAAAAATTTGCAGAGCAAAAATGTACCGATGAGATGAGCACTGGCTAGACATGTCGAAAGGGTATAATATCTGACAAGCTTCTGCATTATTCAACGCTATTCCACTAGGAAATCTGTCAACCCATAACAATGTCATCTTCCGCTCCCAAGTACACCACTTTCCAAGGGTCACAAAATTTCAGGTTGCGGATCATCTTGGCAACATTATCTGGAAAACAAATAAAAATTGAAAAAATCCGCTCAGGTGACTTGAATCCTGGTCTGAAAGATTACGAAGTGTCCTTTCTAAGGCTGATCGAGTCGGTCACCAATGGAAGTGTGATCGAAATTTCATATACCGGTACTACTGTGATTTATAGGCCTGGTATTATAGTTGGTGGTGCCTCTACTCATATTTGTCCTAATTCCAAACCAGTAGGCTACTTCGTCGAACCAATGTTATATTTGGCACCATTTTCAAAAAAAAAATTCTCGATTTTGTTCAAGGGCATAACTGCATCTCATAACGATGCCGGTATTGAAGCTATCAAATGGGGACTCATGCCCGTTATGGAAAAATTTGGTGTTAGAGAATGCGCCCTACACACTTTGAAAAGAGGCTCACCACCACTAGGAGGTGGCGAAGTGCATTTGGTTGTTGACTCTTTGATTGCTCAACCGATAACCATGCATGAAATAGATAGACCCATAATTTCATCAATCACTGGTGTAGCATACTCTACCAGAGTAAGTCCGTCGCTCGTGAATAGAATGATCGATGGTGCTAAGAAGGTATTAAAAAATCTACAATGCGAAGTTAACATAACAGCAGATGTCTGGAGAGGTGAGAATTCAGGGAAGAGTCCAGGTTGGGGTATTACTTTGGTAGCTCAATCCAAGCAAAAAGGTTGGAGTTATTTTGCAGAAGATATCGGTGATGCAGGCTCCATACCTGAAGAACTTGGTGAAAGAGTTGCCTACCAATTATTAGAAGAAACATCAAAGAGTGCAGCAGTTGGTAGAAACCAGCTTCCACTAGCAATTGTTTACATGGTCATCGGGAAAGAAGATATCGGCAGATTGAGAATTAATAAGGAACAAATAGATGAAAGATTCATAGTCCTCTTGAGAGATATAAAGAAAATCTTTAATACAGAAGTCTTTTTAAAACCAGTTGATGAAATGGATAACGACGACATGATAGCTACTATCAAGGGTATCGGTTTTACAAACACAAGTAAAAAGATTGCATAGCATGTTCTAGTATTATTCTTAGAATATTAGACCACTGTATATAAGTTATATATATAATTATTTAGGTGTAACTTTATGGACAACTGTTCAGAATGTGGTATCACTCGAGCATTGTTGTCGAATAGCTACGACTCTTTTTGGCAGATTTGAAGTACCATCAAGAGTATATGCAAGAAGGCGTACAGTAAGAACGAAGTATTTCATGGCAAAATAAAATCTTTTCACACAAAAATGTTTGCTTTTCATGTAAACACTGTTATCAGACTCTCCTTGTTCAATTACTCATCATCTTCGTTGAAATCCAGATTGATCCAACTTGGCCATGCTAATTCCTTTCTTAAAAAATCTTTGAATATCGTAAACAAAAACTGTTCTAGTTCTCCAACACTTCTTAATACCGAGCCCTGCCCCTGATACTGTTCCCCTATTTCTGTTTCGATCTTCATACTTCTCACAATAGATATTCGCTCCAATGGCTTAGTAGCTGCTAGGATTGGTCCCTTCGGATCCAAAACAGTTTGATTGTCATCTAGTGCAGGATCACTAACGTCACACAGAAAACTAAAAAATAGTTGCTTTGATAAATATGCTGCAATGCAAAGGGAGTGGAGACCGATATCGCTAATGGAAAGTTTTACTGGCAAAGTCATAAATTTTTCCACAGGATAATTCAGTACAAGGTCAGCACCAATTGTGACGAGTAGGTCGCCCTTGTACTCAACTTCTAGCAAAAATTGTATATCGTTGGGAGATGGCATGACTACAAGTGGCTCAGAATCATCCTTAGGTGCCTGGTGATCAGCTACAGTATGCTCAGTACCAAAATGTTCAGTAACGTCTTTGTCGTTATTATTTTCCTCTGTCTCTTCATAGGCGTCCTCCCTAATTGAATCATAAAACTCATCTAGGGGATCTGTTATTTCTTTCAGTGTTATAGCAGGACCAACTTTTCCCAGTTCGAAATCTAGTACTCTAAGATTGCTGACGTAGCTTGGTAGTTGCGAATTCTGTAAATATGAATTTAAATGTTTCCTAATGACATCATTTAGTCTATTATCAGATTCCAATGTACTCCAATTGATATCAAAAGACATTGGGTTACTTGAAGTCAGTTTATGATCTGCTTCAACCACTTACATAGGATGGCATGCTTTTTCCCATGCCAAAGAAAAATTCAAGACTGAGTCCTTTGAAAAATTTGAAGTATCTAGGACGAATTATAGTATAAGGGGCCAAGAATAAACAGCTAAAGGACACCGCAAATAATGGTTTTAGTAATAAGGGCCTTACAGACATCGATAGTCTTCAGGAAGGCGATGCTCAAGCCAATTGTAAGATATCCCCTTAAAAGAAGCTTTTTTGGTTTGAGCAGTACTAATCATACTATTAGGGAACAGCGATATGTCCTGCGCAAGACCATAAACACCCCTCCGAGTACTGTCTATGCTGCTGTGTCAGAAGTTGCGCAGTATAAGGAATTTATTCCTTATTGTGTTGATTCATTTGTAGATAAACGAAATCCTGTGGATAACAAGCCTGTTATTGGGGGGCTTCGAGTTGGTTTCAAGCAATACGATGAGGAATTTATATGCAATATTACCTGTAAAGATACTGCAAACGGGAATGACACATATACAGTTATTGCGGAAACAGTATCTCATAATTTGTTTCATCTTTTGTATTCGAAATGGACCATAATGCCTCACCCAAGTAGACCAAATGCGGCCATGGTAGAACTTTTGTTGAGATTTAAATTCAAATCTCGGATATATAACAGTGTTTCTCTGATATTTGCCAAAACTGTAACTGAATTGGTAATGAATGCATTCGCCAAAAGAGCATACCATCTAGTGAGGCTAGCAATGCTAAAACCCTCATCCAAAGAAAGCTCTCAGTGATTTCTTCTGTATAATTCCAGAAAAAAAGATCATGTTATTCAGGATAAGCACATGCATGGTTGAATTTTTAGACTATAGAACAAGGTTTTCTGTATAATTATGTTTATAGTATTTAGGCTTTCTAAAAAGTTTCAATTGGGGGAGGGCAAATGGGGCACATTGTCTTGCAAAATCGCCTAACCTTCCGTCACAATCAACAAGTTGATATGCAGATGCGCGATTCTGTGCATTAGCGAAGTACGATTGGCTCAGTGCGTATATCTGCGTGCGAATAGAGGATAGTGTAATTAAAAAGCATCGCGTGGTGGTAAGCTAGAGCTTCGCACATATGGAAGAAACAGATTTTTGAATCCCGCTTAGTTTGAATGAGATGTAAAGGGAGAGGTGGAAGCGCAATTACTCATCACCGTCGAGTAACTGATCCAGATGAACACTGGGAGGACGGTACTTTTTTACTTTTCCCTGACTAACATTCGATTTTGGAGTAGAACGATCTCCAGCCTCAGGGTTTAGACTGTACGATGCATAATTGAACGGATTGGAGCTGTCTGTAAACTTTCCAAGTATTTGGGTAGCACCAGGTTCCTTCGGAGTGCTGGACAAGGAATCATATATCGCGCTGTCATTGCTTTGCTGAGACCATGTATTAGAATTGTTGGCGTCACATTGTAGGATTTCGGTTGGTGAGATAAACATGGATGCCCTAAAGTTATCGTTGGCATCTGTTTTATTGTTTAAAAGGTTCAAAACAGAAGTGGACCCTAGAGTATACAAACTCATACGAGATGAATTGTTTTTCAGAACTTTTTCTGATATGTCACTGTCGTCAGAATGGGAGGATGTTTCACTTTCGTCATCATTAGAGTTTGCTTGAAAGTAGAACGGGTCGTACTGGTATTGATTTTCTAAGTTTCTCAACTTGTTTTCCCTTCTAGCACTTCGCCATGACTTTATACTCAATGCAATCCAAGCACCCGTTAGCGATAATAGAATGGCACCTAAACAACCTGCAAACGCGATGAATACAGTACCATTGGGATGATGAGCCTGATATAGGAACTTATTCCCGTCTGTAACTGGGATAAAAACGCTGGAAGGCGTAATAGATGAAGTTGATATTACGCTGTTGTTGCTCCATACACTAGAGTTGGAATATACACTTGTACTAGCACTCGAAGTAATTTTGGGCATTTTAGTGCTCGAGGTAATATTATGGCTTGAGGAAACATCTTTGCTGGTTACCGAGCTTTGGCCTGACGAGGTCGTTGTCTTAGCTGCAGAACTGGCTTTACTGGAGCTATCTGCTGCCTTTGTAGTACTTGATAAAGAGGGCAAATTTGCAGCGGAGACAAGTTGTAGTTCTTGTAGAGCAAACAAGTTAAGCAGTAGTATCACTTTCCAAATGGAAATTTCTGGCAATCTCATTGTGTCGTTACTAATCTATGTTGACAATCTATTCTCGATCAACAGTTAGAGATTTTCTCGTTTTTCAGTAAAGTGTCCTTCTACTGGGGTATTATTTGTGAGGTAAAGCAAGCTAAGATGTATCATGTATCTTACAGGCTTATATTGGAAGAAGGATGGATGCAAACCTTTTTCTTTTTCAGCAGACACTTTCAATACAACGGAGGGTCTCATCTATAACAGGAAATTATGATCTGGATTTATTTGATTTAGCCTAGCTTTTCGTGACTTCTATTTTAATAGAACAGGCTTTTCCATAGACGGCGCTGTGTTTATGACTTTTCGTGTAATCCTTGTCTACGCTAAGTACTCTTTTTTTCGCGTTCCTGCTACACTTGCATGTATAGACGCGAAAACCGCCAAAATATCGAAAGGCATGAGACAAGGGACGGATTCAAGCCGTATCACTGAACACACATTCTTGCAAGCATTGCAAGCATTCTTGTCCCCAAGGCATCAAGAGATACGGTCAATAGGTTTCTTACAAACAGGTAACTTGGAAATAATAGGAGGGGCAAAGCCATGGTAACATGACTTTATAGATTTTTTTTTTAAAACTATACTGTAGCATACTCTTTAGAAGTTTTTAATTATTTCTATATGTGTATAAGATATCCTCCTAGTACCCCTAATGCGAATTTGATGCGTGGAAGAATTTGCTTCTCTCTCCCCTTTGTTCCTTTACGTTAAAACGTTAAAACCTCCAGTTTTCATCTACTGATTCTATGGCCCATTTGAATTTCTCTCTTAAAGTTTTTGTAAAAATCTTTTCAATTGGAACATCATATTTTTTGCAAAATACCACAGAAAGCCTAGGGTCTATATAATTAATTTTGGAAGTGCCAAGTGAAACCTGAGAGTTTTCCTCTTTATCCTTCAATTGAATAGAACTAGTTTGAATACGCTGTTCTAGTTTTTCTACTTGAGCCTTTATTTTTTCCACTGAGTTCCAAGTCGATTTCAGTTCGATTTCACCAGTTTCCAATTCCTTTTCGAATTCTTGTTTCTTTTCGTCTACTTTCTCCAACCATTCCTTCAATTGACTTTCCGGCAATAATTCTTCCTTTTCAAATTTCCTTTTATCATTCTCTCTGACAAATTTCCGCTGGTATTTTTCAATTTCTCTTTCAATAATTCTCTTATGAATGGCAGCTTCGTCTTCTTTCGTCAAATCGTCAATTTCTTCGAAATATTTTGGTTCCTTCTTTAAGAGATCCTTATCCAGTTGTAAAATGGCCCTCTTGCAACGAACCTTTTGCCATTCCAACTCTTGTATTCTATTATTGGCTTTTTCCACTGTTTGTGCATGCCCTTTTGTGACAGTCCTTTGATGGTTACATAAGATGGCTACAGTTCTATTTGCTGCATTGTACTTTAGTATTTTCTCTGCAACAGAGCCTTTGTTCGGAATTAGGTCTAGTTGGTCTTGCATTGTTTTGGAAGCATTATATGTACGGAAAACTTTGGCAGTCAATCCTGGCATATAGTTTTGCAGGTATTTGTTCAGTATAGATGGATCTAAACGATCAAACAATTGGTGACCTGGCTGCTTGGGCGGCCTTTTAAATATTGTTAAATTTTTGAAAACTTGTTTATCGACTTCTACCTCTTGATAAAATCTAATAGAATCTTTACCTAAGAAATCAAAAATAACAGTGTTTGGAGGCTTCAAAGTAACATGCTCATATCTTAACGAACAGCAACCCACGGTATCCGCCTCATCTTCCGATTTTTCACCGCCGGCTCTTAAGGCGAATACATCGATCAAATAAATGGCGACGGCCTTTTGCCGCTCTAGCATAACTTTGCTTTTCAAATTTCTCGTGTAGTCCCTTCTGATAGCATCTATATAAGATTTCAATTGTCTTGCCTTTTCAAACTTCTTGTAGTCACTTTGACCCTTCAATGAAGAGTTTGCTGCCAACCTGACGTATTTAAAAGAGTTGAAAATATTCTCTCTCCACATAGCTAGCCACTGGACGGTATTATCGTGTCTGATTTCGCCCCATTTATGCCCTTCTGGTGCTGGTGGAATGGGTGCGTCTTTACTAAGGTTTAGAACGATATCTTCAGGATTCACTCTTCTCTTCAATTTACCAGTCTTTGGGTGGGCGCCACGGCCTCTAAATAAATCAGGAGGTTCTACTTTGAAATTTCCTACTTGTTCCCTTCTGCCATCTAACTCACAGAATTTATAATCTTCCTCGAATTTTTCCCTTTCTAAACGGATCTGTTTTTTTTCTTGGGAGGTCAATTGCTTTTTTTGTTCTTTTTGTAACTGGAAGTAGTCAAACATTTTGGTAAAATCGCAACGAGAAAATTCCTTTATCTCAATTTCATTGAGGGGACCACCACTTTCTTTTAGTACTTGTAAGAAATCATTGAAGAAGTTCTTTTGGAAAACAGGATTTTTGGCGTGATCACTTTCCAATAACGCAGCAAAGAACCCGGCTACTTCTTCAGCTTGTGGAGGTAAGTCTACTGGTTTCCCATCGTAGTATAATTTGATGTGAGATGGTAAGGGCTGATATGGTGGAGGGAATATAACACCGTTGTGTCTCAATGTAACCCACTTTATGGTGTCATCTTCGTTTTCCTTTTCCCACCATTTATATTCTTCTTCCTCTTCCTTCGCTTTTTTATCCTCCTCTTCCTCCTGTTTCTTCTTTTTCTTTTTCTCGTTTTCTTGGTCTTCTTTCTTGGTCGTCTTTAGCTTGACATCGCCATCTTCTTTCTTGATTTTTTTAGGCTTTGATACCGCGCTTTTCTTTACTGGAGGTGGTGATGATGACGACGATGGCAATGGTTCCGTTTTTATCTTCTTAGTCTTTTTCTTGGAAATTTTAGAGATTGCTTCATCACTATCATAAGGGTCCGCATCGTCTTGGAGAGAGGCAGAATTCGTGGACTCCACTTTTCTTTTTTTAAAGGTTTGAGACAATGGCACGTCGTCATCATCGTCAGAAGGCAACTCGTGTTTAGCTTTCGAAGCGTCAGCAATGGTCATTTTTACGCGTTATATGTTTCGAGCCTTGCCCTCCCTTTCTGCAGATTTTTTTCCTTTGTTTTTAATACTATAAGAATAGGGTTCAGGTAATTACAGTAATTAAAGAACAAAAAAAAATATTGCACTCGTGTTAATGTCGAAACAAAAAAAGTACAATGGCTCTTTATGAGCATCGATCATCCAACAGAAGGGAAGAAGCCGTAAAGTAAAAAAAAAAGAGCTTTCCATGGCTGGTTTTATTCGTTTTTTTCGTTTTTTTTTTAAAGACTGCAGCATCCATTACCCGGATGAGGAAATGGTTCCCTACACTACTAATTAAAGTGTAAGACATTATACTTATGTATACAAATATGCGTGTAGTATGTGTATGTTCGCTTCTATTTTGTAGATTTTATGGTTATAGTATTAAACGCTTATATATTAGAATGCGTCGTCGGCGGCCAGAGTTTGCAGGTTCCACTCGGTTTCGAAATTCGTCTTCAGAGCGCCAAGCTTGTTAATGATGCTATTACAGGCGTTTTTCAAGGCGTCCTTTGGATCGTAGCCCTCGGTGGTCTGTATTCTCAGCTTGAACCGAGCGAAGAAGGGATGCTCGACCTTATAGGCGGCAAATAGCACTTTTCTGTCGTTCAGAAGCTCTGCGCGAATCAGGTTGCCCAGCGTGTGATCCTCCTTCTCGAATGTTATCACTACTGCGTTGGGGGCTTTGGTGTCCGGGTCGATCTTCAGCTTGGACTCGCCTTCACCCAGAAGGAACAGTTCGAATCTGTCTGGAGCATTCATGATGCAGTTGTATGCAAAGGTATCTGGTTTGGTGGCTGCGTAGTATTCTGTTTTGGGCTGCTCTGCTCTGCTCTCCTGCTCTTCTCTTGACAGACCTCTTGTGTGTGCCAAAGCAGTGAGCCTAGAATTTTCGCGGGCGGTTCTAATTCATCCAGTCCGGGTAATGCTACTCTTGGACTTGCAAGCTTTCTTGCACTCGGACAGTATCATTGTTTATGGCACGGCACAGATATATGTAGTCCCCTCTCTAGCAGCCTGTAACCTTTGTTTATGACTGGAAACCTACCTTCTGCTTCAATCTTGGTACTGCTGCTGTTATGTGCGAACCAATGGATGGGACAGAGTAGTGGATTACCCGTGTGACATTGAATAAACCTCTACGGGTAATAATGTCGGATTTTCTATTGATTTTTTCCATTCGCAAAAAAATCGTTTTCATTTTGCAGTTCTTCTGCAAACGTGATTCGCAAAACAACGGTTGCTCCCCTTCCTTATTACATTTGTCTTCCCCCTTTCGGACCAGTATTGCTAATATTCGAGGCACCGTACCAAACTATACAGCTCATTCACGTACCACACTTTCTTTGTGCTCCTCTCCTCCCACAACAGGCTACGTTATTGACCGCTTTCAGTATAGTTCCTCTACCCTTTGTTGTGTTCTGTTTGAGGTTATTTGGAAAAGGACAAAAATATCTAAGAAAATAAGTTGCACGCTGTACAAAAATGTCACAGGTCTGGCATAATTCGAATTCACAGTCAAATGATGTGGCTACTTCAAATGATGCTGCGGGCTCCAACGAAAGAAACGAAAAAGAACCGCCTCTGCAGGGAAACCAACCTGGTTTTGTTCAACAACAACAGCAACGGATTACTTTACCCTCGCTATCTGCCTTGAGCACTAAGGAGGAGGATAGAAGAGATTCCAATGGCCAACAGGCTTTGACTTCTCATGCTACTCACATATTAGGTTATCCTCCTGCACATTCAAATATCATGCCCTCAATTACAACTGATTCGGCATTGAAACAGCCTCATGAGTACCACCCTCACCCTAAATCTTCCTCCTCCTCTCCCTCCATAAACGCTTCGGTTATGAATGCCGCTTCAGCGCCAGCTCCAGCTCCCCTTCCTACCGTAGGAGCCGCCAGTTTTTCTTTGTCGAGATTTGACAATCCATTACCGATAAAAGCTCCTGTTCATACAGAAGACCCAAAAAGTTATAATGGCCTTCAGGAAGAAGAAAAAGCAACACACAGGGTTCAAGATTGCAAGGAAGTTCTCGCCGGTGTGCAACCTGCTGATACCGACCCTAACAGTAACCATACAGATGCTAATGATGACAATAATAACGAAAATTCTAACGATGAAGATGCTGATTACAGACCTCTAAATGTCAAAGATGCCCTTTCTTACCTCGAACAGGTCAAATTTCAATTTAGTTCGCGTCCGGATATTTACAATTTATTTTTAGATATTATGAAGGATTTCAAGTCCCAGGCAATAGACACACCGGGAGTTATCGAAAGAGTATCCACTCTATTCAGAGGCTATCCAATTTTGATTCAAGGGTTCAACACTTTTCTGCCCCAAGGTTATAGGATCGAATGCTCCACCAACCCGGACGACCCCATTAGAGTCACTACCCCCATGGGTACTACGACAGTAAACAATAACATCAGTCCACCTGGCAGAGGTACCGTGGACGCACAGGACCTCGGTTCCCTTCCAGAAACCGACGGAAATGGTATCCAGCAATCACAAAATGTGCCAATGGTACCTTCGAATGTTTACCACTCGGAACAGAACCAAGATCAACAGCAGTCTTTGCCTTTTTCAGCTACTTCCGCTGGATTGCCTTCAATTCAACAACCTGAAATGCCCGCACATCACCAAATTCCACAAAGTCAATCTTTAGCACCCCAAGAAGATGTCAAGAAAAATGTTGACGTCGAATTTAGTCAGGCCATAAGCTACGTTAATAAGATTAAAACAAGATTTGCTGATCAACCTGATATTTACAAGCATTTCTTGGAAATACTGCAAACTTATCAACGAGAACAAAAGCCAATAAACGAAGTCTACGCACAGGTGACGCATCTTTTCCAAAATGCGCCTGATTTACTAGAAGATTTTAAGAAATTTTTGCCAGACTCTTCAGCTTCTGCCAACCAGCAGGTGCAGCATGTTCAGCAACATGCTCAGCAGCAACACGAGGCCCAAATGCACGCTCAAGCTCAAGCTCAGGCTCAAGCTCAGGCTCAAGCTCAGGCTCAAGCTCAGGCTCAGGCTCAGGCTCAGGCTCAGGCTCAGGCTCAAGCTCAGGCTCAGGCTCAGGCTCAGGTTCAGGCAGAACAGCAGCAGCAGCAAAAGCAGCAGCAGCAATTCTTGTATCCAGCTTCAGGCTATTACGGTCATCCTCCTAACCGAGGTATCCCACAACAAAACTTGCCACCTATTGGAAGTTTTTCGCCTCCGACAAACGGTTCTACCGTACATGAAAACTATCAGGATCAGCAGCACATGCAACCACCCCATTTGATTCCCTTACCATCGATGGTTCAACATGGGCCCAACATAGTTCATCAAGGGATTGCAAATGAAAATTTACCCCTGTCGGATCTGAGAACGTCTCTTACCGACCAGTACGCTCCTTCTACTATCCAACAACAACAACAGCATTCGCAGAGTATTAGTCCTATAGCAAATACGCAATATGGCGATATCCCCGTTAGACCAGAAATAGATTTAGATCCCAGCATTGTTCCTGTGGTCCCTGAACCGACTGAGCCCATCGAAGACAATATATCGCTTAATGAAGAAGTCACTTTCTTCGAGAAGGCAAAGAGGTATATCGGTAATAAACATTTATACACGGAGTTTTTGAAAATATTAAATTTGTATTCTCAAGATATACTTGATCTTGACGATTTAGTGGAAAAGGTAGATTTTTACTTGGGTTCCAACAAGGAACTATTTACGTGGTTCAAGAATTTTGTTGGTTACCAAGAAAAAACCAAATGTATCGAGAATATTGTTCATGAGAAACACAGACTGGATTTAGATTTATGTGAGGCATTTGGTCCAAGCTATAAGAGATTACCTAAAAGCGATACTTTCATGCCATGCTCAGGTAGAGATGATATGTGTTGGGAAGTCTTGAATGACGAATGGGTTGGACATCCTGTATGGGCTTCCGAAGATTCCGGATTTATTGCCCATCGTAAAAACCAATATGAAGAAACTTTATTCAAGATTGAAGAAGAAAGACATGAGTATGATTTCTATATCGAATCGAATTTAAGAACTATCCAATGCTTGGAAACAATTGTAAATAAGATTGAAAATATGACTGAGAATGAAAAGGCTAATTTTAAACTGCCTCCTGGTCTTGGTCATACTTCAATGACTATTTATAAGAAAGTGATAAGGAAAGTTTATGATAAGGAAAGGGGGTTTGAGATTATTGACGCTTTGCATGAACATCCTGCTGTGACAGCGCCAGTCGTTCTCAAAAGACTAAAGCAAAAGGATGAAGAATGGAGAAGGGCTCAACGTGAGTGGAATAAAGTTTGGAGAGAGCTAGAACAGAAGGTTTTCTTCAAGTCACTAGATCATTTAGGTTTAACATTTAAGCAGGCTGATAAAAAATTATTAACTACAAAGCAGTTGATATCGGAGATTAGTAGCATCAAAGTCGATCAAACAAACAAAAAAATTCATTGGTTAACTCCTAAACCAAAGAGCCAGTTAGATTTTGATTTCCCTGATAAGGATATTTTCTATGATATCTTTTGTTTGGCCGACAGTTTTATAACTCATACCACAGCTTATTCAAACCCTGATAAGGAAAGGTTGAAAGATTTATTGAAATACTTCATATCTTCTTTTTTCTCTATTTCTTTGGAAAAAATCGAAGAATCACTGCAATCCCATAAGCAAAACGTGTCGGAATCTAGCGGGTCTGACGATGGGGGTTCCACTGCTTCGAGGAAAAGGCCGTATCAACAGGAAATGAGTTTACTTGATATTTTACACAGAAGCAGATACCAAAAGCTAAAGCGTTCTAATGATGAAGATGGCAAAGTGCCACAACTCTCAGAACCGCCTGACGAAGAACCTAATACTATTGAGGAAGAAGAACTCATCGATGAAGAAGCCAAAAATCCGTGGCTGACTGGAAATTTGGTGGAAGAAGCAAACTCTCAGGGTATTATTCAAAATCGCAGTATCTTTAATCTATTTGCTAATACGAATATTTACATCTTTTTCCGTCATTGGACAACGATTTATGAGCGGCTTTTGGAAATCAAGCAAATGAATGAAAAGGTCACAAAGGAAATCAATACAAGGTCGACGGTTATTTTTGCCAAAGATCTAGATCTACTGCCAAATCAACTTTCTGAAATGGGGCTAGATTTTATTGGTGAGGACGCTTACAAACAGGTGTTAAAGTTGAGTAGAAGATTGATTAATGGGGACCTTGAACATCAGTGGTTTGAAGAGAGTTTGCGTCAAGCTTACAACAACAAAGCCTTTAAACTCTATACAATTGACAAAGTTACCCAATCGTTAGTGAAGCACGCTCACACCTTGATGACTGACGCTAAAACTGCAGAAATAATGGCTTTGTTCGTCCAGGATAGAAACGCCTCTACCACTAGTGCGAAAGACCAAATTATTTATCGCTTGCAGGTCCGTTCGCATATGTCCAACACAGAGAATATGTTTAGGATAGAGTTTGATAAAAGAACTTTGCATGTTTCCATTCAATATATTGCCCTTGATGATTTAACACTAAAGGAACCTAAGGCTGACGAGGATAAATGGAAATATTACGTAACATCGTATGCTCTGCCACATCCAACAGAAGGTATTCCGCACGAGAAACTGAAGATACCATTTTTGGAAAGGCTCATTGAATTTGGGCAAGATATAGATGGAAGAGAAGTAGATGAGGAGTTCTCCCCCGAAGGCATCTCTGTATCGACATTAAAAATTAAGATTCAGCCTGTAACCTACAAATTGCATATCGAAAACGGGTCTTACGATGTTTTTACCCGTAAAGCCATTAACAAATATCCTACTGTTGCTAATGATGATACTCACAAGGAAATGGTTTCCCAGAAGAAGGAGTTGATATCAAAATTTTTAGACTGCGCAGTTCGTTTGAGAAATAATTTGGATGAGACTGAAAAATCAAGTATGCAAAAAAAATGGGAGAGCCTAAAAGAGACTACAGCAAAGATGAGTATTGGCGACCAGGTAATAGACACCAAAGTCGAAGAAGGTGAAAACACGAAACAGGAGCAGCTAGATGATTTGGCCAGTTCCGATGTGAATGTATTGCCTTCTTTCATTCCTACTGTACCACAAGATGGTAACGTAGAAGCGACTGAAAGCACCGGACCTACAGACAAAGAAGCTAAAATCCAATAAGTAGTTTTAACTACATTTAAAACAAAAATCTTTAGCGCAACATCGTTTTTTTCGTCTAATATATACATTTAATTAATGTCAAGGAGGATGTAACATTGTAATTTTAAAACTGTAAGTGTTTTGAAGCTTCTGAGAAGATATCGATCTCTATAAAAGAACAAGTGATAACAAACGGTGGCATATATTTGGGTATTCATCCGCAGTAGTGTTTGAATTCTTTAAACTTGTTAGCGTAGCATGTAAGTAAGAGGATACTATTTAAAAAGGCCAGTCTGTATATATTTATATACCTGGTTTCCTCAGAATGAGTAATCTATTCCATATCAACGTCGACTCCAAAATCGTCTAGTGATTCTCCCCAGTCGTTGTACCACTTTTCACGAGAAGAAGGCCTGCCATTTTGAACAAGTCTGCTTCTTATTACCTGTTCGCCACTTTCATTACACGTCTCTATTGTTGAACTGCCATGGTTAGAGAGGGTGTTTGTTTTGCCTCCATCTGGCGGCCAGGGAAGTGAGAGAATAATATCTTCTAATGGAGAGTTAACCTCATATTTGGAGATATCGTTCTTTGGAAAACTGTTTCCATCCCCTGTAGGAACACCATACGGCCATAACCATAAATACATGGGGCCGAGGTACAATATTGCATTAGCGTACACATCAAAATCGTAGGGGAAATTCACAAGTTCGTCAAAGCGGGGTCTTTGTTGCGCCAGAAGTTCTTCGGCATCTCTTTCGTGTTGAAGACACCTCGACTCTGGGTAGATTCTCCAAGCATTATCAATTAATTTTGGGATTAATCTTCTGGAGTCGAATAGAGATTCTAGCCGATCAATGTCCCACGACTCAATTTGAGATCTTCCGTTTACTATTTGATTCAATAAGCATCGTAAGAAAAGAACTGCTATCGTTAATAGGACAAAAGAATTTAAGGGAGTCAATATCGTTAAGAAAATTAGCTCTGATTTTTTGAAGAAGTAGCCAGGCAAGTGCCTCTGTTGCCAAATAAAGTATATTCGTTTACCTTGTATGCAAAATAAAACACTGGTCGTTACAATGATCCAAAATAAGAATCTTAGGAAATGCGGATAGTTTCCAAAGCCGACACAATTCATTGTCCATGGGCAATGATGATCCATCATTAAGACGCATTGGTTGCAGGTTTTACAATGATGGGAACGTTCTGGCTTATAATTTTGGCACTTCTTACAGAAATTCGGCCATATATCAGGGGTTGGTTTATAGTTGGGGGAAGGCCTTCCTGGATTTGTGTAGATGGCCAAATAATAAGAAAGCCATATCATTGACAAAGATATTTCAAATATTATTTGTTTCGTTACCGACAAGAAATTGGATAAAATAAAGTAGTGCGCGCCATAGCCTATAAATGATATCAGAAACGTCGGAATAGCAACCCCTAACCAAGGCCACTTCAACTTTACAGCCATGGCCAAGTGATAAACTTCGTTTTTTTAAAATTTATATGACACATCATCACCACCATGCAATACGATAATTATCGTTTTTCAGATTCGCTATTTTTTGAAAGCGCGTAGCAAGAGAGGTTTATCAGGAAACTAAAATATACACGAAACAACCAGTAAGCAGTGAAAACGAGCTGTATCTTTAATTGAGAACTCTTGGTTAGAACAATATTTCTTCTAGACGCCAGTTTTCTGTATAACCCATATGCGAAAGGGAACAAGATCCTATTTTCTTCTATTTCGAGATTTCTTTTCTATATTTAATTATCTTATTGGGGGGATCCTTTCCTCTGTTCTCTTTATCACATCTAAAAACCTTTTATTATTTTGACTTCAAAACTACTATCTATATAATACTAAGTACCCCAAATATCTAAGAGACAATCCCATTCTCCATTTTCATATGGACTAACTCATAACTATTTAATAAACCTCTCAAGTGACAGAACGCTGCAATAACAACCAGAAAATGGAAAATTTGGTGAGAATGGCCCCAGATATCAAATTTTCCGGGGCAAATCTTTTCAGGGAACCGCATTCCATAAAGAACAGCGCCAATTATGTATAAGACGCCCCCAAGTAACACCCAAAATAGCTGAATTTGCGTCCAAATTTCTGAAAAACTATAGCAGTAAAGACCACTGAAAATTGGAATGATAGAGGATAAACCAAAACAAACAAATAGCCCAGCTCTATAAGGCCTCCACTCTCTTTTCCGAAATTTATCTTTTAGCGACACAATACTACACGCAATCCCAAAGCTAACAGTAATAAGCGCAAATAGGCAAAATAGGGAAAATTTCTCATAGTAACCATAGTATAAAATACTGACCATTGATGTGACAATCAATATACAAATACCAAGGTAGTCCAGCTTATTTCCTAAGGTAGCAATTCTTAAGGAGTGACTTTTCAGACAATGAAAGGAGCTGCTCAGTATTAAACATGCAAATGCCCCCGAATAAAAGAGGTCAATTACCATATGATCTTGCCATGTAGTTGTTTCAAACACTTTGATAGTAGATTTATCTAGCAACAGTACAGTGAAGAACCCGAGGGCAGGAATCAAGTGTGAATAAATATTGACACTTTCATTATGCAGGTAAAACAAACTTTTAAAAGTCTCAATAAAACTACTAGTTTCCTTCACGTACCCATGTAAAATAAAATCATTATCTCTTTGCCATTCTGGAATTTCATCCCAACTATATAGCCTCTTTAGCACTTTTTTGGCTTCTGTGACTTCTGCGGGATTTGCGGATGTGTTCCCTGCAGCTCTCTTCTTCAACTCTTGCACACTCTTGGTCCTCTCTAGTAAAGTTGACATTTGGAATGATTCTTCTCCAACATGCAGCATACTTAAAGCGACAGGAAATTTAGAACATTTGGCTCAATGAACGCTGACATAAATACTATTTCTAATCTACTATTCGAAGAGATGTTGGATTTCTAAAAAAAAAAGAGCTCAACAACGGAAGACCGCCTACTAACCCCGAGTGTCTGTTTTTTAGTACCTCGAAGCAAACAAGAAAACTTTGATACTTAATTTCTGGCCTAATCAAGGTTGTGCTACCCTAGAGGAAGTACGATATCAGTACACTTTTTGTATTCTTAACGAATTATGGTACGCTTTAAAAGCATCTAACGTGCTATTGAGTTTTTCTTTTTAGAATGCGGTTTCAAAATTTGAGTCCGCTTTCTATGGAAAATATGAATGAGGCGAACGTGCTTGAACTGTAGTCAGATTTTAACCCGTTGTAGAGGGCCTGAGGCTACTGTAAACCACCTTGGAAATACATACGGGTTATAAGATTCGAACAAGCCATTCGTCTTTCCATACTTATCCTAGGATCTCTTCTTCATTTGATGAATCAAGGATTCGAGCTTCAGAAAGTAATTCAGCGTATATTGGCTTTCCTTTAATCTAATGCCCCAAGCCGTCACAAATAGCCATATTACTTTAAAAGTGCTCATCCGTATACACTGCAACTTTTCTTCCTTTCTCTTTAGCCGATTATAGCTCCTATCTGTTTTTTTCTTCTTAAGATTATTTATATTCCAATTTATCATCCGTATTGTTTCCAATAGCGTTCCAGTGATCAGTTATATACTTTGAAAGGCAGATAACCTTTCTTTTTATAAGTGTTTATCAAATTTAGGTCTGCAAGCTAGCATAAGACGAGGACATCCTTTGGAGACTCATAGAAATCATGGAAAGCACATCAGGAGAACGTTCCGAAAATATAAATGAGGATCAAGGTATACCAAAAGTAATTCTACCCGCTGATTTCAATAAATGCTCTAGAACCGACCTTGTGGTACTCATATCACGAATGCTAGTATCGCTAATAGCGATCAATGAAAATTCTGCAACTAAGAAACCGGATGACCAAATTACTTTAACACGATATCATTCCAAGATTCCGCCAAACATATCAATCTTCAACTATTTCATACGACTGACCAAGTTTTCCTCTTTGGAACATTGTGTGCTTATGACATCACTTTATTATATCGATTTATTGCAAACTGTGTATCCTGATTTTACGCTAAATTCTTTAACTGCCCATAGGTTCTTATTAACAGCCACCACGGTTGCAACAAAGGGCTTGTGTGATTCATTTTCAACTAACGCCCATTATGCAAAGGTTGGAGGAGTACGATGTCACGAATTAAATATACTGGAGAACGATTTTTTAAAGAGAGTAAACTACAGAATAATTCCCCGGGATCATAACATTACGTTATGTAGTATAGAGCAAAAACAAAAAAAGTTTGTCATAGATAAAAATGCATTAGGATCTTTTGATTTGGATTCTTATTCTTATGTTAATCGCCCGAAAAGTGGATACAATGTTTTGGATAAATACTATCGAAGAATAGTTCAATTGGTGGGCTCCTTTAACGCTTCACCGGATAAGAGTAGAAAAGTTGATTATGTTCTCCCGTCAAATATTGATAAATCCAATGAGAATGGTTCCCAAATTCATCAACATAAGGGATCGTCCTCACCCAATTCTCACCTTTCACAGAAGCGATACTCTGAGGCAAAAGACGCTCATATTTATAACAAGCGATCAAAGCCGGATTAGTTATTTTTCGTGAAGTGTCCTGAAACAATCATCATTGAGCAACATCAAAAACCCTCCATTTATATACATATATATATGTGTGTGTGTGTGTGTGTGTGTGTGTGTGTGTGTGTAATAAGCAATTGGCCATCATTCGGCTTGAGAAAGTCCAAGATTTTCAGATAGTATATGAAAAAAAAAATATATTTGCTTTGATAAAGAAAACATGATTTCTTTATCCCATGATAAGTAGTCCCATGTCAGTCCTTTCTTCTCCTTTTTACATCGTAAGGATATTAGCGATACAGAGAATACGTCAAGAAGGGGTTGAGAGCTTTAAATTGATTAACTCAATGATACGTCCTCGGCTAAATTTTATATTACTACTATTCCTTCTCATATAGTACTCTTGAAACTTTCTTGTTAGAACAATTTCATGGGTAATAATAATATATGTAATCTTACATTTTTTGGTTGGGTAAACTATTAAATAACAGAAATTCCATTTCAAATATGATAATTAACATTTTTATATATTTTGTGTTCGGAAGTCATATACAATAAAATTTTTTAGTAAAACTTTTAAAACCTTAAGTTATAGAAAATAAAGTGTTTTTTAAATTTTAAAATATTTCAAAAGTAAACCACGTGATATTTTGCTACAAGTTTTCAAAAGATATGGGGGCATCGGAAAATTTTTCAGTAGTTATGTTTTAAGTTCTTCTGAAGATAGAAGTAGGAGGAACAACGAACAGCTTATAAGCACCAAGTAAGTACGTTATGGCTTCTAAAAATCAGGATGTACTTCTATCTAGGGTGATAAATGTGGTTAGAACGGCATCCTCATTAGCCGGTCAAGATGTGGACTTTTA
This sequence comes from Saccharomyces paradoxus, assembly GCF_002079055.1. Taxonomy (NCBI): domain Eukaryota; kingdom Fungi; phylum Ascomycota; class Saccharomycetes; order Saccharomycetales; family Saccharomycetaceae; genus Saccharomyces; species Saccharomyces paradoxus. The sequence continues at coordinate 318,423 of NC_047501.1, forward strand.
CAGGAATTTAGACAGAGAATTTAGTAAAGTTTTGAAATCAAAATCAGACAAACTTGCAGATATGGCGAATGAAATCATCCTCTCTATTGACGAGCATCATGAATCATTTGAACTTAAAGAAGAGGATATTTCTGGTTTGTGGAATGACTTTGGAAATATAATGGATAATCTGTTAGAAATGTCGGATCATTCGCTGGATAAACTGAATCGTGCAATGAACTCAAAGTCAAGTGGTGTTGATCTTCAGTATTTAGGCGACTTTTCAGGAAAGAGCTTTTCTCCAGCGAAAAGAGTCGAAAAACCTCAGTTGAAGTTCAAAACTCCAATTGATAACAGTGAAAGTCACCCGTTCATACCTTTACTCAAGGAAAAGCCAAACGCTTTGAAGCCACTTTCTGAGAGTTTGAAGTTGATTGAAGATGAAGAGAATATCCCCAGTCACTACCCCCATCCTTACGAATATGAAATTGACCATCAAGAGTATAATCCAGAAATCCTTCAAATTAGAGATGAGATTCCCTCTAAATCTTGGGATGATTCTGAACCAATTTGGGTGGACACGAGGACAAAACTTGAATCAATGTTGGGAGATTTGAAAAATACGAAAGAAATTGCCGTTGATCTTGAACATCACGACTATAGGTCATATTATGGTATTGTTTGCCTTATGCAAATTAGTACTAGGGAAAGAGACTATTTGGTTGATACTCTGCAACTTCGTGAAACCTTACATATTTTAAATGAGGTGTTTACGGACCCTTCAATTGTGAAGGTTTTTCACGGTGCATTCATGGATATTATTTGGCTCCAGCGAGATCTGGGTTTGTATGTCGTTGGTCTGTTTGATACTTACCATGCCTCCAAAGCGATCGGACTTCCTAGACATAGTTTAGCCTATCTGTTGGAGAAATTTGCTAATTTCAAAACTTCAAAGAAATATCAGCTGGCTGACTGGCGTATGAGACCGCTTTCTAAACCCATGACGGCCTATGCCAGAGCTGATACGCATTTCTTACTAAATATATACGACCAGTTGAGAAACAAGCTTATCGAGTCTAATAAATTGGCAGGTGTTCTTTATGAATCAAGAAATGTCGCTAAAAGACGATTTGAATATTCAAAGTTTAGACCGCTGACACCTACTTCGGAAGTTTATTCTCCAATCGAAAAAGAGAGCCCTTGGAGAGTACTGATGTATCAGTATAACATAGCTCCCGAGAGGGAAATTTTAGTAAAGGATTTATATCTATGGAGAGACCTTATCGCAAGAAGGGATGATGAATCGCCAAGATTTGTTATGCCAAATCAGCTATTAGCTGCTCTTGTCGCATATACACCTACTGATGTCATAGGTGTTATTTCTTTGACTAATGGTGTGACTGAACATGTCCGCCAAAATGCGAAAGTATTGGCTAATTTGATAAGGGATACATTAGGAAATATCAAGAACACCTATGAAGAAACTGCTCCTTTTCCATCTTTCGAATCCAAAGCAGACGGAATATCATTAGAGGCTATAACTACTCCTCAAATTTGTGATATTATGGAAAGATTTTCGGTGTTATGCAACAGCAATGTGTCCAACGGTCGAGCCAAAACTGTCACTACTTCTTCCATTCTTTTGGGAAAAATTCTACCATGTGAAGAGTATGATATTTCATATAGCAAAAATGGCCTGCCAAATAAAGTAAAGATTGAAGATATCAGGACCCGAGCTCAAAATTTCAACTCTGCCTTAGCAAGTTTGGAGGATATTATATTCGAAGTAGAGAAACCTCTCCTTGTACCTCCCAAGGTACAGAATATTGAGACGATAAAACCTGAAGGTGTCCCTGAGCATTCACCCAAGATTGAAAATCCTGATGATATTGTTGTCTTGAAGAAGAAAAACATCCACAAGAAACAGCCAGCAAAAGAGAAAGACATAATGGAAAAAGAGGCCGTGGATTATTCCAAAATTCCGAATATCCTATCTAGTAAGGCGGGCCAAAATAACAGACAACAAAGGAAGAGGAAATTCGACTCATCATCTAACGATAATAATGGACCGAGGGCAGCTAAAAAGAGGAGACCTGCCGCCAAAGGTAAGAATGTGTCATTTAAAAGGTGACTTATGTAAACACATATATCTTTTTATAAATTATGGCGATTTCCATTTAAGACCCTCTTCATTCATCTAACCAAATCTATGCCATTGACTTATGATATTCCTATTCTGAAACTAAATTAGTCGTTTTTTTGTTTCTGTACTTCCCTTTATCTCCTCCATTATGGAAAGCGCAAGTTTTTTGTCACAGAATCGAAGGTTATCCGGAAATTTATAGTTGAATTTTCCAAGATGATGCTTCGCTCGAATATTGTGCGTGTTATATACTGAAAATAATACTTTAGTGTTAGAATAAGAAACTGCATATGTTATAGCAGTGGTATTCCGAATGGACGGTGTCCGGAACTCTTTTCTTTACATCTGGCTTTGCATTGAAAATGGCCATTGGAAAAAGGTTACTGGTGAACAAACCGGCAGAAGAATCATTTTATGCTTCTCCAATGTATGACTTCTTATATCCATTTAGACCAGTGGGGAACCAATGGCTGCCAGAGTACATTATTTTCGTATGTGCCGTGATAGTGAGATGCACAATTGGACTTGGCCCATATTCTGGGAAAGGCAGTCCACCGCTGCACGGTGATTTTGAAGCTCAAAGACATTGGATGGAAATTACACAACATTTACCACTTTCTAAGTGGTACTGGTATGATCTGCAATACTGGGGATTAGACTATCCACCATTGACAGCTTATCATTCGTATCTCCTGGGCCTACTTGGATCCTTTTTCAATCCATCTTGGTTTGCGCTGGAAAAGTCTCGTGGTTTTGAATCCCCCGATAATGGCTTGAAAACATATATGCGCTCTACTGTTATCATTAGCGATATATTATTTTATTTTCCCGCAGTAATATATTTTACCAAATGGCTTGGTAGATATCGAAACCAGTCGCCCATAGGGCAATCCATTGCGGCATCGGCGATTTTGTTCCAACCCTCATTAATGCTCATCGACCATGGGCACTTTCAATATAATTCAGTCATGCTTGGCCTTACAGCTTATGCCATAAATAACTTATTGGACGAGTATTATGCTATGGCGGCAGTGTGTTTTGTCCTATCTATTTGTTTCAAACAAATGGCATTGTATTATGCACCTATTTTTTTTGCTTATCTATTAAGTCGATCATTGTTCTTCCCCAAATTTAACATAGCCCGGTTGACAGTTATTGCGTTTGCAACACTCGCAACCTTTGCAGTAATATTTGCTCCACTCTATTTCTTGGGAGGAGGATTAAAGAATATTTACCAATGTATTCACAGGATATTCCCTTTTGCCAGAGGTATCTTCGAAGATAAAGTCGCTAATTTCTGGTGCGTTACAAACGTTTTTCTAAAATACAAAGAAAAATTCAGTGTTCAACAGCTCCAGCTATACTCATTGATTGCCACCGTAATTGGTTTCTTGCCAGCCATGATCATGACATTGCTACACCCGAAGAAGCATCTTCTTCCATACGTATTAATTGCATGTTCTATGTCCTTTTTCCTTTTTAGCTTTCAGGTACATGAGAAAACTATTCTTGTCCCACTTCTACCTATTACGTTACTCTACTCTTCTACTGATTGGAATGTCCTATCCCTAGTAAGTTGGATAAACAATGTGGCTTTATTCACCCTATGGCCGTTGTTGAAAAAGGACGGTCTTCATTTACAGTATGCCGTATCTTTTTTACTAAGCAATTGGCTGATTGGAAATTTCAGTTTCATTACACCAAGGTTTCTGCCAAAATCCTTAACACCTGGTCCTTCTATCAGTAGTATTAATAGCAATTATAGAAGAAGAAGCTTACTGCCATATAACGTGGTTTGGAAAAGTTTTATTATAGCGACGTATATTGCTATGGGCTTTTATCATTTCCTAGATCTATTTGTAGCACCTCCAGCGAAGTATCCAGACTTGTGGGTGTTGTTAAACTGTACTGTCGGGTTCATTTGCTTTAGCGTATTTTGGGTATGGTCTTATTACAAAATATTCACTTCCGGTAACAAATCGATGAAAGACTTGTAGGTACGTTTCAATTTATCTATATATATATATATATATATATATATATGTGTATATGTATATAACTGTACAACATCAGTCAAACTCAATCTGGTATAAAAGGCATGCTACATTATTAAAGATTGTTCCTACTCTCAAAATTATCCAAATAATTACTTAAATTGATCTAAATAAGTCATAGATAATTATAAGCCAAAACTGCGACATTTGGTAGTTAGTTTTATCAGCTTTTCCACTTATTTTCTCCTTCCGGGAGAAGCCACCGTTCGCATCTTCCGAGCAATGGTGAATCTCGGAAGGGCGGCTACTGATAACAGACACCGACATATATATTATATAAGATAAGGATTTATTTTTGTCTGAGCCCTGTAATAATCACGAAATTTATAAACACTACAATATATTAAGTTCAGATTATCAATTTGTTTAAACACGCGACATTTGTAAACATGAAGCTCTCTCCCATCTTACCTATACTTTTGGCAAGTTTCAGTCTTTGTATGATCATCCCTGAACTCGACGGAATAGTTCGTTTTATTGAAACTATCGATGGCACTCGCAGTGCGAGAGCAGGAGAAGGTTTGGTACAACAGGATGCTGAAAATTTTCACATTGGAGAACAACATCTCGCTCACAAAATAGAGTTTCTTCCTTATCGGTATATCATAGTTTTTAATGAAGATATTTTACTTCAGCCCATTCAATCACATATGCAGATGGTACAGAAGGAACATAGTATTTCAGTAAGTAAGCTTACAGAAGATGACGTTTTTTGGGGGATGATTTCGTCTTCAGCATCATCTGAATCGCAAGTAGGAGGTATTGATAATTCTTTTGACATAAATGGTTTATTTCGAGGTTATACTGGCTATTTTACGGATGAAATCATTGAAATGATTTCCCAGGATCCAGTTGTTAAATTCATCGAGCAGGAAAGTAAAGTAAAAATATCCAACTCGTCATTACAGGAAGAAGCCCCTTGGGGTTTACATAGGGTTTCTCACAGAGAGAAAGCAAAATACGGCCAAGATTTGGAATATTTATATGAAGATGCTGCTGGAAAAGGTGTCACATCATATGTGCTTGATACAGGAATTGATATCGAACACGAAGACTTTGAAGGGCGTGCTGTATGGGGAGCCGTTATACCGGGAAACGATGAGGCTTCCGATTTAAATGGACATGGAACCCATTGTGCAGGGATTATTGGATCGAAGCACTTCGGTGTAGCCAAAAATACAAAAATGGTAGCGGTTAAAGTTCTTCGTTCAAATGGAGAAGGAACGGTCTCAGATGTCATTAAAGGTATAGAGTATGTTACTAAGGAACATGTAGAATCCTCAAAGAAGAAAAGTAAAGAATTCAAAGGATCGACCGCCAACCTTTCTTTAGGAAGTAGTAAATCCCTAGCAATGGAAATGGCTGTAAATGCAGCTGCAGATAGCGGTGTCCATTTTGCTATTGCAGCAGGGAATGAGGATGAAGATGCTTGTCTCAGCTCACCAGCAGGAGCTGAAAAAAGTATTACCGTGGGCGCTTCGACATTTAGTGATGATAGAGCATTTTTTTCGAACTGGGGCACATGTGTCGATGTGTTTGCCCCCGGTATAAATATTATGTCCACTTATATTGGTTCAAGGAACGCAACTTTAAGTTTATCAGGTACTTCAATGGCAGCACCACACGTCGCTGGAATTTTAAGTTACTTTCTGTCATTACAGCCTGCATCAGACAGTGAATTTTTCAATAATGCTCTTTCACCTCAAGAATTGAAAGAAAAAGTCCTGAAATTTAGTACGCAGGGAGTACTGGGTGATATCGGTGACGATACTCCCAATATGCTAATATATAATGGGGGAGGTAAGAAATTGGATGACTTTTGGTAAGCTTTGATCTTAAGGTTAGGATCACTAGGAGGCTTTTGGCGATGAGTTTTTCTTTTTTTAATTCAAGTTCGCAAAAGCTTAAGGAAAATGTATAGAATCGCTAGTTCGGCTGGTGGGCCTTGCGAGTAGGTTAAAGTTTTTCAATAATATATGTATTCAAATAAGTAATAACGATAAAGCTTCGTTCGCGACGCAGGTCATTCATTGCTTATAGTTTTGTTGCGAATATATATTAGCCGCCAATAAAGGAAAATCAAGGAGGTTAGAAATTCCGGTAACCATATTAAGTAGCTTCAAAAATTATCTTCTAATAGATGAAAGACTGAGCGCAAGTGTTATCGAACCTATTAAAGAGTGTGGAATCTACTGCTATCTTCCACCGTTACTGTCTAAAACAACAGAGCGATGGGTATTTCCCTTTTTCAAATTACCTCAAATAATAATTTCTTGTTGGTGCGCAGATTATAATTGAATGTCTACGTTTGCGATCTCGGCTCTACGATGTACTCCAGGTATGGCAGACATCTAATGTATTATTGATTATTTCTATCACTACCAAAAAAAAAAAAAAAAAAAAAAAAAAAAATTATATGCGATGCGATGATCTTCGGCAAAAAAATTTTTTAAGACGTCAATTAAACAACAGTAGCACAATCATCCGTGATGAGCAAGAAAAGAAGCAATCACAGCAAACAGAACCCACTATTGTAAGAGTTCCCTGTACATCTAACATGCGTCAAAAGAGGGCTAAGTCATATAGGAAACAACTTCTTGTTTACAGTCATACCTTTAAGTTCCGTGAGCCATATCAAGTTTTGGTTGATAATCAGCTTGTTTTAGAATGTAATAATTCTAATTTTAATCTACCGAGTGGGTTGAAAAGAACCTTGCAAGCAGACGTAAAGGTCATGATCACACAGTGTTGCATACAAGCATTATATGAAACTAGGAATGAAGGTGCAATTGATTTGGCAAAACAATTTGAAAGACGTCGTTGTAATCACTCCTTTAAGGATCCAAAATCGCCTGCGGAGTGCATCGAAAGCGTTGTTAACGTCAGCGGTGCAAATAAACATAGATATGTGGTTGCTTCTCAGGACATAGTTTTGAGAAGGAAGCTGAGGACTGTTCCAGGTGTTCCATTAATCCATTTAACCAGGTCCGTCATGGTTATGGAACCACTCAGTACGGCGAGTGCTAAGGCAAGCAAGATGACCGAAGAACGAAAATTGTACAAGGGTCTCAATGACCCTAATATTGAAAAAGTCCAAGAAAGTGGTAATGGATTAGGAAAGGAATCCGCCACTAAGAAAAGAAAGTTTGGCCTAAAGGCTCCTAATCCCTTGAGTGTAAAGAAGAAGAAGAAAGCTAATTCGCCCAGTTACGAGGCCAAAGGTAAAGAAGATACTTCTAAAGAGAAGAAAAGAAGAAGAAGGAAACACAAAAGCAACGCCAGCGACCCTATTACAAATGGGACAACAGCCGCGCAACAACAATCTTCCTTGGATTAGTTGACTGGCAAATTTTTGAATATAATCGCGCATCTTCCACCTTTAGTGCTAAATGGTACGGAAGTATTTAATGTGTATATGTAGGATAATATTAAGTAAACTTCAAAAAATTAAGTCTCTCCAAAATGCACTATCAATAGTTGACTACGGGGAAATCTTCTTCAGGCACTTGACAGTTTTCATTTATAGAATGATCCACCCATTCAGGCGCAACGATCCTGGCTATCTTGGGTATAGTTTCGAAAGCTTTTATTTGCTCTTTTATTTTTTCGTTTACCTCCTTTATGCAGTCTTTTCTCAAAATAGGGTCATTATATGGTATGATTATTAAGTTACAAAGAGACTGTTGATCTGTTATTTTTCCGCCAAACAACCTAATTTTCATTTCTAAAATCTCATCTTTCATACCGATTTTGCAACGCGGTATGTATACTATCCTGTTGGAGAACAAAAATAATGGAAACAATTGGACTTCAGAATCTATCTCGACTTCCCCTGTCGGTGGTATACTTAGCTGTGATTTATACAATAACGACAGTTTAACTTCCGAAATATCATTTTCGAAACTATCACCCAAACAGTCCACCCTTTTTTCAGCAACGGCTCTCAATTTTTGAGAGACGTTAAAGCAATAAATTGGCTCGATCAGAATGAGCTTTTTATATGTCATACAATCGATCACCCAACTAGGGTGCAATATATCGTATCCTCGATCTATCAAAGCCTTGCATTCCGTGGTGGTTTTACAACTGATTAGACGAACGTTCCCAATGCAATGACGTTTTAAAACTACATTATATATCAGCTTACCACCATGTTTCACAATACTGTCTTCAAGTTCTCCTCGTGTAATTCTTACTCCAGTATCTTTGGTAACGTAGTCGGAAAGAACATAAAAAAATAATCCGGCAAAGATGTTCGAAATTGGCTTTTGTTCCCTGTTTTGGTGAAAGTTGTCTGAAATTAGCACCCTCTTCCTCTTTTTGCGTACCAATCCAAGTTGAGACTTCTCCGCTTGATGGCTAGGATTAACTTTAGCCGCCCTATTTTCATATAAGTCGTCAAGTGTATAACAATCTGTCCACTCCTTGTCGTATCGTATTCTTTTACAATAGCCACCGTATAAAGTACAACTGGTAGCATACCTCTGCATGTTTGTTTCCGTGTTATCTAAAGACCGCGATTTTATTTCTAGAACAATAGATTCACTAGGGTCAATCCATTCGGTAGGTATTTTTGAACCAAACTCTAAAATGGAAGGGGGAACGACGTCGGACGTTCTTTTCCAGTGTCCTCTTGTTTTGCGGTCGATCTCTTTGAATTCTTCTTGAGATATACCGTTGGCAATGGAACAAAATGAAAGAATTTTTTTCACCTTTTTCCTTGAATTTTGGATGTTTTCTCCTTGATTTGAGTCATCTACGACTTCAGAGGAGTTTCCTTGGTCCTTTTTATACATTTCTTTTTCATCTAGCACAAGTAGCCCTAGCATAAAAGAATCTTTTTTTCCAGAGTCTCTACCTATTATTATTAAATCCAAATTCTCTCCAAATTCTTCCAAATATTCAGGTTTCACCTTGATCCAGTTGTTGTTTCGACTGGCAACATTATAACTCGAATTATAATATTTCAAAATAACACCTTCCGAACCCAGTGAGATCGCAACTTCCAAAGACTTTTTGATTGATTCTACACCATAACATCTTGATGATCGTACTATTTCTACCATATTCTTCAAAGGTGTTAAAATTCTGTTCAGATATTTCTTTCTTTGATGAAGAGGCAATGGTGTCAACGAGGTCCCATTAAGGTATAATAGATCGAACACCATATATAAGGGATGAAAATCAACGTTATTTATATTATCAAAGGATAACGCTTCTTTCGCACTTCCTTTAACAAGACCGAACGGGAGAATTACTTGCCTCCTTGCATCAAACGTCACCATTTCACCATCCAAAACGCATTCTTTAACACTATTTGTAAACTTCAAATGTTGCGATATAGTTCCTGATGATAAACTTGCTCCGTACAGATAAGTATAGTCGATACCTCGCCTACTAAAAAATTTTATGAATTTACCATAATTCATATAATGAACTTGAATTCGTTCTCCGTCCATTTTTTCTTCCACCAAGAAATCATCATGTAGTGTATGGCATATCTTTTCATATGGAAGGTTCACCTTTTTGGCCAATTGGGGAGCGAATGCAAAGCCAACTTTTATACTCAAATCATCATCCTTTAGACGAACTTTTGGGTCATAGAGTTTTGAAGTTACTACCTTTAAATCGGATACTACGCTAAGGTAGTCTTGAGCATCAGGATGCCAGCAGTTTAGAAATTTATGCTCTTGACCTCTTATTACTCTATTTTTAAGCACGATATCAAAGAAGTATTTTAACTCGACAAAACTCATATTCTCCAGACAATATAGAAAAGGATTTGACTTGACAAGATTCCTAAATCCTCGTCCGGAAGCGTTCCTGTCTTTACTTAATTCATCTAGATGGCCATTGACATCATCAATTGTAATCGCTTTTCCACTTGGTTCAGTCTTTCTTTTGGCAATTTCTTCCACAAGAAGAGAAGAAAGATTACTACCCTTACCTACGCGCTGTTTCCAATCCTTCAACCGCTGCTCTGTTGCAGAATTTTTTGACAACTTCAAGTAAGAGCATATAGTTCTTATTAATACGTAATCCTTAATATTATAGATTCGTCTATCGCGGTAGGGAAGAGCGAGAACCAGTGCTGGATATACATTATTTCCTACGGTTTTTCTCCACATCTCAACGAAATTCGAAATTATTTCATAGTACTTTAAAGATCTTGATTTACCAGTTCCAGTTGTCCCATCAAATTGAGCTTCATCTATTTTCACAAATAGCTCTTCACAAAGCCACTTGAAATCTGGGCTAGGCGCAAAGTTTTGGGGCTCGGGTATGGAACCTATTGCTGATAGCATAGCTCAACAATTTGGCACCTTATCCCCTCTCTTTCGCGTTCTTATTTTTAATATTTACATTTCATAGCTAGATTTGTTCAAAGAAGAAAGAATAAATACAGTAACAAAAGGTAAAAAAAAAAGGGATCGAAAACAGCCTTAAAGCGGCGCTACTGGCGTCGTAATTTTAAACTCGATGATGCAAGTTTGATATCACAACTTTACATGTAGAACGTACGTAGATACTAAACACAGCTTTCCACCTTTCAATCACCTATCAAATTAAATTGCCCAAAGAGTCATAACTTACAGGCTCTTCATTCTCTTCTAAATCACTTTCTTCATCTTCTGATTCCTCAGATAGCGTTTCTCGACTCTTCAGGCTATCCCTAAGAGTAGCATTACCTAAAGAGTCATATTCAATGCATTGGTTTTTGCCTTCCAATTCAGATTGTTCTTCGCTTTCTTCACTTTCTTCACTTTCTGATTCGTCAGATTGCAAACCGTTGCCTCTTCTATTTATGTTACCCATCATCCATATATCCTCATCTTTAGTGTGGGATTTTCGTTCTTGGATTTCCCTTTCTAAATTCTGCAGCCATTCTTCCTCAGCCTTCTTTACGGAGGCGGCGTCAGTGCAGTGTTGGTAGATTTCAAGCAATTCTTTGTTTAATTCTAAAAATCCCATTCCCCACGAGAAATGCGACAGCAATTCACTGGCCCAATCCATTCTCCCAACAATAGCAAAACAAGCTGCTAATGCCTCAACACAATTGAGCCTCCATGGTCTCCCGTAATTGACTTGATTAGCGGCCACTAAATACGGCAGCAGCCTTTCATGCTTACCGCCTATTTTATTGAAAGGTACTTCTTCTAAGCGGGCCCAAGAACATTCAACTACTGAGGCACCGTGCTGTTCGACAATCCCTAGATCATCGGGACAAACAACGCCTTTGCCGTTCGGTGAAACGACAATACCTTGAAATTTTTGTCCCACTCTTAATGATTTAATTAAACCCAATCTTTCAAGTTTTTTACCACTGCATCTTTTTGGATCACAATGGTCAAAATCCCACATAGCGAGCTTAACAGGAAACTTCATCCCTTCTGAATTATCGTATTTCATTTCCATGCGCCTGTGGTTTTGCCTTGAACTGTGCCCATTGGCGCCTCTATGTGGTCTTCCATTTTTGGGTTCGTGCGTCTTGTTCTTACCTTTTCCCATTGTTCCCGCTAACTCAACCGTCTTATACTAGAAGGTCTATACAGATGTACACAAATGGCTTTTTGATAAAGTTTTACAAATAGACATTTACTAGTAAAAATTTTTTTACGTAGTTTCTCATCACATTATATTCCTTAGTCTTGTCCGAAAATCGACGATTTTACCCAAAAAAAAGAAAAGTCAACTGTGCAATATCTATTTAAGTATTTCGCAAGTGATCTCGAAGTAAAAATAAAGGTTGTGGTAACACTTATCCTAGATAAAGCTATAATTGTATCTACATAACATGTATTGAGCCAAAAAGCTTATTTACTCCAATCCACTATTGTTTGTTCTCATTGTCTGGTGCACCTTCTGTAGATGGGGTATCTGACCCGCCAAAAAGATTGCCTGCCATGTTTCTGAGCGCTGGATTACTCATTAAGTCAGACAAGTTTGGAGTTCCTCCACCCGAAGCAAAGCCTTCAGCCATTTGTCTGATACTCGGATCTTGCATCATTTTTTGAATATTTTGCATAGCACCTGGATTGCTCATCATTTTTTGCGCAGCTTGCATCAATTGTGGGTTGTTCATCAAACCTCCAAGACCACCACCTAATAAAGAACCAAGATCTGGCAATCCGCCCACACCAGCGCCTTGACTAGCATTAGCATCAGCATCCCTCGACTGTTCTGGAACTGTTTTCTCCAGATTCAAAGATTGTTCAACCTTCTTTTTGGCGCTTTCGTAGTCCCTTTTCATAGCTTCTGTTGCATTATCACCCTCAATATCAAGAACCTTTTTGTATGCTTCAAGGGCTTCTTCGGGCTTGCCTTGCGCATATTTAGCAAATCCCAATCTAGAGTAGCCTCTGAAGTAGGATGGGTCAATGGAAATTGCAGATTCAGCGTCTTTGACTGCTTCTTCATATTCTTTCAGGGATGAGTGAGCTGCTGCTCTATTGGCGTAATAGATAGCATTTGTTGGCAAAATTTTAATGGCTTCAGTATATTTATTAATCGCAAGTTCGTAATCCTTGTTAGCCATTGCCTTATTACCTTGCATTTTCAAGTCCTCAGCCTCGGCTTTAGTTTCAGCATCATCTTCCGGAATGTTAACTTCGACATTCTCAGCATCGTCTTTCTTATTTGATTCTGAGGCTTTTGACGCAGAATTTAGCATATCAGTCAAGTTTTGACCCTTGAATTCGGACCTTTCTAGAATGTCTGAGACAGCTTCTCTCTCAAAGCCAAAGGCTTCAGAGATACAGTCCATGGCAACATTTAAGGAATCGGCGCTATCTTCTGAAATTTCTTTCTTTTCCACGATAGAAGAAAAGTAGTTTACAATAAGGGCAGCAATTTCTTCTTTTGATGCAGACATTGTACAGTAGATTTGTATTAACAAGATACCGTTTGATCAAGGGCTTCTATTCAGTAGTCCGATTATATCGCTCGAACTCATTTTATATGGTGGCAAAATTTGGGATTAAACTTAAGGCAATAAAACCTTCGCGGATCTTCCATTTTTTTCGATTGGAAAAATGGAAATACTTGAAAAAGTTTGGAAAAATACAAAAAAAGTTAAAATATACTGATTAAAGATGGAATGACAATGAGGATAAAGGAAATATTATGTACCCATAACTCTTTAAAGTTGGGAATAAAAGACCTTTGCGTGGATTTGCAAAAGGTGTAAAAAAAATCTTCCCCGCCAGGACTTGAACCTGGAATCTTCTGGTTCGTAGCCAGACGCCGTGACCATTGGGCCACGAGGAACAGATCTTGAATAGTCAATCAAAACCTACTTATACACCTACTAAAATGTTGCTCCTACTGCCTAATAGAACCCATCACTATTATTATTATACTCAAACCATCATGCCGGCGTGCGAAAACGAACAGCACTTTACTACACGTATCGATGATTGCCGAGATAGTTACGTGCAATGATATACGCATTTATGTCGAACAGGAGAATTTCGTGACGATTTTTTGGATTCCATTTTTCGTAAAAGCAATAAAATCAGTATATAAAATGCACCAGGAGTTCTACTCGAAGACACAGGAATCCATAAAAGGGAGTCAATATCTCTACATGATATTATAGTTATTTCTTTCTTCGCTTTTATACGTTACTATTCTCCTGATCCTGTTAAATTATCAATTCTTGCGCTTCAGCTTCACACACTAAATTAGAGAAAATATGAATATGAATCTATTGGTCTCATGCTTTATGTCATCTTTTAACACCGTATTTGTAAATTTTCAGTAGAATGGTTAGTGATCACTGGAGATAGTTCACTATCAGCTTCATGGCAATTTGTGATTTTTGAAAAAGTATAGCTTTTTTAAGTGGTATTCATTTCAATAATTAACATGTTTAATGTTGTTAAATCTATGTAACTAAGTTAAGGGTTGGTATTCAAATATATCATAAAAAATTAATGAGAAGAAAAAAAAATAACTGATTTGATTTTGTAGTTCCTATTTAATGTTTCTTATTATCTTCAGCTCTCCAGTTTGAAATATATAAAGTTTCGAAAGGAACGTCATAATATAAAAAAGGGAAGATAATTTGGCTGAATGAAATTAGAAAAGGGAAAAATTAATGAGTAGGAACAAGACTTGTTTGGCAATAGTTTAAGAATATAATAATTTTTTATGGTTTTCTTCAATCAGCTTCGTCTGGATTGACCACCGTTAGAACGTTGTTTTTCCCTCCTGGTCCGCCATTTATGAATGTTCCATTACTTATTCTCCTTGAGTCATCGAAAGGATTGATATCGGTTTGCCCATTGGCATGCTCCTCTTCAAAGCTTCCTGTAGAGGGCCCGTGATTAGATGAAAAGGAAGAGGCGTATAGCTTATCAGGGTACTCAACTGGTTTTATCGCCTCTTGGTATTCCTTTTCCATCCTATCTTGTTCCCGTTTCATATTGATGTGTCTAACAATCAACAAGATACAAAGAGCAATCGCTATAGCTCCAACCACACCACCTACAACACCACCGACAATTGCCCCAACATTTGCCTTCTTTTTATGTGTTTTACTTCCGCTTGCAGAGTCAGATCCAGCTGTACCTGTGGCCGATCCTGAATTTTGTGCACTTGTCGTGATGGTGTTCGTAACAAAAATCGTGGAACCGCCTTCAGTATGAAAAGCAGTAGAATAAATTATGGAAGTGGCATCTTGTGATTGAGAGCTAATGCTACTCGTTGTCAAAGTATTTGAGGTTAACGAGCTTTCTGATGATAAGGTGCTCGAGCTCTGTGACGTTGAAACAGAAGCAGCTGCTTGAGTTGACTCAGAAGAAGTCTCTAGTGTAGAGGAAGATGCCATTGATGATGTGGTTGATGATATGGTTGATGCTGTGGAGGAGGTTGTTGAGGAAGTTGCAGAAGTAGTTCCCATACTTGAATCAGAGCTGCTTATGCTATTGCTATTTGTGTCAGAATCAAGTTGGTACACAGAATAAGAATCTGCACCACCACACATTTCACTACTGTAACCATAGCAATACGCGTTACATGAAGAGGAAGTAGATTCCGAATCAGAGGGGTTAGTATTACCACAATAACATTCCGAATGATTATAGAGGGCAAAATAGCTTGCGCCTTTTTCGTTACACTCACTGTTACAGTGTGAACTCGATTGCCAGCTATATGAATCAGCTTTAGAAAAGTCAGAGGGTAATGAGCTAAAACAATTCACGAACGTATAGGCGCTCGCTTGCGATAAAATGGACAATAAAGCCAGAAGCAAACTTGTTTTGTTCGATCTCATTTTGTAAATAGAATTTTTTATCCTGAATACTATATCAGCCAACGTGCTATCCTGAATGAGTGTAATGCAAATACTTTTTTCTCTTCTTGATTATCTCTCTTTTTCTCCCTCCCTATTAAAAATTTTATGGACAACGAGGAACTTCTTTCTTGTTTTCTTGAGTACCTGTTAAGCAATGACAATATCAATACGAGATATCCTGTAATGTTAGTGCCAGGTCGAGTTTACTGTGTTTGCCCAAGAGAACTACACTGCGCTAAATTCTTCCATATGAGGTTATGATACGCCAAACACTTTTATTTTTCCTCTCCGTTTCCCTCGCTTTCGCTTCGAAAATTACATTATTTTTCTTCACGATGCAGCGTTATTTCCATTTTCAGAAAGGAAAGGCGGAGAAAAATTTTCTTTGAGAAAAATCTACAAATGTAATTAAATATATTACTAATCGTTTGATATAGAGCGCCAAAGTTGCAGCTGTTTCACCCATGTAAATATCAAAATTGCGTAATAAACACTACTGTGTAAATGTCTTGCTTTCAACATATATAACGGACAATAGGGCTGATAAGATAATAAGCGAGGGGGAGAGAGTAAGTAATACTATCATACGGATTAACACCGGTACCGGGTGCATTGTTTTCATGTCCTTGGAGCCGCTAAGAGGAGGCAGGCAAGATAGGTTTTTAGTAATGTCTTCGCAGAAGGCAAAGTTGAGTGCCGATGATCTTTCCTTCGAGACAACATGTAAAAAAAATGCACATCATCAAATTCTTATGTAAACATAAGCCAAGAAGAGATACGAGGGCGATTCCTGGTCTGCTACATCAGGAGGACAGCTTGAAAGGCTTTTATATATGCTATCATTTTGCCGAACACTGCCAAACGGTTTAGTGTAAGAGTAAGTGTTCGAGCAGCAACGATTTTACATCAGCCTAGCAGGTCGTTGTATCGTAAAAGGCATAATAAAGTTCTTTGAAGGAGATTGTATATGAGTACGCTAAAACTCAAACCTAAGAAAACAAACAAGTGCACGCAAGAACAATGCTACGGCTAAATCCTCAAATGGAGACAATGTGGTTATTTATGCCTCATATTTTTGCTTTTTATATGTTCTTCATTCATACGGCGTACAAATTATCCCCTGACGAACAGGGTGCTATCCTCTAAAAGGATCTTTCAAGCTGTAAACGCGGTGTACCGAAAAGGTCCTCTGAACGAACTATATTTATGCTTTTGTTAGCCAAACGGGTGTTGATAAGGAACTGTGAAAAAAGAGGACAATATATGGGGTTCACGGTTTCCCAGATTCGTGTGTGTAATAATTCGTTTAAGGCGGACGACAGACACTCCAGGGGATTTAAAGATCGGAATAGGCATATACACCACGCAAGGAAGACAAAAAGTTGTTACCGGACCCAGTTCGTACGGGGGAACCAAGGCCGCCTAGTGCCCATTTACGAATTGGCATAATTGAATTGCGACTTCTAAACTTAACCGTACTTTCACAGTTGATGTTATCCGAAGAAAACCCTGAAGATACAACAATGGCAACCAAAGGCAACTTTAAAAGGCAAACGAAGTACTTTTCAACAATAGCCTGCACTAAAACTCGCGAAGAGGCGCGACGCTGCGCGCGAATTATTAGTAAACATCTCGTAACAACCCATCTGCCACTCTTAGAAGGAATGGAAATTTTAAAAAAAATGACGGAAAATAGTGGAAAAGAATTCCTAAACGATGCATTCTGGCAAGCAAGATAGTCAAAAAGGGAAGATGCAAATTCTTTGTTTTCCACACAATAAGATATAATTCCAGGCTTCCGAGTATAAAAAGGGAAGGATCGCTAGGACAGATCACTCTTTAGCTAGTCTACTTATCTCGTTCTTTACTCTTGCTTCAAAAGACACCAGCAAAAAACCCTTTCACTCGCTTACCAATACCATAACAAACATGGCTTACTCTAAAATCGCATTACTAGCCGCTCTTGCAGCTATTGCTTACGCTCAGACCCAAGCACAAATCAACGAATTGAACGTTGTTTTAGATGATGTTAAGACCAACATTGCTGACTACATCAATTTGTCCTACACTCCAAATTCTGGTTTTTCGTTGGATCAAATGCCAGCTGGTATTATGGATATTGCTGCACAGTTGGTTCAAGACCCAAGTGATGAATCCTATACCACATTATATTCTGAAGTGGACTTCTCTGCTGTTGAGCATATGTTGACTATGGTCCCATGGTACTCTTCTAGACTGCTACCAGAATTGGAAGCAATGGACGCTTCTCTCACTACCTCAAGTTCTGCTGCTACATCTTCTGTTGCTTCATCTACCAGTGAAGCTACTAGCTCCTCTGTTGCAACATCTTCAAGTGAAGCCGCTAGCTCTTCCGTCGCACCATCTTCGAGTGAAATTTCCAGCTCTTCTGTTGTTTCATCTACCAGCGAAGTTGCCAGTTCTTCTGTTGCTTCATCTACCAGTGAAGTTGCCAGCTCTTCCGCTGCACCATCTTCAACTGGAGTTACTAGCTCTTCTGCTATTACCTCGTCCTCGGTTGTTTCCTCTTCTACCGAGGCTGGCAGCTCCTCTTCTATCGCTTCCTCCTCAGCCGTCTCCTCTTCTGAAGCTGTCAGCTCTTCTGTAGTTTCCTCAGTTGTTTCATCTTCGGCCGAGCCTGCTAGCTCAAGCATTGCTTCTTCCAACTCTACCGTTGCTAGCTCTTCTGCTTCTGCTACTGAAACTTCTAGCTCGAGCATTGCTCCTTACAACTCTACCATTGTTAGTTCTTCTACTTCCGCTAGTCAGACCTCTATCTCGACCATTGCTCCTTACAACTCCACCACCACCGCTCCAGCTAGTTCCGCTTCTAGCGTTATTTTTTCAACTAGAAATGGTACCACTGTTACTGAAACTGATAACACTCTTGTTACCAAGGAAACCACTGTCTGTGACTACTCTTCAACATCTGCCGTTCCAGCTTCCACCACCGGTTACAACAATTCTACTAAGGTTTCAACTGCTACAGTCTGCAGTACATGCAAAGAAGGTACCTCTACTGCAACTGACTTCTCTACACTAAAGACTACAGTTACCGTCTGTGACTCCGCCTGTCAAGCCAAGAAGTCTGCTACTGTAGTTAGCGTTCAATCCAAAACCACTGGTATCGTTGAGCAAACCGAAAACGGCGCTGCCAAGGCTGTTATCGGTATGGGCGCCGGTGCTTTAGCCGCTGTTGCTGCCATGTTACTATGATTTTAGTACGTGTCGAAAATGTTCGTTCCCACTTATGATTATATTATTATTTCAACTTACCAGTTATTTAAAGAAAAATGTTTAACATTTAAACTGACATATGTACTTCTCTGTATTATATAAAAACTGACAACTGGCCTTTTCTATTGACTGCTTTTTTCAACCGTCTTTGAAAAAAGACATAGCTACGTCGTTAAACATCTCCAAAATATGAAGTGAAAATCAGGCTGATTTGAAAGCGCATATCCTGGTATGATAAAGGAAAAGCGTAAATCATTTCTGTTCTCGAAACCTACACTACAGCTCCTAGGTGAAAATAAGTTCCCACAAATATTTTAATATTTCGAACAAAAAAATACTATTTAAAAAAAGTTATTGAAAGATAAATTGGTATATACGAACGTTAAAACTCCATTAACAATGAGATTATAATAACATGGCGGCAGCAGCCATGACACCAGCACCCATACCGATAACAGCCTTGGCAGCGCCGTTTTCGGTTTGTTCAGAAACGGTACTGGTTGCTTGGATTTGACCATCAGAGATTTGAGAGATGGCGGAAGCTTTAGTGGAAGAAGCAGCAGCAGAAGAAACAACGGCGGAGGAAGCCTTAGAAGAGGTAGCTTTAGTGGAAGAAACAGCTTCACTTGAGGAAGCAACAGCAGAGGAAGTAGCTTCACTGGAGGAAGCAACAGCAGAAGAAGTAGCCTCGCTGGAAGAAGCAACAGCGGAAGAAGTGGCATCGCTGGAGGAAGTAGCAGCGGAAGAAGTAGCAGCAGAAGAAGCAGCAGCAGAAGAGGTCTTAGCTTCAGTAGAAGAGGCGGCGGTGGAGGAAGTTCCTAACAAGGATTCCAACTCTGGTAGAAGTCTGGAAGAATACCATGGAACCATAGTCAACATCTTACTAACAGCAGCAAAATCAACCTCAGAATACAAAGTGGTATAGGAGTCATCAGTGGCGGAAGCCAAAGCTAAACCGATGTCCAAAACACCAGATGGCAGACTGCTTAAGGAAAATCCAGATGAAGAGTCTTCAGCCAAACTAATGTACTCTTGCAAGTTGGATTTAACATCGTTCAAAATAACGTTCAATTCGTCAATTTCTTCCTGGGTTTGGGCGGAAGCCAAAGCAGCGACAGCAGCTAGTAAAGCAATCTTGGTGTAAGCCATTTTTTTTTGTTATAGTAGAAGCGAGTGTATGAGTGTGTTTTGTATTGTTCTGCCGATAAGGGGAAAACTGAAGAAAGAAAAGTTATGTGAAAGCTCTCATTTGTTCAAATTTCATTGCCTACTTATATGTTATTTTCCGTAGTCACAGAAACTCTAGATGAATATCACTATCTTAATTTCTTGTTTACTCGTTTATGCACATGATATTCAGTTGTTAAGATAATTCAGTAGAACATCTTACACCAAACTTTGCACCACTATGTTGATGATTGCTTTGGGAGATCATTACGAAAAAAAAAAACTCTTGGCTTTCAAAGACTCCCCGCGAGATAACTCTGTGCTCTTTCTGTAAGGTATTGTTTATTTTTTCGTGCGCCCTTTACGAGAAACGAATAAAGGCTTGGAAGTAGTTTTGAAGATATGAACTTCTTCATTCCTTTCTTTGCCTACGGTTCCTCCAGGGTTTTCTTGCATTTCTACTTTTGGACGGAAACGTCTCCTTTAGGAAATGTGTGCCTCGTTTGGGAGTCTTGGCCGGCCAAGGTTTTATAAAGATGTTTCGGTAGGCAGCGCAGTGTAGAAGACGCCGTGAGGAGGCAATGGAAAATGATATATGATCGCGCGTATTTCCCCAACGTTACTTTTATTTTTTTCTGGGCATCAAAAAAAGCCAAGACATTCCCCACTGTCTTCCTACAGGTGTTCTATTGTGTGCACTATGCGAGCTATTGTGTGCACTATGCGAGCTATTGTGTGCTTTATTTTTCGTCCGAAGATCGCTTAAGAGGCAAGCCTTAAAACAGTTTTGTTATAGGCTTGGCAGCCGTCAGTGAAGAAAGCCTCAACTTAGTCAGTCCACTCCTTTTTTTGTAAATATTCCACATTTTGGATAGCCATGGCTCTTACGCACCCGTTCGGCCGCACATAAGACGCTAAATGCACATAACTCCGCCCAGGCGTCGTTTTACTAGCTGCTGCGTCATGTTTTAATGAGAATCTCATGTTCTGGTCTAAAAGATTTATATTAAAAAAAATAGATGTTTTAAAGTTTTTGTGCACTCACGTAGGATTTTTTGAGTAATTCGTGAAATGATTAGATCCTCCCTCACCTTCTAACACTGCACTATCGTAGTATCGTTCAAGTCCTCCTTCACTTGTTGCGACTATGGCCTGCTGTTGTGCATGTCAAGCTCAATAAGAACTTTTTGTGAGCAAAACATGAATTGATTTGTTGTGTCTGCATATGTAGGTGTTGAGACCAGAGAGCACAATTACAGAATTAAAAGTTCCTTTTCTTACAGGAAAGTACTGTTACCCGGTGTCTTTGCTATTACAGTAACTGAAAACTCTTTCCAAGACTAATAAAATAGATTTTTCTCATGTTTGACGTTACACGCAACTAAATTTATTTGAAATGCACGGATACAAGTTGGACATTATCAAAATTCAATGGTTTAAATAGGGAAAGCTAGAAGCTACTTACAAAGTAAATAAACGGCAGAGATGAACTTTTTATTCTGACAAGAACGAGTTATCAGCAGAGAACGCACTACAGTTGTTGGTTTGTTTTGACTTGTTTCCATAGTTTTTTTTTTCAATGCTTGACGCTGAAAAGTACGCAGGCCCTACAAAAAAAAAATTATACGAGATACTTGGAATTCGCCGCATTGCACCAATTTCAGGAAGTGAATAAAGGAGAGTGATGTTATTCAACATAACTTTATCCATATTGGGATAACAATGAACTCATGTCAATCAGGATTGAGGTATTCACTGACATGTTACAACAATATAGAGCAAAAGTTACATAAATGAGCGAATGTCCTTTTGGATTTTGCCTCTCATTTCCTATAGGATAGTTCTTCTTTATATAACATTTACGGAGGTTTCCGCTCTCATGGCCCTCTTCGATGAACGAAAGGCCAGATGCATACAGGTGCAGTTGTACTTCCAAAGAAACATAGGAGCAAAAACTGTGTTCTAATATTAGACTGCATGTATCCCCTTGTCCTTACCTGAAATCATATACAGTAGCCCGTACATACAGGTTATTGTATTGGTAGCTAC
Source organism: Saccharomyces paradoxus (assembly GCF_002079055.1). NCBI lineage: Eukaryota > Fungi > Ascomycota > Saccharomycetes > Saccharomycetales > Saccharomycetaceae > Saccharomyces > Saccharomyces paradoxus. The sequence goes on from NC_047501.1 coordinate 340,366, forward strand.
TGTTGTGTTTTTATGGAGCAATCTAAGCCATACGAATGTTCACAATTGGTAGCGTCGTTTGCTTACGTGATTGTCATGTGCCTTTGTAGGCAAAGGGGCCCGCACATCTTTCTTCGTAAACAATGAAAAAGAGAGTGTTCTCTTATAGGCAGGCACTGCTGCCCCTCGTTTCTTTTTACGCGCTGTCGTTCCAGAATTTTTTTTGGGCCGCTACTGTAGTTTCAGAGGGAGTGCCTGAAGATCACTCCATACAGACTATGAGATACGTAAACGAGCTCATGGGCAGCGTCCCTTTCAGTGTCACTACAGCCACAGCAACTTGCCTCCTGTACGATGTGACAGAGGAAAACACAGATGTGTGTCCTTTCTACGTTTATTTTCCAATTCGAATATAAAGACGGTGCCTTTGCCTTGTTTTCAAGGCACTAAGCAGTTTTAAAGGAAATGGTTTCTATAGGCTTAGTACCGTTTCGGTGAAGCATTTTTTGAATAATTATTGGAAATAACAATCCACATTAAAATAAAATCATACTTGAAGAGGCATTAGCTGAATAGTAAGACTGCTGTAATTTCTTTCTCAGTCCTTACAGTCCGCTTTTTTAAAAATCAATATGTCGATTTCAAAGTACTTCACTCCCGTTGCTGACGGGTCACTTACTTTCAATGGCGCGAACATCCAATTTGGCGCCGATGCGCAAAGCGACTCTGGAAAGAGTTATGATGCCGAAGGCGGCATGCAGGCTCCGGCCAACCAATTAAATGACATAACCTTCCAAGCGGAGGCTGGTGAAATGGTTTTAGTTTTGGGTTATCCCACATCCACCCTATTTAAGACTTTGTTTCATGGTAAGACAAGTTTGTCATACTCTCCCCGAGGCTCAATTAAATTCAAAAATAACGAGTTTAAGAGCTTTTCCGATAAATGTCCCCACCAGATTATTTACAACAATGAACAAGATGTGCATTTCCCTTTTCTAACGGTAGAGCAGACGATTGATTTCGCCTTGAGTTGTAAGTTTGATATCCCAAAAGGTGAGCGTGATCAAATAAGAAATGAACTTCTAAGGGAATTCGGCTTATCTCATGTACTAAAAACTATTGTAGGAAATGATTTTTTCCGTGGTGTTTCTGGTGGTGAGCGTAAACGTATTTCTATTATCGAAACATTTATCGCGAATGGTTCCGTTTACCTATGGGATAATTCTACCAAAGGTCTGGATTCCGCCACAGCTTTGGATTTTTTGGGGATTCTTAGAAAAATGGCAAAGGCTACTCGTTCTGTAAACCTAGTCAGAATTTCTCAGGCAAGTGATAAAATTGTTGATAAATTTGACAAGATTCTTATGCTATCCGATTCCTACCAGCTTTTCTATGGTACTGTTGATGAGTGTTTGACTTATTTCCGTGATACTTTAGGTATTGAGAAAGATCCTAACGATTGTATTATTGAATACCTGACTTCTATCTTAAATTTCCAGTTCAAAAACAAGAATTTGGGAGGCTTATCAAATTCATCATCTACTAGCGTTCTCAAAACTGCAACAGAGGAAGTTACTAAGTATACTTATAATTCTGATTTCGATTTATATGATCAATGGAAACATTCTTCTTACTATAGAAATATAAAGCAGCAAATCCAAGGATCTTCCATTGATGAATCCACCAAAGAAGTGGATCCCTCTGATGTCTCACCTATTTTTAATATTCCGTTGAGGAAACAGTTATTATTTTGCACAAAAAGAGCTTTTCAACGAAGTTTGGGTGATAAAGCCTATATGACAGCGCAATTCATTTCCGTTGTTATCCAATCTTTAGTCATTGGTTCACTGTTTTACGAGATTCCCTTGACTACCGTTGGTTCATACTCAAGAGGTTCTTTAACCTTTTTCTCCATTCTTTTCTTCACTTTTCTTTCTCTCGCAGATATGCCTATTGCTTTCCAGAGACAACCTATTGTCAAAAAGCAATCCCAACTTCACTTCTATACTAATTGGGTTGAGACCCTTTCAACCACAGTGTTCGACTACTGCTTTAAACTTTGTTTGGTAATTGTATTCAGTATCATCCTTTATTTCCTTGCCCACCTGCAATACAAGGCTGCGAGGTTTTTCATTTTCCTCCTGTTCCTTTCCTTTTACAATTTCTGTATGGTGTCGCTATTCGCTTTGACGACGCTAGTTGCCCCAACCATTTCAGTTGCGAATTTATTTGCAGGTATTTTACTACTGGCTATAGCAATGTATGCTTCTTACGTTATCTACCTGAATAATATGCATCCTTGGTTTGTGTGGATTGCTTATTTGAATCCTGCAATGTACGCTATGGAGGCGGTGCTGTCCAATGAGCTTTACAATTTGAAGCTGGATTGTAGTGAAACAATTGTTCCAAGAGGGCCTACTTATGATGATGTTCCATTCTCCCATAAGGCCTGTGCTTGGCAAGGTGCTACCCTGGGTAATGATTACGTTAGAGGTCGTGATTACTTGAAGCAAGGTTTATCTTACTCATATAACCATGTGTGGAGAAACTTTGGTATTATTATTGGTTTCCTAGTATTCTTTATTGCCTGCACTCTATTTGCATCTCAGTATATCAAACCTTATTTCAATAAGGATGAGATAGAGCGCAACAATGGTGGCTTTACAAGATGGCTGCCATTTTTCAATAAAAGGAGAAGTATCAGGTCCTCTGCGAGAAGCGACAGTAAATATGATGGGATTCCAAAATCGCACTCGGTTTCGTCTTCCTCATCTAGTCTGTCAGCTGTTCCATACCAGGTATCGCCCTCAAATAAGGAAATGGCTCTAAACGACTATCACGAGCAACCTATTACAGAAACAGTAGAAACCCAAAAGCATGTCATTTCCTGGAAAAATATTAACTACACAGTTGGTGATAAGAGATTAATTAAAAATGCATCTGGTTTCATTAGCTCCGGTTTGACAGCCTTAATGGGTGAGTCTGGTGCAGGTAAAACAACTTTATTGAATGTCTTATCACAAAGAGTTGAGACAGGTGTTGTTAGTGGTGAAATTTTGATTGACGGCCACCCATTAACAGACGAGGACGCATTTAAGAGGAGTATAGGTTTTGTTCAACAACAGGATTTGCATCTGGATTTACTGTCTGTGAAGGAATCTCTAGAAGTCTCATGTATTTTGAGAGGTGATGGTGACAGGGCATACTTGGACACTGTCTCAAATTTACTGAAGTTACCATCTGACACTTTGGTCGCCGATTTGAACCCTACTCAAAAGAAGCTTTTATCCATTGGTGTTGAACTTGTTACTAAGCCTTCACTTTTACTGTTCTTAGATGAACCAACATCTGGGCTGGACGCTGAGGCCGCATTAACAATTGTCAAATTTTTAAAACAACTTTCTTTGCAGGGTCAGGCTATTTTTTGTACCATTCATCAGCCTAGTAAAAGTGTCATCAGTCATTTTGACAATATTTTCTTATTAAAAAGAGGAGGTGAATGTGTCTTCTTTGGACCAATGGACGATGCCTGCGGCTATTTCATGTCTCATGATAACACGCTGGTTTACGATAAAGAACATGATAATCCTGCCGATTTCGTCATTGATGCAGTAGGTAATAGCAATTCCTCCACAGAGAAGGATGGAGCAGAGGGAGGTTTTGCATTGAACAAAGAAGCCATAGATTGGAGCACGTTATGGGAATCGTCTGTAGAAAAGAAACTAGTTGAAAAGGAAACAACCAGGCTGGAAGATGAGGCACGTGCATCTGGTGTTGATTATACAACCTCATTGTGGAAACAGCCTTCTTACTTACAACAATTAGCTCTTATTACAAGAAGACAATATATTTGTACGAAAAGAGATATGACTTATGTTATGGCTAAGTATTGTTTGAATGGTGGTGCTGGTTTATTCATCGGTTTCTCTTTTTGGCACATTAAGCATAATATTATCGGTTTGCAGGATAGTATTTTCTTCTGTTTCATGGCTCTTTGTGTTTCATCTCCGTTGATCAATCAAATTCAAGATAAAGCGCTGAAAACAAAAGAAGTTTATGTTGCTAGGGAGGCGAGATCGAACACTTACCATTGGACCGTTCTTCTTTTATCACAATCAATTATTGAATTACCTCTAGCACTTACAAGTTCTACACTATTTTTTGTCTGTGCCTTTTTCTGTTGTGGATTTAACAACGCCGGCTGGAGTGCAGGTGTTTTCTTTTTAAACTACATGCTTTTCGCTGCTTATTATGCATCTCTCGGTTTATGGCTAATCTACACTGCTCCTAACCTACAAACTGCTGCTGTTTTTGTTGCATTTATTTACAGTTTCACAGCATCATTCTGTGGTGTTATGCAACCGTACTCTTTGTTTCCAACTTTCTGGAAATTCATGTACAGGGTTTCGCCATACACGTATTTTGTGGAAACTTTTGTTAGTATTCTATTGCACAACTGGGAAATCAAATGTGATATGACTGAAATGGTCCCTGGTCAACCTTTGTCGGGGCAAACTTGTGGCCAATTTATGGAAGCTTTCATAGAAGAATACGGTGGTTATCTACATAATAAGAACACTTTCACAGTTTGCGCTTATTGTACGTACACCGTTGGTGATGACTTCCTAAAAAATGAGAATATGAGCTACGACCACATTTGGAGGAACTTTGGTATTGAGTGGGCTTTCGTTGGTTTCAATTTCTTTGCGATGTTTGCTGGTTACTACTTAACTTACGTGGGAAGGATATGGCCAAAGGTCTATAAAGTTATCACCAAAATAATTCCTCACAAAGGGAAGAAGCCCGTACAGAACTAACGTCATTTTCAAAAATAACTTTCACTTTCTTTCTACTTAATAGCAATTTTAATTAATTTAATTTTTTTATAAGCCATCAATGAACCGACCCATTTGTATAATAAAAAAAGACGCCCGTCGCTGACGCTAAACAAAAATATATAATACTCTAAAGTAAATGATAAAAATGCTTCCAATCGGAGTTGAACCGATGATCTCCACATTACTAGTGTGGCGCCTTACCAACTTGGCCATAGAAGCAACAGATTAATGGTTTTTTTGTATTACGGGCTCGACTAATACCGGATGTCTTGACAATCCTAAAGTCGTTTAGGAGAGTAACTTGTTGTCAGACTTATTAACGTGATTCACAGAATGTTACTTATCCTATATAATCTATATAAGATCTGAATCTAACTAAAGGGTGGAAGCGCGGAATCTCGGATCTAAACTAATCGTTCAGGTATTTATACGTTTGGTTAGTTTGGTTCATCTTAGGCAAGTAGGTTGCCTAGTATACTCAATCTTGTCTGTTTTGGAACTATTGTTTCGTACGTGTTTCATACATGTTTTATGTCTAGGTTGGTAAATCTAGTAATGCTGAGGTATCTCATTTTGAGATACAACAGGTTTTCTTTCATGCTGAGAATCTCATAACAGCAGAAACAAGAATCACCAAGTCTCAGCTGACATATTACAATTATTGAAAAAAGCGATCCCAATCAACATATACAAATAGCAGCATGTTATGAAGCCACAATACAGAAGTGGACACATAAAATAGAACAACAAGAGCTAGTTGAAATGTCATATCGTGCTGATTTTTGGAAGCAACCAATAATCGGTCCAAAAAAGAGTGGATAAAAAAATCAGCACACTGCATCTCAGCAGCCCTTATATTTTGAACACCATAAATCCTTCAGCCATTTATTATCCAACAGTACGTTTTATCTTGTGTTTTCCAAGCACTATGGGCTGAAAATGTCTCGCTTTTTACATAATAAATTAAACGACGTCCCCTTTCTCCTGTTTTTTATGCCACTACAAGAAATGCAGAAAAAGAAAACAATAGAAAAGAGAGTGACAAAAATATTGATTGAAAAGTCGAAAAGTAAATATTTCTAGTAATGGTAGCATCATCAAATGCTGAAGAATCCTCTTTGGCGGTGAACTTGACAAACGATGTAGAGAAAGCTTCGAAAACTTTGTTCAAGGCATTTGAAAAGTCATATGCTAATGACTACCTGATGAAAAAGTTTTTCCATATCCCGATTACTGAAAAAGTTTCAAGAGCAAGAATAAATGCAATGATACATTACTACACGACGTGCTATCATGACCTTGATGGTGAAATTGCTGAGGCAAATGACTTCGATGCAGTCGCAATATGGAGCCGCCCTGGGTGCCACTTGCCCGCCACACTATCTGACGACGAGTCCTTCAATAAGATTTTCTTTGACGATTTGACTGAGAGGAAACATGAAGTCATGCCTGGGGGAATGGACTATTACTACCTTTATGCCATTGGGAAAGATCCTAGGCATCCCGAAATTAGAGGTTCAGTCAGAAAAATACTCGAAGAATACAAACTTAAGGCAGACAAGGGCAATTGCGCCCTTGCTCTCGAGGCTATTTCGGAACATGCAAGGTCTGTCTACGAATATTTCGGTTTCAGGACCTATCTAGTGTTCCAGTTCGGGGTTGGAGAAGTGAACTCCAAAGGAGAACCAGACCCACAGGGGAAGGGGTTCACGGCCTATTTGATGCTTTACCACAAAGACGCGGATACCATCTTTCACGCCTGATTATCCTCTAAAATTTTTTATAGACTTTTATTGTATGTATGAAGCATATAGCAACGATAAAACTGAAGCGGGCATTTTCACCGGGTCACAGCCCCCTATCCCGGCTGGCGAGGAAGGAAAAAAAAAGTATCAGACAACTGCTTATTAAAGAGTATGCGAAACTACTTTTTGTTTTCTATTTCAATTGATAGTTATGTCAATACGTCTCGTTTCTTCATTGACAAACTCTTCATTTCAAGGATAAACCATCATCACCGTAAATAGTTTGGGTTGCATTTCCTTCCCCCCTCGATTTTGCTTTTTTTTTCCTTTTTTGTTAGATAAAAATACAGACCGTTCTCCATATACCTTTCCACCCCAATACAGTCTTTATCTGGCTTTTTTATTTCGTATAAAAGTTATACTTATTGAAGACCAATAGGCACGTGCTATTTCCAAACGACCACTGTTCAATATGATGCGTGGTTTCAAGCAAAGATTGATAAAGAAGACCACCGGGTCCTCTTCTTCTTCAAGTAGTAAAAAGAAGGACAAAGAGAAGGAAAAAGAGAAAAGTTCTACTACCGCATCCACGACAAAGAAGCCCGTTTCGGTCAGTAGCTCTTCCCATGGCACTACTCACAGCACCACCAACAGTACCGGATCAAAGTCTACAACTGAAAAGGGCAAGGCATCCGGTAGCGTTCCCTCGCAAGGCAAGCATCATGGTAGCTCTAATTCGAAAACAAAAACAACAACAACTCCTTCTTCCAGCAGCAGCAGCAGCAGCAGAAGCTCAAGCGTCAGTCGCTCCGGTTCAAACTCCACAAAGAAAACAAGTTCAAGAAAAGGGCAAGAACAGACCAAACAATCGCAACAGCCATCACAATCTCAGAAACAAGGATCCTCTTCATCTTCTACCGCTGTCGTGAATCCTACTCCAGTACTTACTGTTACTAAGGACGACAGAAGCACGTCTAGTGAAGACCATGCACATCCTACATTGCTGGGCGCGGTATCTGCTGTTCCATCATCTCCCATTTCGAGTGCTCCAGGTACAGTAGTCTCTTCCGATGTTGAAAATGGTAATAGTAACAACAATAATGTGAACATTAATAACGGTAATACCCAGGATGCAAACCACGCTTCCTCGCAAAGTATTGACATTCCGAGATCATCACACTCATTTGAGAGGCTACCAACACCCACAAAACTTAACCCTGATACTGATTTAGAGTTAATTAAGACACCTCAACGCCATTCTTCATCTAGATTCGAGCCCTCTAGATATACGCCATTAACGAAGTTGCCCAATTTCAATGAGGTTTCTCCGGAAGAAAGAATCCCCTTGTTCATTGCTAAAGTTGATCAGTGTAACACTATGTTTGACTTTAATGATCCAAGTTTCGACATTCAAGGTAAAGAAATCAAAAGAAGCACTTTGGATGAACTAATAGAATTTCTTGTGACAAATAGATTTACTTACACAAATGAAATGTACGCCCATGTGGTGAACATGTTCAAAGTAAATTTATTCAGACCGATTCCGCCTCCAGTAAATCCGGTTGGCGATATTTATGACCCAGATGAGGATGAACCTGTTAACGAATTAGCCTGGCCCCATATGCAGGCAGTTTATGAATTTTTTCTAAGATTTGTGGAAAGTCCTGATTTCAACCACCAAATTGCTAAACAATATATTGATCAGGACTTCATTTTAAAATTACTAGAATTATTTGATAGCGAGGATATCAGAGAAAGGGATTGCTTGAAAACTACATTGCATAGGATATACGGGAAGTTCTTATCATTAAGAAGCTTTATTCGTCGGTCAATGAATAATATTTTTTTGCAATTTATTTATGAAACTGAGAAGTTTAACGGTGTGGCCGAACTGTTAGAAATCTTGGGTTCAATAATTAATGGGTTTGCACTTCCATTAAAGGAGGAGCACAAAGTTTTCTTGGTGAGAATATTGATACCATTACACAAGGTCCGTTGTTTATCATTATACCACCCGCAATTGGCTTACTGTATCGTCCAATTTCTCGAAAAAGATCCTTTATTAACCGAAGAGGTAGTTATGGGCTTATTGCGTTATTGGCCGAAAATAAATTCTACAAAGGAGATAATGTTTCTAAATGAAATCGAGGATATATTTGAAGTGATCGAACCGTTGGAATTTATCAAAGTCGAAGTTCCATTGTTTGTTCAATTAGCTAAGTGTATTTCTTCTCCACATTTCCAAGTGGCAGAAAAGGTTTTAAGTTATTGGAATAATGAATATTTCTTAAACTTATGTATCGAAAATGCCGAAGTCATCCTACCCATTATATTTCCTGCATTATATGAATTAACTTCTCAGTTAGAGCTAGATACAGCAAATGGTGAAGATAGCATTTCAGACCCTTACATGCTTGTTGAGCAAGCAATTAATTCTGGTTCGTGGAATAGGGCAATTCATGCTATGGCATTCAAAGCACTGAAAATTTTTCTGGAAACAAACCCGGTGTTGTACGAAAACTGTAATGCATTGTACTTATCAAGTGTAAAAGAAACACAACAGCGTAAAGTGCAACGTGAAGAAAATTGGAGCAAACTTGAAGAATATGTAAAGAGTCTAAGGATTAACAACGATAAAGACCAATATACAACCAAAAACCCAGACTCGAGAAACAGTTTTAACACAGGAAATGAGAATAACACGCTAAATGAAGAAAATGAAAATGATTGTGACAGCGAGATACAGTGAAATCACAACCTATTAAAAAAACTCGAAGAAATGAGCAAGTTTAGAGCGTACTAAATTTTAGAAGTGCAGCGTATAGGAAGAGAGCATAGGATTAGTAACGGATGGCGTCCACTTGTTGAAGAAGTTGAAGGTAGAACCTCCGAATATTCGAACAAAACTAGAACAAGGATAAGTCAGTTGGATAATGGTTACTTGCGAGACTGAGTAAAGGTGTTTCTTTATCATTATTTGAGCAATTTTCAATCGATATGTCTTCTTTCATTATTTTCTATACTTTTCTCCAAATATATCTTCATTTTTTCTTTTCGCTTGCCCTTTTCTTCTACCTTTCCTTATTTAATTTGCACTCCATCCTTTCCCGTAAATCTTGCCTTTCTATTCTTGGGTATTGAAAACTAAAATATTAAGGTATGTCATAAATAATTAAATATCAAAAAAATAGGATCATGATACAAAAAAAAGAAACGCTTCTTCCTTAGCACAGCTATTTCAACAATTGTAAAAGCTTGAAAGCAGCCTATACGTAGTTTTTTTGACGACCGGTAAAAAAGAACTGAATAATCAAAGCCTGCACTATACTGATACCGACCATTACTCCCATAATTAGTAATGATAGCCACGTTAATCTTGACTCAGTAGAACTCACAGTATACATGTTTCTCCATTCTCTAGCTCTCAGATAATCCATCGTTTTGGTGATCTTATTCAGGTTTCTATCAATTTCCTCAATGGCGTTATTTGCGATGATATCCTCCTTCCTTTCATGGGAAGAAACGATCTCCTTTTCCTTTTCCAAGGTAATTTCAACTTTCTTTGGGGAAGTGCCGTAGTTATTACTCAAACAGAACGTGTACTTACCTATGCCAAATGATTTCAGTAGAAAATCGGAATGCTTCTTCTGTCTTTCAGTAACGATGACAGAGCCATCAGGGGCGGTAATATCGAAATCTATCTCGAAGTTCCCACCTGTCAGAACTTGGTAACTGACCACAAGGACATCTTCGTCAGAGGACAAATCATAGTAAAGACATTCTTTGGTAAAAGCAGGTAAAGATATGCCTACAGGAGCATAATTAGAGGAGAATGCATGAGCTAACAAAGATGAACTAAGCAAAATCGCAATCAAAGTAAAAACACGCATAATTCCCAGCGGTGATTGAGAAAAGATATTTACAAAATACTTCACTAGCCCTGATGGAATTACTTGAAAAGGAGCTGAGAAAACGTCTTCAGCGTGGAGAAAGGTCCCCCAAACAGAAAGCTTAGACCTTTAATCGCTCATCCTTGAACATATCACGTCAAAAAACAAGAAATAGTAAAAAAAAAAAAAGTAGCCCATAGTAAAGCGCGTTTCCGTCAAATGCCGTTGGTTAATAAAGAAACAGATATGTGAAGAAATGACATAAACGGAGCACTGCAGAAAGCACGAAAAAGAGCTAAGCTGTCCTTGATACCTTTATTTTAACGATGAGGCTCTACAACTGTAGATTCCTGTCCAGATGTTTTCCTGTTGAACCTTGCAGCATAAGTAGCGCCGCTAAGAGCTGCTATAAGCGATCGATTTACCACTCCAGCGCTGCTCTCACAAATGCTACCAATGGAAGAGAGACGCCTAACAAACTACATTCAGATCTGCATAGCGCTTTGGAGATGGTCGATGAAATATACGACACGAATTCTACGGCAGAGGACGTTGGAAACAAGGACAAGGGTGGTCGACAAAAGTATACGGAAGAAATGGACAAGGCGATTAATCTGCTAAAAACAAATATAAAGAAGGAGTGTAGACATGATAAATATTTGGAGCACACAAGAGTAAGAATGCATCCCACTAGCAGAAATTATCCTACTAGGAGAACGTATCCCACTAGGAGAACGTATCCCGCTAGTAAAACATATCCCGCTAGCAGTTCATACACTTTTCGGATAAATGTCCAAAAGATCAAGCACGCATTAGTACGTTACAATCAAGATGGAGGTCGAGGAGACGACCAGAAGCCTCCTAGAATAGGTCATGGATTAACGAGGGTGTTATATCAACCATTATCGTTACAAAAATTGAGGGATAACAGAAGCAGAATGTATAACTTTGACCCTGCTGTGGAAAATATCAATCCAGGGTATCTGGAAAGAAAAAGTGAAAAAGACGTGAATACTGATTCCTCTGGGGAAGGACAAGCCGAGCCAATATTTATCACACCCCACAAAGATGAATCTCTGTTGAAGGTTGCCAAAGAACATAAAAAGAAGTACATATCTTCATCAAGCTCTATGACCTCTGTACTTTCTCAGTTACACTACCTATTATCCAATTTTAGAAGATTGAATATCATTGACTCTTCGATATCGAAGAATTTTCCTCAAAAAAACTGCAACTATTCGGAAAGTGCATATTTCCCCTCAGCAGTCATTCTGAGGAAGAAGAGAAATGGCATTTGTTCCATTGATTCAGATAGAAGTCTGGATAGAGAAATCGTCCTCTCTGTATTAGGACATTATCTTGAAGACTTCCTGACGGAAAAGTCTTTGAATAGTTCGAAAAGTGAGAACTATCATTATTCTAGCATAGACGAATTCATTGTGCGCTCTCAATTGGACGCCTACGACCCGAATCTACCTGGAACCGGTGTATTTGATCTAAAGACAAGAGCAGTTTCTGCGATAAGGTACGACTTATCGCATGTAGAGAATAATAACAATCGAACTGGATATGAGATAGATAAGGTTTATGGGGAATTTGAGTCACTGGAAAGAGAATATTTTGAGCTAATAAGGTCTGCTCTTTTAAAGTATTCGCTGCAAGCTAGACTTGGCAAAATGGATGGTATTTTCGTTGCGTATCACAATATTTCTAAGATGTTTGGATTCCAATATCTACCTTTGGATGAATTAGATTACATAATTCATTCTTCGTATAACAGCAGATTCGATAGTTTATTGGAGCAGAAGAATGAAATCATAAAGGGAATATATGGTGAGGAGGACTACATTCTACACTATGACAGGGACGATAGGAAGATTGCTTGCTTGGTGGCTAATAGAGAATTTAAGATGTCCATGAACTTGTTCAGTAATATCTTGAAACACGTTGAGCAGTTACTGAACTCAAGTAGTACGAAATGGGAAAAATGCAAAATAATGCTTAAAACCGAAGTTGAAGAAAAACAGTCCAAAAATGGCCGCTTCTTCAACGAACCGGTGCTAAATATTGTAGCACTACCGTTGTCATCAGAATACGAAGATAAGTCGCTATTGGTAAAGGACACTTCGAACGAACAATTAACAAAGGAGCTAAAAAACCTTCGCTCATATAACGAAAATCTTCTGGAAGGGAGCCTGAATTCCTTAATTGGCTTCAAAGTAAACGTCAAGCACTTCTACCACCACCATCCTAATACTACGCACGTACCCGCCTTTGCTTCAAAAAAGAATGATATTCTCGACACCGAAGCTCGTAAATATATTTCCGACGTGATGAAACGAGACTGGTACAAAGATATACCATCTACACAGACTCCAAACTTTTTCCACGCGTCCGATATTTCCACTTGGGAGGTGAACTCTACCTTCACAGATATTATTGACAAGCGAGCTTTACGACAATTATACTTAAAATATCTGGATGTTAAGTTAAATGCGTTGAAAAATCAAGTCATCACACGCCAGAAACCCGATATATCTAAAAAGGACGAAATTATAAATCGAATCAAATCATTACGAACCCGCAGGGATCACCATGATAGTGGAAGTAGCAAAAGATCTTCTAATTTTGGCCCTACGCGACTACAAATAAAATTGCGCGCATATGCTAAAAAGGGTGCTCTTCGAAGGAAGCTATTGGAAGGAGCAACAAGTTCCATGTCTAAAAGTCAGTAACTAGCATTGGCAATCTCATGTGAAAGAGCTAGTTCGTCACTTTAATGATTTCACTCACAACTTTTGACTCATGTAATTATTCTATATTCCTATAGATACCTCCATATAATGCATTACTCTTGTAATTATAATACACCTTAATTAAAAAATACTCTCAAGAAAAGTCGATTCTTTTGATCATATTTTATTATTAATAATGAAGTTAAAATAAAGTTACCTAGGCTTCAATAAACAACTTAGTTGCGACGACTGAAAACTATACATAAAATTCTTACTGGTAATATCTAACCCTAGGAAATGACGGCTCCGGTAAAATCTGAGAGGTTTTCTATTCACTGTAGTTACAACTTATTTTGTATGGCTGGCCTCTTGCAATTTTCAGCTTTTTTTCATTAAGCGAAAAAAACAGAACAGGGGTCCCCTATTCAAAATATAGACGTCAAAGAGATGCAGATGTGAAACTGATAACAACTACACAGAAATCATCGCGATTTCATTAAACCATTCGCTTCTCTTTCCTCTATAAATAATAATGTTTTCATCATCATCATCGTCTCGACCTTCAAAGGAGCCATTACTGTTTGACATCAGACTTAGAAATTTGGACAATGATGTTTTGCTGATAAAAGGTCCCCCTGATGAGGCATCATCTGTCCTACTATCTGGAACAATAGTATTGTCCATTACTGAGCCAATTCAAATCAAGTCTTTAGCTTTAAGACTTTTTGGTAGGTTGAGACTAAATATTCCAACAGTTTTACAAACTGTTCATGGTCCACATAAGCGATACTCAAAGTTTGAGAGAAATATATATTCTCATTTTTGGGATGATTTCAATATAAAGAGTTATTTCCAAAACTTGTACGATAATCATAATAATGGTAAAATAACTATTTCTAGTAAATCCTCAACAAATTTAGCGGCATTGCCAAAGAGAAAAAGAGCCCTTTCTACTGCATCATTAATATCAAGTAATGGGCAGACAAGTACAAACAAAAACTACCACACCTTAGTAAAAGGTAACTACGAATTCCCTTTCAGCGCGATCATTCCTGGTTCATTAGTGGAAAGTGTAGAAGGTCTACCAAATGCTGCCGTCACTTATGCTCTGGAAGCTACTATTGAGAGGCCTAAGCAACCCGACTTGATCTGTAAAAAACATCTGAGAGTTATTCGAACATTAGCTATAGATGCGGTTGAGTTATCTGAAACGGTGTCAGTGGATAACTCCTGGCCCGAAAAAGTTGACTATACGATCTCTATTCCAACTAAGGCGATTGCTATTGGTTCTTCCACCATGATTAACATCTTAATTGTTCCAGTACTAAAAGGGTTGAAATTAGGGCCTGTGAGGATCAGTTTAATGGAATCCTCCCAGTATTGTGGTAGCTATGGAGGGGTTATCAACCAAGAAAGAATAGTGGCCAAACTAAAACTAAAAGATCCATTGAAACACGTTGCCCAAATGAAGAAGAAGAGGAGCCTGAATGAAGTTAACGATGAAGGAATTGATATAGATACAGGGGAATTTCAAGATAAATGGGAAGTTCGAGCTCTATTAAATATACCTGCAAGCCTGACTAAATGCTCCCAAGACTGCCGCATTTTATCTAATATTAAAGTCCGTCATAAGATAAAGTTTACTATAAGTTTACTCAATCCGGACGGTCATATTTCGGAATTGCGTGCGGCGCTGCCCGTCCAATTATTCATTTCACCGTTTGTTCCAGTCAATGTAAAAACCTCCGATGTTATCGAAAGAACGCTCAAGACGTTTGGGCCCTCATATCAAATAACAAGTCAGCACGACAATTCTTTCAGCAATAAAAGCTTCGTCGACGATAGTGAAGAAGATGTAATTTTTCAAAGATCTGTATCTGCGTTACAATTGTCTTCAATGCCAACTATAGTGTCTGGCTCCACTTTGAATATCAATAGTACCGATGCAGAAGCTTCGGCAACTACTGATGCAACTATGGTAACTAGTTTGATGGTACCTCCCAATTACGGCAATCACGTTTATGATCGTGTGTATGGCGAGATAACTAATCAAGACGAAACCTCAACATCTCCATCCTCAGCTGCCATCGAATCACAGGCAACTCACGATATTCAAAACCTATGTATATCGGATAGTAACAATAGCAATAACCCTATTTTGGCACCGAATCCTCAAATCAAAATTGAAAATGATAGCCTTAATAATTGTGACTCTCGGGGGGACAGCTTTAACAATAGTAGCTTGAGTTTGGTTAATAATAATCTAACAGTTAGTGACAGTTGGAACAGCAACAGTATTTCCACAAATAGATATAATAACACCATTAATGCTGGGTTGAATAGTCCTTCGTTAACGCCAAGCTTCGCTCATTTATCTAGGCGGAACTCATATAGCCGCCAAACGTCTTCCACATCCTTGAAGAACGATTTGGAACTGACGGATTTGAGCAGAGTGCCCTCATATGATAAAGCTATGAAGTCTGACATGATTGGTGAGGATCTCCCACCAGCTTATCCGGAAGAAGAACTCGATGTTCAAGAAAATAGAAAAATCAAGCTAGAAAGACCGCAAATTCTTCACTACAAGTCTACATCGTCTTTGTTGCCACTTCCGGGCTCGAGCAAGAGTTCTAATAGCGTGAAAAGGTCATCTAGCAGGACACACTTATCCCACTCTCCACTGCCAAGGAATAATAGCGGATCCTCAATATCATTGCAGCAGCTGACGAGAAACAACACAGATAGTTCGTTTAATCTTAATCTCTCTTTCACATCAACGAAAAACGGTGTGGGAAGCAGAAACTTTCCGTTTAATATGACACCGTCTTTAGCTAGTGCAAATTCCAAAAACAACTCATATTTTGATAAAACTGAGTCTACATCTAACGTCAATAAACCAAGAGAAGAAGAAAACCATACGGGCTCAACCCACAACCGAAGGTCACGTTCATCATCAGTTCGGAGTAATAATAGTAACTCACCACTAAGACAAGGAACAGGTTCATTTGCTAATTTAATGGAGATGTTCACGAAGCGGGATCGCTCATGAACTATTTTATTTCTTGCCTTCCAAACTTCAATGAAAAGAGCATAAGTAATAGTCCATACCAATTTGTACAGTTAAGCATATATATTTTGATAGAGTACGCTCATATCCCATACTAATCGGAAAACGATAATATAATGGTTAGAATACATACACATAATGGCTATGAGGTACGGAGTTTCTTTGCTCAGCCAGATAAAGAAAGCTGTCATTTGTCATTTTATTGAACAGGAAGACGCAACAAAAAAAGGCGTTCTGAAAAAAAGTTGATGATTTTAAATATAATCATGCAATATCCACCACTAGCTTCTTGCTATTGGAAACGACAGAATCGGAAGTTCACTTATCAGCTTGTGAAATTCCAGGCTAGGATCAAAGGGAAGCAATAATTCCAATCTCCAAGAAAACTCCGCAAAACACTTAATAATCATCGTTAGATAATGGAATTCGAGACGTCTGTTCTTTGTGTTCTTGGTAGATTGCTTGAAATAAATTATTTGCCTTGATATTTTATATTTTTATTATTACGAAAACATTTCGCTTACTTTACTTAAATTTTACCGAAAGAGAATCCACATATTTTCTCAAGCGATCTTAGTCGGTATCTTGACTTAAAAGGTGGCCTAATTGTAATACATTACTTTACGACATTTCATTTACGTCCGACGTTGTAAAAAATATCCATAGGTTTGCAGTAAGAAATATTGAACCAATTCTTATTTTCAAAACTGACAAGATAAGCATCCTTTGTGTTTCCCACTTCTGTAAGAAAATTCTTTCAACCACTATAAACATACCTGCTGATATTTTTGATAGAATGCAATGTGCTTCAGACAATTTACTTTATTCGATGCTTGTTTCCAATAATTTTTGATACGACAGAATTGCCTAATTAGACGTTAAAGGACCCACAGGCCTTATTTATACGTTACCATTTTCTATTATATGCACTTGGCCAGATTGTGATTCTGCGGAAACTGCTATTTTTATGACTAAATAATCTGTCTCAAGTAGAGCTGTTATTTAGTCTTGAAGAATTATCTCGTGTTTCAATCACGTAACTTCAATCACTAGTCTCTTCATTAGAAATACCTAATTTAAAATCTTTCGCACTTCTAGTGCACCTTGATTAATAACTCCACAATCTGCTACGCTCTTGCTAGTATTTACTGCTTATGTCTTAACTACTGCTGAATCAGCCTTCTAGAAGATTGTTCTGTTCCAGCCGCCCGCCCCTTTTCAAGGCTTGCGCGGCTGAGTTTTACGAGGGGCGACTTTTTTGTGAATGGCGATCTACCATTATTAGTGGCAATATATTTAGCAAATACACACTTAGATTTCTTTCCAGGCTTTACACCTCGCTACTCTCAACACCAATGCATAAAATCAGAAATTGAGGACATTGGGCCCAACACTTTATTAAAATTGGGACTCTTCATTAACAAGTTTTTCTTAATATTCAACTTGCTATAGATCACGCGCCCCTTCGACAAATCAACGTTGATGATTATGGTTCCTGTTTGCCCGGACTATGACTTGCAAAGAAGCTACAGAAGCCTCACATTCAATGTTTCAGGACAAAACTTCAAAGAAACAAATGGACAAAACCTTAAGAAACTGTCCAAAGAGAAAGATACTTTTCAGCCTTCTGTTGCCTTTGACACTGTGCCTACCACTGCGGGTTATTCTTCTATAGATGATAGTCGAGAAGGATTCAAAGGCGTACCTGTTCCCAGCTATTACACCATGGAAGAGTGTTATGATGACGAAACAGACTCTTTCTCGCCAAATTTACAATATTATTTGAGAGACACATTCCAATCTTCACCTTCTTTGAAGACTAGAAAAGAGAACAACTCCGAATCCAACGGTTTTCCAGCGAGATCCTCGAAAATCATGGAGAAGAATGCTGACATCAGAAATTTTTTTTTAGTATCCAAAAATGGAAAAATAGTAAGGAGAGACTACCCAAGCACGCCAGTAATTGCCAACGAAACATTAATGATAAACAGATTTGAGGAGAACTGGATAAAATCATGGCGCCAAAGAAAATCACAAATAAATGAAAGGCTGAATGACAGAAAAAGGTGGTTTACTTATCCTGAACTTATCTTCTCTGAGGAACGTATCAGACCGCTATATAGAGGCGATGATACGGCGCCATGTACGAAAGAGCAAAAAAGAAAACACAAAATATTTCAACAAAAGATCGGATATCCTAATAATCCTAAAACAATAGTTTGCTACATTAACGGAAAAAAGCATACATGGGTTGCTCTAGACTGGACTGTTTGCAAGTTTGCGCGAGACCTGGATCACATTGTGGTCATAACTACACTGCCAAAACTGATATCTAAGAGGAAAAAAACGTCAGAAGATGATACAGAATGGGCACCGGGATATCAAAAAGAAGTAATAAACCAAAAACTGAACGACATCTTCAATTATATTTTACAGCTTGTGAAGGTGGTCAAAATATCCGTCAAAATTACTTTAGAAATAGTTATAGGCAAAATAAAAAAAAGCCTGGTAGATGTTATTAATGTCCATACTCCGGATTTCTTAGTTCTTGCTACTTTAAAGCACGAACGAAATGAGAATCTTATTACATATAGATCCAAAAAGCTGACAGATGTCTTTCCTGTTAGTTATCCAATTCCCACATTTGTTGTTCCCTCAAAAAGAATGTATTCGTTCGAACTGAACCTACAAAAACAAGTAAATGAACAAGTTGACAAAAATAACCATACGAAGAACGAACATACTGATGGTGACAGCATGAGCAGTTCAATGCTCAAAAAAAATACATTATCAGATATTTCTTCACATATTTCCCTAGATTCATATGCAGAAGATTTCAAAAGGCAAGGTTACATCAAAAAGCACTTAAACGCCTCTGAGGATTCTATTCCAAGAAAGCTGATAGATGTTGCCCAACACTCAAGAACGAGGATCACTGGTGATATAAAAAAATTACAAAATGTTGAGAAAGATAGGAAATCTACTAAAGAAAAGATTTTGTTAACGAAAATCGATATTGTAATCAAAGAGTCGTTGAAATCTTCTTTAGCGATAGAGACGCTACCTGGTAAGAAGTTATCGCGGTCTAGTCACACTGACCAAATTGCTAGCTTCAAAAATGCCCTGATAGGTAATGAATCGAAAGGCACGAGGTTTAGAAAATCATTAATACCGTATTCGTCTTCAGAAGAACAAGATATCACAACAACTATCAAACCCAGTAGCTCACCTACATCCCAAATCAAGTTTGCGACCTCTGTCAAACACAGAGATGGAAGAGCTGCCCTTGGCAAAGCCAGAAATCTGCCTGACATAAGGCACAGTATTTCTTTCGAGAAAGAGAATTCCTTTGATCCATCTGATAAAAGTAGTAGTGTTGATAATAGCATTCCTTTGAGGAAAGTGAAAAGTGCCGGTACGTTAAGAAAAATCAAAACCAACGACTCTTCAAGTAGTGCAGGGTCCAGGAAAAGTTCGTCTAGTTTTAGTACTGTGAACACCTTTACTGGGGGTGGAGTTGGGATCTTTAAGGTGTTTAAAAGTGGAAATTCCACTGGAAATAAATCATCCAGTAGAAGAAATAGTAGCAGTGCTGATGTTTTAGAAAACGATGATCGTAACGGTAAGAAAAAGAAGAAGAAGAAGAAGAAGAAGAAGAAATCGTTGTTCTCATTTGGTAAAATTTGAGGAAATGATCCGTACGTATCGGGTCCCTACATTTCTTGTTGATCACAAATTTGATTTTATTAGCAGACATTTAGAGGCAGCAACAGAATGGCAGAAGAAATTTGAGTTTATTTTTCTTTTTCCTGTCATACATAATGGCCTATTTACAGGTACATACATATAAAGTATGTATACAAAATTTCTGGTGAAGAAGACGTCATTCTCAGTCCTTGGCAATCTTGGCCAAGATTTCAGCATCCCTGAAAAGAATAACTTCATCGTCATTGCCCAATTTAATGGTAGAACCACCAAACTGTGGAATCAAAACTTGGTCACCAACTTTAACTTGAGGAACAACCTTATTACCATTGGCATCAGTGAAACCCGGGCCTACGGCAACAACCTCAGCTTGATTTAACTTTTCCACATTCTTTTCTGGCAAATACAACCCGGATGCTGTCTTTGCTTGTGCCTTGATTCTTTGGACAAGGACACGGTCCATCAATGGAACGATAGATTTAGCAGACTTCAAAAGGGTGGACATTGTTTTCTTTGTTAATTTCAGTAAGATTTTCGATCAATGAATTGGTGTTAAAAATTATTCAACTAAGTATACAAACGAACTTATATTGCGTAAGCCCTTTGACTGATTTTATACATTCAGGCTTCTTTTTCCATTCCTTTAAGATTCTAGAAATTTCTATCACTAATGACGGATATTACCCCGTTATCGACCTTTAACTCGAAATTGAGAACTGGGCGGCTAATGAAAAAACATCGATAGGGACACTTATTAAGTGAAAACCAACAGCTTTAGAACCTGTTCTGACTGTCTGAAAGGTCGGGCACTACACAAAGATGACAAATAAAGGCAGAGATACCTTGCTGGATTGCGACGTTTTCAAATTTTACTTTTTTTATTTTGACAGATATAATAAGAACGACGCAAGTCCCGCTTTATATAAAAAGAAATTCAGCAGCGGTCACTCTATATGAAGGGAAACAATAGCACCATCATCGTGGCTTTGCTCGCCCGTAGTACAGACATATTTCATTGTTACGTTTTTTTACCTAATCGCTCAGAAAGAGGCGCCTGTCACTTGATAGAGGAACTTATTTGAGAAAGAAAGCAAAAGAAAACTAAACAATTCCTCTATTCACTAAAGGGCTCAAAGCAGTCCTGGAGAAAATAGATCTTTCACAATAATTTGGCTACAGGGCTATAGATCGAAACATAAGGGGAACTCCGGGTAACCAGGTGTAATCTTAAAACAACCTATAATACAGAGCTGTTTAAGGGTAAATAATTGGATAAGTTAAATTATAAAGGAACAGGTGAAAAGGGTCGCTACTATCCATAAACTCAGACGCATAACAAATTAAATCTAGTTAAAAAATGGGAGCTGCATATAAGGTATTTGGAAAGACGGTTCAACCCCATGTATTGGCTATATCTACGTTTGTTGCTACCGCTGCAGTGACATCTTACTTCACAATGAAACCAAAAACTAAGAATGAATACAAGAGTAGTTCGCCTTTGGACCAACCAAAAAACGGCGAAAATTCAAACTCCAATGCTGAAGGAAAGGATGATGATGTCATAAAGAGTATTGAAGGGTTTTTAAATGATTTGGAAAAAGATACGAAGCTGGATACAAAAGCAAACTGATTATAGAAAAAAAAATACTCCCGAAACGGTATCCTTTATCGTTCAGGTGAGAGAAAGTATTAGTTCTATAAACTCGAACCACGTTTTAAAATTACTGTTTTATAACTAACCAATTTACACCCTCCTTTTTATAAAATATACACTATACATATGATTCAATATATTCTGAATAGCAAAAGGCAATGAAACAAAAGAGTTTCAAAATACTTAGCCCTAGGGTGATTCCAGCTAATGTGCATGACCCAGATATGTCCAAATTTTGGTCTTTACAGCCAGTGCGAACAAGCGGCCACACTCGGGTAAAGGCCAGAGTTGATGACTTTTCAGTATTTGAAAAACTGCTGAACGATAGCTTCCTCATCGGGAACTGTTTTTTCATTCCAAGAACTGTCTAAATTAGTAAAAAAACGTCAACTGGTGTTCAAGTCCTCTGACCTGTTGGGTTTTAGGCACAAGAAATGTAAGAAAACATGGTAAACCTTTCCATTTTTTCTTAAATTAAAACAAAAAGTATAATATAACAAATCAATTCTATCACACTTCACTGAAAATGACAGTTCCATAAAAATCAACAGTAACTTGTCTTTATCATTTCGTTAAATGTGCTTTCCAGGAGCTTTGGTGGGCTTGTAACACAGATATGGGATAGTCATTAGCTAAGAAACTTGATTCTTTCATTCAATGTCGTTTTTGAACTATATACAATATAATTAATGCTACGACGTTAAACATTCAAGCGGCTTTATGACAGAAAATTGTCATCACTCATCACAACTACAGAATATTTCATATCGAACTGTTCTCATCTAGATCAATAGATCATCCAAACTTTGAGCAGAATCCTTCTTAATCAAATCCAACATCCCTTCAGGCAAGATTGGTTTACCTTCTTTATCAAGAACGTATCTGAATGGCATTTCTGTGGCCTCATTTTTATTAAACCTAAATTCAGGGTAGTCAATGAACTTGATGTCCTCAAACTCAATTCCGTCTTCAATAATCAGCTGTGTTGTTCTTATGGCAGTATCTGTAGTCATTTGCTTATCACCTAGTCTCCTGCTAATTAGCAGATTCGGATAGGTAGTCTTTAGTTCTTTGGTACGATCTCTTGGAGGGTGATCTCCTAATATACCACCAAATACAAAATAGTCGAATTTTGCAGCATCCTCAGGCTGTAAATCGATCTTAGCCCTGGGGTCCAACAGGCAAACTCTGCCATCTTTTAAAAGTTCCAAATCTTTGAAATCTTCATTAATACCCTTCAAATCCTTTGTTGTCCATCTTAAACCAAGTTTTAGTAGTTTCTGCGGAATGTCCTTTTCCGTTGTTCTCTCTGGCAAGGACGACAAAATCAAGTTTTCAGCTCCCACTTCTCTTAAGATTTGGCTGTACTCTAAAATGACCCATTCACTGAATCCTTCCTCCATATGCTCAATAATGTACTTCATTATATCTAGAAATAACCTTCGCCGCTCTATCAACCTATACTAACAAGTGGGTATGCTCACTTAATGTATAATAACCAAAGCATTGCCCTTTTACTATGCTCGATGAGCTTGTCGAAAATTTCAGAACCAGAGTAACGAAAAAAACTGAAGAGATGTCAATTTTATTACCCGCAACTTGAAAGTGCGGAAGGAATAAACGAATACATCCTCATGCAATGGGAATATAGAATACAGCAAAAGAAAAAGTTGGGCAAGAAATTGGGCATTCTGTCCACTGGTCAATTAGTCTTTATTTTTACATATATTTCTGACGCATTTTCATGGTTGATTAAGATTTCTTTCAGGATGAACGCTGCAATATCCGGTTCCTCGAAATAAGAAACATGTGATTTTACAGCAGATATAAAATCCACCTCTAGCAGATTTGGAGACATGGCGTAATCCAAACGTCCGGTGTAATTCAAATTTGTAAGCATTTTCGTAAGATTTTCTGATAATTTGACCTTTGTTTTTTCTGATGAATTTTTTTTAGATTGCGAATAGTTTTCATCAGTACCTGGCAAATCTTTCCATATGTTTTCGCCAAATTCCAAAACTTTAGAAGTCAGTCCATAAGCTTCACTACAATGAGGTAAATAAGTTTGTTCATAGTGAGCCATTTCTTTACTAACAAGGGGTTCCATCCTATAGGAAATAGGATCACAGACGTGATAAAGATTATAAACGTCCTTACATTGCGGTCTCTGTACAGCTAATTTCCTCTCCAAGTCATTGGGGAATTCTGGGCGATCACCAATTTTGGTTCTTTGAATTAACTTCAATAATCCAATTGGTGAGCCAATGAAGAACAGATTATCTACTTGAAATTCTAGTTCATATTTTTTTTGTTTGGACAAAATATCGAATAGTATCATACTACCCAACGAATGACCCACCAAATGAACTTTCCCCTCAAAGTCTGGGTTAAATTCTTTGAAAATCCGAAATGTTTTGTTCAATTGAGAGGTTACCTGTTGAAGAATCATATCCTGGTAGTATGGTTCTACATACAGCAAAATATCTAGGAGACCGTCAGCCAGTAGCTTCCTCAGGGGTAGCACTCCATTCACTGTAACTTGTGACAAAGTCGGTAGTTCAGGATTTTCTATGTTTTCCTCCTTCGCATCGGTCTGGAAACTTATTGAGTGTCTCCAGGTGATGGGTAGCACTTGAACGTTACAATTGCTTTTGTGATCAGGTGCTGTGTTTAGTGATTGTAATTTCTCGGAATTATTGTAAATTCTTTTCATATTAGATCTCAATAAATTTACGGTGTGTGCAAAATTCACATATTCGTACTTCTTACCCAAAGTTTGGCCTATACCATGAACACAAAGTACCAAGTTATTCACGTCTCTTCTGTTACTTCTAGTTTGTCCATCACTTGCGTCCGAATTCTTGCCATTCTTTATTTTGCTACTGGCATTGGCGCCTTGACTATTATCCGCATTATTGTAGTCTGTTTCCATTTGCTTTTCCAAACTCTGTGAATCATCTTGATCTTTATTGGAATTACCATTGAACAATTGTAAGAAGTCCGATAAATTAAAGAGGTTTGAAACTTTCTTTTCTAATTTTGTTTCAATGGTTTTTGATTTGGGACTGTTACTACCATCTGCCACAGCCTCCTGCGGCACTTTCCCTGACTTAAATGATGTAGATGTATGTTTAGTAGTTGCAGAGGATGCATTTTTGTACGACCTTGTGATCATTGTAGCATTAATCGGTAAAGATTGAGCAAGATTGGACCTTAAAAAGGCTAATTGCAGTTTTCCACCATCTAAATCCGACAGTAAAAATGCTGTTTGTTCATTGGCGAACAAAATAAACTTGAAAGTAGACTCATGCTCATCTTCATCGATCGATCCCTTTTTTTGCTTTTCTTCGTTTTCTTTATCAACTGGGTATTTACCTTTGAACCTAAATATATCTTGCAACTCTGCAGGGGGAGCCGTGGTCGGATCACCAATTCTGCCGTCGAATTTGAGCCGTTTATATAACCCTTCAATTTCCAAAGTAAGGTCACTGGGCAGAGGTTGATTTGAGGAGTCGAACCAAACACCTCTTCGTACTTGATAAGTAGGGCCTTCCCAATAGGTGGGGGACAGTTCCATATGAGATAGATCCACTTTGAATAGGTAGTCCTCATTGACTAAAACGGGCCTGCGCTCTTGGCGCTTGCTGGCCTTTTCCAAACGATTAGAGTCATCAATGGAGAACGGTTTGAATTTTTTTGGTGATTGTAAAGTCTTGTATATGGGTAAATAGGGCTTGGAGTTGGGAACGTCTATGGCGTAGAACCATGGAACGTAAGTGTGGTTTAACCTTAAGAAAAGGTTTCTGAAACGAGTGCTAGAGCGAAGGCCTCGATGAGTAAATCGTAGCATTTTAATTGATCGTTCCCTTTGAGCATATTCAGCGACCGTTCACTATTAGGGAAATGCAAAAATACAACTCACTTTTTCTCCTAAAGCGACAAATGAGGTTAAAAAACCAACAGAATATTATATTATGTAATTTGCTTATTTATATGTGTGTACTATGTATGAGACCCACGGAGCCTTGATTTCGACCTTAAATTGTAATAGGAAGAAGACTTTGCTACAGTAGCAGGGCCTTCAAGTTCATTAGTTAAAAGGGCCACTTTTCTTGGTTTTTTGTCAGTGGGATGTGCTCTCAACCTTTCTCTTAGAGGTAAATCTTCAATGGGAGCAGTGCTATTTAAACCCAACTTCCTCTTACGTAGCAATTTTCTTTGCAAAGAGGAGGATAAAACTGGTGGAGAGGGCGGGTCTGTAGTCGTTGGCGTAGTAGTCGTTGCCGAGAGAGACGGTGATGGGACATAAGAAGCTTCATCATCAGATTTAGAAGATTCCTCTTCCTGCTCTTTCTGCTGTCTTAGTTGAATTTCACGCTGCTTTAAAAACTCATTCAAGTCATTCGGAGTTTCATTGACCATATCAATCAGTTTTCTGAAATCGTCTTTATTTTCGTATAGTTTTTCTAAATGAGGAGTGTCCTTGATAGTCTTTTGAACCCGTGTATGGTTTTCTGTGGGATTGATTGGTGACTGCGGTTTTGGAATTGCAATGTCAGAAGGCAGATAGTCTTTGTTTGGGTTTAGCTTTAATTTCTCGAACTTGGATAAAATTTCCGGATCTTGTTTATCATTAGGAAGTAGTTTTTGGTTGTTTAAAACGGCCAACGGTTGGCTCGAATATAGTTTGGAATGCTTTAGTCGGGTATGGTTGACGATACCTTGCGCGGAAGTGAAGCCAGAACGGTCGCATTTGGAGCATGTAATTATAACCAGAATTCCGTCGTATCTCCTGAAAATGGGCTCATTATCTTCGGTCTTACCAATGATACCGCTATTGCTCGTCAAGCAGGTGCTACTGTAATTACGTCTGTGGTTAAGGTGCATCTGGCTTGGTTTAAAGGGGAGTATTTGAAACCCTGGCTGCTCGTCTAAGGGGGATATTGAAGAGGAACGAGGCGAGGAAGTACCATCCGATTTGGTGTGAGGCAAGGAGACGAGAGTGGGCTTGGTTATAGCTTCCGATAGGGATTTAGAACCTGTCAGTCTGTAGTCAATTATATTCGAGTTTGCCGGACGGAGGGCAGAAGGCTCCAAAAGGAGCCCATTACTCTTGCTTCTGG
The DNA here is from genome assembly GCF_002079055.1 of Saccharomyces paradoxus. Classification (NCBI taxonomy): domain Eukaryota; kingdom Fungi; phylum Ascomycota; class Saccharomycetes; order Saccharomycetales; family Saccharomycetaceae; genus Saccharomyces; species Saccharomyces paradoxus. Next base: position 367,102 of record NC_047501.1, read on the forward strand.
TATGATAGTGATGGTGAGGTATGCGCGTTGTCGACATATTTGAGTTGCTGCTTGAGGACAGGGGCTGACAATTGATGTTATAATCCGATAGAGCCGGGTATGATAAGTTATAATCTGATGCGTTTGTATTTTCCATACCCATACTGTAATGAGGGTGGCCGCTGAGGGCGCTATGCTGTTGCTGTTGCTTTATTTTAAGTTGATATGTCCGTTCGATTTTGTTCAATAAGCTAGTATCGTTATGCAGGGTTTCCAAGAGAGCTAGTTTTGCGTTAACCCTTTGGACATTTCTTCGCAAGTGCCCGATATGCTTGTGATTGAGCATTATATGCAGATTCAGAACATTCAGTATCTCCCCCTTGGCGCACTCGTACTTCAACCGCTGGGTATTTTCACTGTCCTTGTCCGCATTACCAGTGGCGGTGCCCATTTTGAAGGGCTCGTCCATATTGTTGTCCAAATCCTGAGGAGATTTTGGCGTCGTAACCTGATAAACGTTAGCCATCTTGGAAGACGACGAAGAGGGGTTATGATGATGGTGCTGGTGGTGCAGTTTATCTTGGGCGGGACTCATCATGAGGAGATGGCCATATATACAAAGTGCTGAGTGAGAAGCGTGGGCCCGAAGAGCAGTAGAATGCGAAATGTTAGAAGATGTTGATGAAGGAACACTAGCTTAGAAATGCGGAAACGGGAACCTTTGGAAGCAAAATGCGCACACGGCGGGCCAAACTTCATCATCTTCTTCTTTGGCACAGGTTCTTGCTGTCGCTCTTCCTGCTTCTTCCCTGTTTGTTTTTCCCGCTTCCTGCGGCTATGCGCAGTGGCAAATGCACTGCACGTGTTTCTGTGGCGGGTACCCCTCAAGTGCGGGTAACCGCATGAAACCCAACATCACGAAGGACGTTGGATTTGCGGTTACCGCAAAGGGTAAAACGTCAATAAAAGCAAGACAATGTTAGTTCGTGCCAGAGCTACATCTGGTGTACGTCCTATATAACACAAGCGAGAGACAATACGTGGTTAGTGTGTGTAAAAACTGAGGAGTTCTTTTACATACTACCAGACCCGTTTTTCTCAAAAAATGACTTCAGCATCGCCCTCGCCACCTGCAAGTCGATCGGGTTCGATGTGCTCTGACTTGTCGTCCTCTTTGCAGACTGAGAAATTGGCACACATTACGAACCTTAACGCCGATGACGAACTTCTTCGGCTCGTCACCAAGCAGTTGGGCAGATCTAGAAGAATTGCTTGTCTAACTGGGGCAGGCATTTCATGTAACGCAGGCATTCCTGACTTTCGGTCTTCTGATGGGCTCTACGACCTAGTGAAAAGAGACTCTTCACAGTATTGGTCTATCAAATCCGGTAGGGAAATGTTTGATATTTCACTATTTAGAGATGACTTCAAAATCTCCATTTTTGCTAAATTTATGGAGAGACTCTACTCAAATGTCCAGTTAGCAAAACCGACTAAGACCCACAAGTTTATCGCACACTTAAAAGACAGGAATAAACTGCTGCGCTGTTATACACAAAACATCGATGGGCTAGAAGAAAGCATAGGTCTTACTATGTCGAATAGAAAATTACCGCTTACATCATTTAGTTCACATTGGAAAAATCTGGATGTCGTTCAGTTGCATGGCGATCTGAAAACTCTTTCGTGCACGAAGTGCTTCCAGACCTTCTCCTGGAGCAGGTACTGGTCTCGCTGTTTGAGAAGAGGTGAGCTACCATTGTGTCCGGATTGCGAGGCACTTATCAACAAAAGGATGAATGAAGGAAAGCGAACACTGGGTTCCAACGTTGGTATTCTAAGACCTAACATCGTCCTGTATGGTGAAAACCACCCATCCTGTGAAATTATTACACAAGGTCTAAACCTTGACATAATTAGAGGCAACCCTGATCTTTTGATCATCATGGGTACGAGTTTGAAAGTTGATGGTGTGAAACAGCTAGTGAAAAAATTAAGTAAGAGAATTCACGACCGTGGAGGGCTAATCATCCTCGTAAACAAGACTCCCATTGGCGACTCACCTTGGCATGGCATTATAGACTACCAAATCCATTCAGATTGTGACAATTGGGTCACATTTCTTGAATCCCAAATACCAGATTTCTTCAAGACACAAGACCAAATTAGGAAGTTAAGACAGTTGAAAAGAGAAGCAAGCGACTTGAGAAAGCAAATGAAGGCCCAAAAGGACTCTATTGGAACGCCTCCAACAACTCCTCTACGAGGTGTCGAGCAGATCGATACTCAAGGAAACAATGAATTGAACACAAAAATAAAGTCACTGAACACAATCAAGAGGAAAATATTGTCACCAGAAAACTCCAGTGAGGAGGACGAAGAGGAAAAAAAATTAGATACGAGGAAGCGCGCTAAGATACGACCAACCTTCGATAACAATCAAGCCTCGTAAAACTTAGCTATCAAAATGGGTTAATGATAAATAATCGAGGTTGAAACCCCTTTGCATAATATATCATCCGTTTAATTTATCTTCCGTTTATATACTCATACATATATGTACGGAGATCTGCATGCCCGAAACTAAAAAAAACAACAAGAAAACAATATATCATCGCGAAAAGAAATCCATTCTACAACCGCAGCACGGCAACGCAACGGTTACGGCATGCAGATAGTAGAGATTGAACAGGCCCCAAAAGACTACATAAGCGACATTAAAATCATCTCTTCCAGATCACTGCTTTTAATAACGTCTTGGGATGGTTCGTTAACGGTCTACAAATTCGACAACCAGGGGAAAAATGTTAAACTTTTACAATCGCTACGTTATAAGCATCCGTTATTGAGCTGCAATTTTATCAATAATCCCGATCTGCAAATATACGTGGGAACTGTACAGGGTGAAATTCTAAAAGTTGATTTGATAGGTATGCCCAGCTTCCAAGCTTTGACGAGCAATGAAGCGAATTTGGGCATTTGCCGAATATGCAAATATGGAGATGATAAACTTATTGCCGCGTCATGGGATGGCCTGATAGAGGTTATCGATCCTCGCAATTACCTTGACGAAGTCACTCCTGTGAAAAATCTGAACTCTAATAACACGAAAGTAAAGAATAAGGTATTTACCATGGATACGAACTCCTCTCGATTAATCGTTGGTATGAACAATAGCCAGGTCCGATGGTTTCACCTACCACTCTGTGAAGATGATAACGGAACAGTGGAGGAATCTGGACTGAAGTATCAAATAAGAGACGTCGCCCTTTTACCACAAGACCAAGAAGGTTATGCATGTAGCAGCATTGATGGGCGTGTCGCCGTGGAGTTCTTCAATGATCAGGGCAATAGCGACAGCTCAAGCAAAAGGTTCGCATTTAGATGCCACCGTTTGAATCTAAAGGACACCAACCTAGCGTATCCAGTAAACTCTATTGAATTTTCCCCTCACTCTGAGTTCTTATATACAGCCGGTTCTGATGGCATTATTTCATGCTGGAATCTACAAACCCGCAAGAAGATAAAAAACTTCGCCAAATTTAACGAGAATAGCGTCGTTAAGATTGCTTGTTCGGATAATGTTTTATGTCTGGCAACTTCTGACGATACCTTCAAAACGAACGCCGCAATTGACCGTACCATTGAACTAGATGCAAGTTCATTATACATAATATTTGACTATGAGAGCTAATCTTCTTGGATGTTCGTGTAGTATGATAGAACATTCCAGAAAAAAAATTCAGGTTCATCGCTCTTTCTTCGCTTCTCCTCCTTTAAGGAATAAAAAAAAATTACATAGATAGATTAAGTGAATAGCATTTGGTGAAAAAGTATATATAGATCAATCATCTTAGTAAGGTATATCGTTAAAGACTACGAATCTGGTCCCAAATTTCTCCCTGCAGTTAAAACAACTCACGCGCAAGAAAGATGTCATTGACAGCTGACGAATACAAACAACAAGGCAACGCAGCATTTACCGCTAAGGATTACAATAAGGCGATCGAGCTCTTCACTAAAGCTATTGAAGTTTCTGAAGCCCCAAATCACGTTTTATATTCCAACAGATCTGCGTGTTATACTTCTTTAAAGAAATTTAGCGACGCATTGAGTGATGCCAATGAATGTGTCAAAATTAATCCATCTTGGTCTAAGGGTTATAATAGACTTGGTGCCGCCCACTTAGGTCTTGGCGATCTAGATGAAGCTGAAAGCAACTACAAAAAAGCTTTGGAGTTGGATGCCAGTAACAAGGCCGCCAAAGAAGGGTTGGACCAGGTTCATCGTACCCAACAGACAAGGCAAGCACAACCTGATTTAGGGTTGACACAGTTATTTGCTGATCCAAATTTAATTGAAAACTTGAAAAAAAACCCAAAAACAAGCGAAATGATGAAAGACCCTCAATTAGTTGCTAAACTAATTGGATACAAGCAAAATCCACAAGCTATTGGCCAAGATCTATTTACCGATCCAAGATTAATGACCATCATGGCTACATTAATGGGCGTTGATTTAAATATGGATGATATAAACCAATCAAACTCCATGCCAAAGGAGCCAGAAGCCAGTAAAGGTGCTGAACAAAAGGAAGACGCTAAACCACAAAGCGATTCCACCACAAAGAAAGAACATTCCTCAAAAGCACCACAGAAAGAGGAAGGCAAGGAATCCGAGCCAATGGAAGTCGACGAAGATGACTCTAAAACTGAAGCCGACAAGGAAAAAGCCGAAGGTAACAAGTTTTATAAGACCCGTCAGTTCGATGAAGCTATAGAGCACTACAACAAGGCGTGGGAACTGCACAAAGATATCACCTATTTGAACAACCGTGCTGCTGCTGAATACGAAAAAGGCGAATACGAGACTGCTATCGCAACCTTGAATGATGCTGTTGAGCAAGGTAGAGAAATGAGAGCAGATTACAAGGTGATTTCTAAATCATTTGCACGTATTGGTAATGCTTATCACAAATTAGGTGACTTGAAAAAAACCATAGAATACTACCAAAAATCATTGACCGAACACCGTACCGCCGACATTTTGACCAAATTAAGGAACGCTGAAAAGGAATTGAAAAAAGCTGAGGCGGAGGCATATGTTAATCCTGAAAAGGCAGAAGAAGCTCGTCTTGAAGGTAAGGAATATTTCACTAAGAGTGATTGGCCAAATGCTGTAAAGGCTTATACTGAAATGATCAAAAGGGCACCTGAAGACGCTAGAGGATATTCCAATAGAGCTGCTGCCCTAGCTAAATTAATGTCTTTCCCTGAAGCCATCGCAGATTGTAACAAAGCCATTGAAAAAGATCCAAATTTCGTGAGAGCTTATATTAGAAAGGCCACCGCACAAATTGCCGTAAAAGAATACGCTGCTGCTTTGGAAACACTAGATGAGGCCAGAACCAAGGATGCCGAAGTGAATAAGGGTTCTAGTGCCAAGGAGATTGATCAGCTGTACTACAAGGCAAGCCAACAGAGATTCCAACCCGATACCGGTAACGAAACTCCAGAAGAGACCTATCAAAGGGCCATGAAAGATCCTGAAGTGGCTGCAATCATGCAAGATCCCGTCATGCAAAGTATTTTGCAACAAGCTCAACAGAATCCCGCTGCTTTACAAGAACACATGAAAAATCCAGAAGTATTCAAAAAGATTCAAACTTTGATTGCTGCTGGTATCATCCGGACCGGTCGCTGAAATTAAACGTAAGTCATCCCCTTATTACCCTGAATTTTATTTTTACTGCTTTCATACATATGTATATATAATGATATTTCTCACTTAGTATACCTAGATCTACTTCACGCAATGGTTAAAAATTTAATAGAGAAACCGGAACTTAAAAATAACGGGTTCACCGGACAGGAAAATAAATATCGGGCTTCATCATATCGTTTTTCCTGGTGTTCTCCAGATCAGCCCTATAGGGGGATTCCTGGCCGGAACTCTCCTTGGAAACCAAAAAAAAACCAATTACGTAAAGACCATCTTACGTCAACAATATTCATTACATCAGAAAGCGAAAAAAAGGCGAGAAAATCCGCTAAGCTGAGAAAATTAGGGGAATAAACTTTTGAAAGTAATTGCTATGATATAATTCTCTTTGTTTGCTATGTATTTTCTACGTATATTTTTACACCCTAACCTCTTTCTTTTTAAGTAATGTGCCTGACATGAAAAAAGGGAGAAGAAGGAAACAAAAATTAAAATAGTGAAAAATTAAGTTTGCTGATTACCTAATACTGGCTGCCTGAACTAGAACCCATAAATTGTTTTCCTGTCTCGTCATATCTCGCCACTTTGTGTAGAAATTTTTTTGGGGAAGGAGGTTGCATCCCCCCTGAAGAAATGCTCATTGTATGTTTTGAAAAGTTTCAGGATGTTACTGGTGCTAGTAATCATTGCTCTACTCTTTTAATTTCGATTTTAGTGATTCAATCATTTTTTTCAATTCGCTGTTTTCTTTCATCAAACCATCAAATAGTTTTGATTTTTCTTCGAGATTCTTGATGTATTTCTCACGGCGTTGTCTAAACGCCTTTTGAGCACTTCTATTTTGAGCGGCTCTCTTAGTATTTCTTAACGGTTTGCCTGTTCTACCAATCAACTGGCCGTCATTGTTATATCTTTCGCCTTCGTTGAAAACTTGTTCTGAAAGAGAAACAGAGAGTCGACGTCTCTCTTCGTAAAGAGGATTCGTTGTGGCGCTATTTTTTCTCGTAGTTGGGGTGCTATTTGAGGCAAAATATGAGGCTGCCGGCTGGTTGGTGAATGTAGATGCTGTAGTGTACGCGGATTCGAGTGGTGCCTGGGATGCAGTGGTATATTGGTTAGAATTGAAATGACAGTTTAAATGAGCATCCGGTAGTTGCGGTCTAAGTTGGTATGTATTTAGTCTTGGTAAAGGTGGAGGAATCAAATTGTTCATTGTCACCGGCCTTGGAATGTGTGGGCCCGCAGTGTTTGGCATGTCATCACACAGTGCTCCTATATTAACCGAATTTCTTCTGGCAGAAAGATCCGTAAAAGAGTCAGTTCTACTTTGATAACCTGGCTCTTCAAGCGTTGCAATCTTGGGGAGTTGAATTTGCGGTAGAGTAACGTTAGATGTCACTACCGAAATGGTATGCAAATCAGCTTTATTTTCCTCTTTAATAAATCCTACAGGAGGGTTTGGAATAAAAGTTTTGTCCGTCATTTTTTTTGGCTTCGTACTGTCTCTGGTCATTGGATGAGAAACTAAAATAGGTTGAAAATTCAAAGGATGATTGTCCATTTTTATTTGCATTAACATTTGAATGAGTTTTTGGTTTTTAGTTATTTGATTTTTGGCTGTCTTCTTCTTCCAAGATGGTTACTCTATATCTATGGAGATATCAACTACTGCAGAAAACCTTAGTTAATCGATCAAATTATCTAATGTATTATTTTTAAGCAGAACGCGTGAGAAAAATAAATCAGCTTGTTCCTTTTTATATACTTGAATTTGGTAATGATGCAGGCATTACCTAGTTTCTCGAGTGAGGAGGTAATCCTTATCAAACCACTCTCCCTAGCGTGGAAAGGGTTTCACTCGCCTTCTGCTCCTAGCTATGTTTTTCGCCTAGTACTCCTTCCTACCCTCAATCCATCCTCATAGATTTAGTGCCAATAAAATTTTCTTTGCATGTCACCGTTGGGACCAGTGACGCAACTCCGGTTCCGATTATTTCTCAGCGCCGTGAAATTTCCGTTCGGGAAATCCCCTCCCGCATTGCGTCAGAGCTCACCGACGCAAAGTTAATTTCCCTTTTTTCGGTTGGGCTGGAGCACCTGGTTGCATTACTAAGAAATCAACCAACAATAGATTTAAAGCAAGTGCCTGGAGATTCAAGTTGTTCATTCGATGCTTTCTGAGACAACCATTTAAAGTGTAACAGGAACGTCCGTGGCCCTTTTTATCTTCTACGCATTTTGTCAAGATGAGCTCACACTTCCTCATAACCCTAAGAATTGGCGCACAGTTCTGCCGGATCCATCTTTTTCGACCCCTCTCCGTTTGCTGGGTTCACTGAGAGGAGTAAATTGTCAAAGGGGCGTGGGGTAGCCATCTCCAGAAGTGGGCAAGCATGATTCAATATGCAACTATGGTACCTTGGCAGTTTCAGGGAGAGTTAATCTAAATCTCTGCCTTTTTAGCTTTCATGTGGCCAGACCACTTTTCTTAATTTTCAACTGGCATATTACCTGTGCAAGATGTGGCAGTGTGTGGGCCCTATGATTGCTGCTGCAGGGGACATCTTCCAGAATAATCATGTAAACGATAAACCGGAAAAACAAACTGCGGACGTTGTTATTCCTTTCCTCTTTTTTGCACTGTTTCTCCGAGAAAACGTATTTCGCACACTCGCGGCATTCTTGATAGTAAAACAGAGGTATTGTGCCAATGAATTAGAAAAGTCGTTGACTGTCAACTGAGATAGATGCCTGTCTTTTTTCCACCGAGTGGCACTACACCGTAATGCTAAGGATCTTGAAATTGTTTTTTCAAAAAGGCACTACAGTAGATAATATAGGGTGCCTTTTGCCATGATTTTTTTCATGTGGCAGATCTAGAGTCGCTCTTCCGATTTAATTGCTATATTTAGCTGAGGGGTAAGCTTGAATCATGGTCATTCGAACCCAATTTCCTAGTACTATTTCTTATTTGGGAAAGGGCTAACACATAAGTCATTAAATAGGTGCGACAGTGAACGCCTACTTCACAAATCGTGGGCAAAAAAGTTAGGTAAAAAGCATAAATGTGTCACATCACTTCTCCTTCTGTAGAGGATTAGCTTCTTAAAATAACAATAATTCCTGACCTTTGTGTAGGTTACTGATTCATGAAAAGGATGTATTGTGTGGGTGCAATACCCAGCCAGAAGAGAGCTTATGGGTACTCAATAGAAATGAAGAGTATACTGCAATTAAGTCTCAAAATACGCTTGATGGATAATCTAAGAAAAATAGATACGCGAGAATGGTAATGGTGGAGCCTTGGAAGAATACAAAAAATTATAGAGACTAAATTAGGGAAAAAAAAAATTAAGGACGTTAGTAAGCGATTAACACTCAAAGCTTAGTTAAAAAGAAATGATAGGATTCCATGTGGGCATTAATAAATGGGCCCAATATAAAGTTTTTATTGAAAGCAAGGAGTTATTGGGTTTTGCAATATGTTCACAAGCTACTCTTAGACCATCTTTTAGTTTTGTTTGGGGCTTGATTTATCCAAGCATAGGCACGATTCTTTTCATTGTGATTGTTCCTCTAGTTGCCGGTATTCGAGCCTATGTTATTAATGTCCCTTTATGGAGCTTACAAAAAAAGATTCTAAATACCGTTCACTTGTAGTACGTTGTATATCATAGAAACACCATGTTAGCTTTTTCACGTATGTGTCTAGATAAACAAAACGACCTAAGAATTTTTATTAGGCTCTTTTTCTCCCTAATTTGTGGTGCATAAATCATTCATTTGTGTCCCGTAGTAGTTCGTTTTCGGTGATTGTTTTATACGCACAATTTAGTTGTCACTATACAATAGACATTCAAGAAGAAGAAGAAGGAGAAGAAGAGGAAGAACGGAGAACGTCTGATTTCTATCAAATAATATGTGAAGATAACATAATCGATGTGGCAGAGATCAAAACTACTAATTTTAGTGGGATAGAAAATTTGCAAGTGAGAGCTAAAGAGCAATATATTTCTTTTGTTATTTCGGGGTGATGAGAAAATTGAAACTTTTTTTTAGCTTGGCGAGAAAATTGACTGGAAGATGTGTCAAAGATAAGGCTTCCATCATACTTGAAACGAGTATCCCCCCAAATGGTAGCTCAAGTAGAAGGGCTCAAAAACAATACTTATCAATATTGCACTTACAAACACTTTTTGTTGCGAAACGTCTTTACGTGCGAGGTTAATGAACATAAGATTGCATTTTTACTACCTCCTCATTTTAATTTACACTTTAGGACTTGTGGGTGCGTATGAAAAAGCAGCAAGAAAGAGAATTCAACCTCCCGATTTAATACCTGGTCCTCCAGGACATAAACCTGGCGATGAAAGACCACCACATTATGATCATCGGCCTCATTCTTATAAAAAACACATCAACAACATTCCGGCGTATAACCTCACTGATTTGATAGACGATAAAATACTTAACAAATATGGCAACTCATGCAGAGCAAGTGTGTTAACAAGCGGATTCATCTCTCTAGCCAGCAATTCATGGCACTTGCGTACTTATAATTACACTTTAAATTATCCATCCTTTTTAATCCGTTGTGATAACGGCAGTGACTTCTCTCACATTCTACAGGACTTTGTTTATGATATCAGCAACAAATTTAACATTCAAGATGACAGTAGTAAGTACATCGGAAAAGACCCATTTCCCCTAGGAATGATAATGATTACCTTTGCTTCTGGGTGTATCTGTGTGGCAACATGGATGCTTTTTTTGGTTGTTTTATTACTTCCATCTGATAATCATAATAGAAGGAATAAAGTTGTGCATATATACGTCCTTTTTTCGGCGATTATAAAAACGGTATTCCTTAACGAGACCATAGCCGTCATATTTGACAGCCAATATCACGATGACTACCAGGATGCGAGCCAATTTGAATCGTCCATCGTAGAAACCGCACCATATAAAATATGTGAATTAGTTACGAATATTTTGAGTGATATAAACTGGATTTATATCGTTCATTACTTACAGTCCAATTATGGAAAACCGACTTGGAATTGGATCCCATTTAAAATGAAAAAGGGCTCTCATTTCATAATTATTGTGGGTTGTCTCCTTTCACTAGTCGATAACATTTTATTTGGAAATCTTCTTTGGAGAAGGAATATTGTTGTTTTAAAGGTATTTTTTAAGGTGATCGACCTACTGATTTACACAATTTTTATCTCTATTATTTGTTACTTCACATGGCACAATTTTGCTTACATACTTTTACCGAGAACTGCTGAAACTAATACGGACGGTAAGTGTAAAACACAACTGCGAATACTTTGGGAGAACTATCACGAAACAATACCATTATTGGCGTATAATATGATAATATTTATTCTATTCTATTTTACCACAATTTTTTTCACTGCCTTCACTAAGCATGTTAGAGGTTGGACTTTTAACTTTGTTCACTTTTTGAGAGTTTTGATAACAGTGAACGTTTGGGGCTTAATTGGTGTATTGGAAAAGAGGGAACTGCATATAAGCAAAAAGACTGTACTTGGACGGAAAATTAACAACAGAGATAAATTCTTTGCCAATCCAACGGTCAATTATTACGGAGATGATTTAGGCAAGCATGTAAGCACTATAACGTTAAACCGGGAATTAAATCCTACTCAAAGTAAAGCTACTTCACACGGTTCATCAAGTTTAGTGGCTTCTCCCTTGCCCATCTGGAAATCTCCGATTGAAAGAATAAGGGAGAGAAGAAGAAGACATAAGATAATGAAAAATGAGAATAAACTTGAGCAAAGCCTCGGTTTTGGAAGTAAATCGAATTTCAAACCTAATACAAAGACAGCGTTCTCCAAATATCGACAACTACTAAGGAAGCCCAAGCGAAAAGCCAATTCGCATGGACCCAAACCTGAGATCGGGCCAAATAAAAAAAGCTCGGTGGTTAGGCCAGGAGCCGCTAATCACACCGGAGATTCTAACTACCTAGCTACAGACTTCAGTGATAACGAAAGCATGGAAACTGAACTTCGAACCAACCACATTTATAATTACGAAAGTAGTGAGTAAGGCAGGCCTTAGTGGATGGAGAAACATAACTGCAGAAGTACTGCTACCTTTATTTGTCGTCGTCATTCATAATTTTTTCTTCTCGATTGTAATAACAAAAGAAATTAAGCCATGTTAACTGGACGTTTGTAAGGTAAATTTACAGTAATTTCATACTCTACTGGTTTAATTTGGCAGGCATTCATGCAGAAAGTTTTCCTGTCTCTTTTCAGGCGTCGCTTTTTCTGCAGAAAGCCTTTCAAATGAGCACTGTATGATTATACGTCAACTTGCATGAAAACTGGTCATTTTTTTTTCTTTTTTTGTTGGACCCCTAGTGCGTGGCGGTGCGAAGATAATAGAACAATAAATGCGTCTTTATTGCTGCGTGAAAGTAATTTTTGTCTCGCAGACGAAAAAGGATCGGGGGAGGGGTACCAGGGAGTTGCGAAGTAGTACTTAGGCAAGATATATAAAGGAAGAGCGCATTTATCATGCTCTTAAGAACAATGAAATCTAATAATTTACTGAATATCATAATATAAAGTTGCACTCAATAAAAATGGCTGTAAAAAAATGTGCCTGTGAGGGCGAATGCTGCAAAGACTCCTGTCAGTGCGGGAGCGCCTGTCTTCCAACCTGTTCTGGTGGTGAAAAGTGTAAATGTGATCACAACACTGGAAACCCTCAATGTAAAAGCTGTGGTGAAAGTTGCAAGTGCGGAACCACGTGCACTTGTGAAAAAAGTAAATGCACCTGTGAAAAATGTTAGTTGGCCCCTGCTCTCTACTTACATAAATACGTCATATATCAATTACCCTTAATTACAATTTACTTAAATGCATGTACTAAAAAGAAAAACTAGTTTTACTTTCTCAGGAGTTTTTTCTTCCCGGATAGTTAGTTTGACGGCATTAAGTGAGGTCAATCACGTTATATCTACGGTGCGCATACTCAAGAACGTCTTCCAGCGCTTAGCTAGCATTTAGAAGCAGGCAGAGAATAGAATATTCAATGCAAATTAAAATTACAATGTTACGCATACACACAAGTACAGATATTTGTATATAGTATTTCTTTTTCGTTTCGTCGTTATCCACGCATTGAAACGATTTGTTATCAAAATATCAAAAGTCTCCTGCATTATTAAAATCCATATCATGTGAATTGTTGTTGGTGCCGCTCATGAGGCCGTTTTGATGTGGAATATTATATTGAATGTTATGCAATGGTTGTTGTTGTCGTTGGTGCCGCTGCCGCTGCCGTTGGTAGTTTCTATTTTGCCTTTGTACTTGTTCACTACTACTGTTGTCACTCAGCGGTTGCGATGGCTCGGAAAGCTGAACAAATGAGTCCCGTGTATCATTTGATAAGTGCTGATTAGCCAGACTTAGCTGCAAGCACTTTCTTTCTAAGTGGCAAATGTATTCAAGAGATTTCGTCAAAATGGAGGCCTTGTTCAGTTTTGTTGCTGGTTCTAGACCATCTAAGTCTACTAGGTCTCTGGATGTAATGGGAAGATCATTACATTTTTTATACGCTACTCGTAGCGTTGGCACAGTTCTCCTTAGTTGTTCAATTTTATCATTAATATTGGAACGGTATTTCTTCTCAATTATATTGTGTGATACCCTACCAGTTCTCACCCTTGTTATTCTTTTGGGGTTCAAGTGAAAATGTTTCCGCATAGGTGAGTTTTTTAACTTAAAACTTAAACCATCACCACAAACCCTATCATTATCATTACTATCAGTGTTATCATCATCCAAATTCTCCAAATCCAAGGAAGACTTAATCTCGTCTGCAGTAACTAAGCCAGACTCCGTCCTTGATAAAGGGAGCAGATTTTCAAAGCCAGAAAGTTGTTCCTTTTTCACGATTGAAGCTGCTGAAAGAAGATTCGAGCCTTTCTCAGATTTCAGCTCAATTTGCTTTACATTATCAATATTTTCGTTATCTTCGTTACTAAAGACTTCCATGTTATCAATGTACTCTTCACTATCAATAGTATTGCCATTGTCTGTAGTGATTGTAGTACTACCTGTCGTTGTTGTAGGTATAGAAGCCAGAGCATCGTTATAATAATTGCCGTCAATTACCGAAGCGTGGCCTGAAGTATTAGGAAATGATGAATCACTATACTGGTCTGTGACAGGATATGCGTTGTTTTTATAAATAGGAGGCATGGGAGGTTGAAGATGGGCGGGAGGTTGGAATGGAGCGTAATAAGAATGCGTAGGTGGTACTTGAGAGCCCAAATCATCCGCATGATAATTTGGCGGCGGTACGTTATAATTGTTACTCTGGAACATTAAATACATTTGGTTTGTGGTTACGTTTACGTTCTGCTCTTCGTTGCCATCCTGCGCACTTCTACAATCGAAAACCTTGATAGCGACTTTATTGCCCAGGTCGTTCATTACAGGATTGCCATCCGAAGAGCCAGAAAAAGGCTTTTGAAAATTTGGCATTTCCAATTTATACTCTTATCGTTGCTAAATTGAGTCGTGTACTGCAGCTATTCTATATATTCTAAGCGAATGTGTGGGTGGGTGGGTGTGACTAACTACTAAACTGTCTCTAAGCGATCTTAAGAGCCAACCCGGATAATAGAAATAAAATTAGAGGCGCCGCCTTACAGGTTTGGTCTTAAGTATGATGCGATAAGACTTAACAATTTTCGAGGCTTACGATATCTAGCCAAGGTATATAAAAGGCGTTGTTGCTCTCTGGAAAAACACGAAGAAAACGCCTACGGTGAAAATACAATACCAACTATTTTTTTCTTTTGAGAAGCCCACTCAAAGTAAAAATAAAACAATGATGGAAAAGAAAGGAAAAAACCTCGAAAAGAAAATAAAAACTGCAGCAGAGAAGACTAGGCACAACAAAGTGGGATTGTGTCTACGCTTTTAACGGTGTACCCTTTTTTCCTCGCCACGTTTTCACTCAGATCTCAATCTCTGCCGTAATTTACAGCGGCATAAGAAGGCACGTCCCCTGAAAAGTACAGGCTAGCCAGAAAAACAAAAAGGCCAGAATGGGCGCGGAACTTCTCGTACCGAGCGCAAATGAGGGGTGCGGTACAGAGAGAAAAGTGACTGATTAACATACGTACACCCCGGGTTAAAAGCTTCTGCAGACTTTATAGGCAAGAGACACTGCGGAGAATAAAAGGTTGTGATGCCCAGTACCTTCGCCGGAGAGCTTCTTGGCGTTCACTAAAAACGATGTTGCAGCAATTCTTTTCTTATGCCGAAGCCGCGCCCACAGCAGCGAGACGGTTCCGTCTCTTCCCGTACTGTTGCTTTGATTAACAAATTCCCTTCCTCTTTAGTCCTGCGCGCCCATTTGTCAGCACAAGAATCGACCAAAACGGAGAAAAAATTTGTCTTGGAAAATGAGAGGGAGCGAAAAGTTTAAGGTTCAGATTGCATCATCATTCGTTCAGTTAACAGAGAGAGAGTACAGCGCTAGCGGCTCGATTAGAAAGATTTGAAGGGGGTAAAAAGGAAAAAAAGGTGAATTCCACATGCCCAGCGTGGTCGCCCAAAACATATAAAGTTGTACTCACATGCGGCGTGCATTGTTCACGGCGGGGCAAACATACTTGGGGCTTAATTTGACACATCCATTGTAAACTTCTCTCGGCCCAATACAATGGGTTTTTTCCCAAAGAAGGAGGATTTCAACTCCAACGCGTACCTTATCCTAATTTAATGGCCGTCAATGTTGTTACTTCTTGTCTTGAGGCATTTCGACGAGATTTCCATTTAAAAAATATACCTCCGATATGAAAAGTGCGGTACTTAACTTTTATTTACCTTTATAAACAAATTGGGAAAGCAAGGAGATGGATCTAACTGCCGGCCTAGCTTGGCTTGATCTAGTGGTTTCAACGTCTCTTTTCTTACTCTCCTTATGCAAAACGGGTGATGAATTGAATGATTTTTGTTCATCTACGCTTTTCATGCTAATGACAATTCTTTGTGACTTGGCACCAGTAATGCTTTTTCGTAGTGATGGTCTTTGCACGACTTGGTTTTTATCATCGTTATTGTCATAATCATCATCTTTATTTTGATTGACATATACCATTCCTTTACTTTTTTGATTGACATGCCGAGGAAATAATGGTTGTCTGTTAGCATTGACCCCACTGAATGACGATGAATATCTAAACCTTTGTAAAACCTTTGTGCATCCCGATATACTTCTCTGGGACGACTCAGGTAATGAGCTAGTACTGCTTGTAGGAATCATTTGTTCAGCAGTTTCGCTATAATCCTCGCTAGTATCACCATCATCGTCATCGTCTGTACTACGAATTTCATTACGGATAGTCTTTTTGTCGAAATTTTCTCGGTCTTCTTCAATGTCACTGACAACTTCAGAAACCTCTTCACTGAGGTTATCATCATCTTCTAGATTGGTTGTAACAAATGAACTAGGTATTTGTGTAGATAGCTGAGATTCGGAAATAGATTCTGCCAACGATTGTGAGTTTGTGTCCTCTTTAAATTTTTCTGAGTAGTTGGGCTTTTCGTTGAAGTCTTCCACAATAGCCACGGACGGTTTATTAAAAAACTTGCTTTTTGTATCCTTTAAAGTTTCTTGGACTGCATTAGCATTACTTAATTTCCTACGTTTAATTGCCTTTGTTAGTTTGTCTTCCACTTGTCTTAAACTATGGATGTTATTTGCAACTTTAGGGGTATGATCCGACTTTGTCATTTTCTGGAAGAATGATTCTATTGGTTTGATTTTGACTTCTGAGCTGCTAGTATTGGTTTTTCGGAATTCTAGATTTGATTTGGATGCTAGCTGTAATTTGTGCTCTCTGTTAGCTAGAGGTTGGTGGAAATCATATGGGTTCAAGTCCCCTTGAGCAATTTTCAAATGCAGGTGGTGATCTATATCGTCATCAAAATGCACAATTTGCTTCTTTTGAGCTTCTCTATGTATGACAAGGCCAATGCACTCGTAGAGCTTTTTTCTTTTGCTTTCGGTATCTTTCAAGTACAGCGGAATTTCATTCAAGCTGACTATTTTCTTCCGAATAGGACAAAATACTCTTTGAAATTTAAATGCTAAAACTGCGGCTTCGTATTCGTTAATGTATGTCTCTGGGATTATTAGCTTTCCCTCCCGCTGCATACTCAGAATTATCCTTTCAATAGTATTGAATCTTCTAACTAATTTCATCGCAGTAATCAAGCCAACCTTTGGAATTCCATTTGTATAATCACAGCCAGATAAACAAACCATTGTTATGATTTCCTCATTGGTTAATAATCC
The DNA here is from genome assembly GCF_002079055.1 of Saccharomyces paradoxus. NCBI lineage: Eukaryota > Fungi > Ascomycota > Saccharomycetes > Saccharomycetales > Saccharomycetaceae > Saccharomyces > Saccharomyces paradoxus. Next base: position 384,160 of record NC_047501.1, read on the forward strand.
CAACGGAAACTTTTTAGGGAGTTTGATAAAGTTGTCGCGGCATATTTCTAAACATTCTCCATAATCGTTCAGCTTGGTAATGAGACGTCGACATCCGAAGACGAGGAGGTCAGAGTCCTCAGAAATTATTCCTTGCACAATGTTTTTTTGTTCTAAATATACCATTTGAGAGTCTGCCTCGAACGGAGCCACGATATAGCGAATACCATTAAGCTTACAGTAACATATGATGCATTTTGCCATTTCAGGCGTTATGTCGACACATTTTTGAAAATAGTCCATAGCATTTTTCTTTTCTCCGCAGGCCCATAATCTTTCAGCTATGGCTTTGTTTTCTTGTCTCTTATCTTTTCTTTTAGATTCGGTAGACTTTTTGACTGGAATGGCATCACCATCGAAGACCAAATATGGTTCCACTTTAAAGGTTTTCAATAAACTAAATCGTTTTATGAAAAATTGCAGGTACTTGTCAGTTGGTTTTCCCGTTGCAAGTTCATAAGCGCAAGAGCAAGCAGCTCTATGTAGCCATGCATAACCATCAATAGCTAACACTTCTCCTTCATATCTACGTAGTGATACTGGATTCTGAATGGGTTTTAACTGAGGAAGAAGACCCTGAATACCCATTCCTTTCTACGCTTTTCAGTTTCTTTGAGTTCCTTTTATTTTTAATCCGGTCCAAAAAGCAATATCAACTATAGTTCTATGAGGGCATATAGATATACCTGAAAATCAAGCACCTGATATTTTTCGTCAAGTTTTTTTACACGGGTCAGTAATGCAAATTCCTCGAAAGATTCATTTGCCATCCATCAATCACGCAAATTTTTGTTGTGCACAAAACTAGTTATTGTACTTCCCGCCTTGGCTAAAGACGCGTAAGAGAAAAAGTACAAATAATGCCCTATAAAGAAAAAAAATTAAATAAAACGCGAAGTTAGTTTGAACGTATTACTTCTCCTTCTCTGGCCGGATATTCGTATAGCTCATAGTAGTCGACCTCAATTCCGCCCAACATAGCCTTTGAGGTATCCGAGGAGTAGAAAAGTCTCTGCCACAAGGGCGCCGTTACATCACTATTAAGCCAAAAATCGGTCAAATTTGTCTTCCAGTGATTTGTCACTAAGAAACTTCGAAGCAGTGAACTGTGATGTTGCTGTTGAACCTGCCCATGCAAAAAGTGGGTTATACCTAGCATTTCCTTAATAGTAACGAACCACTGATTGATACCAATCATCGAAAAGCATGCGCTAAGAATAGCACGGCGTTTATTTCTTGGTTCCAAACTATCAATAGAAATTGTATGAGTGACGGTTGTCCCAGTTGGTCCTTCAGGCATCATATCATAATCCCTACTACTTGTGCTAGAACACATAGAGTTTTCAAAGGGTATCAGACTGACGATTTTTGCCCTACGTTCCTCCCTGATTAAGGTGAACAATTCAGGAGTCGTGATTCCTTTTAATACTTGAAAACATTGGACAATCAACATAGCTCCCAGCCACATGAAGTTTACACTAACCCAAATGAATAAAAAGAAGGTAGAGGGATCGTAATTAGAACCTTTACACAAAGTCTCATTCTTAAGCAGGGCGCATCTTGCATATTCGTCAACTTGTTCGTAAATATAGTTCGTTTTCTTAAAATATGCTAAACACAACCACATGAACAAAAACATATGATATTGGACTGTTAAAGCAAAGAACAGAAAGAGCTTGTGATTTTTCAAGCCAATATCGTTATAAATCCATGGACAATAATGGTCATATCTGGCAACCAGGGCGCCGCTGAAAAAGGAATATCTACTTCTCAATGGCTTTCTTTCTAAGGTTTCAACGCAAAAGTTTTCCCTATCAAACTTCCCTAGGTGAATCAGTTGTTTTATTGTTTCTTGTATCGAAGTTAAACTATCGTCCGTTTTCACACAACCAGGATCAGACCGTACTAACTTCAGAAATAATATGATTGTGAAAAAAGAAGTAACCAAAAATTGTACGTTTTTCATAGTATAGTCAGACACGCTATATGGATAGAGTTTTTCCGTCCATATATATATTAAAAAACAGAAAGTGGACAGAAAGAGCCCACTGAAAAAGGGAGTTCTAGTTAAGGAAACTCTGTAGGTGTTTTTTCTAGGAAATGATGGTAATATGAACTTCTTTAATGTGTTTACAGTGACAACAACGACCAGTAGGGAAAGCATAATGGCTAGCACTGGAGAAAGAACCAGAGAAATTAAGTATATGTAAACCATAAGTAAGAAAGGTGACAAAAAAGTTGTGAATTGTGCATACGAGCTTTTCTTGAATAATTTATCCTTTTGATTTCCAAGCCTATCATATCCATGATGCTGCAACGCTTGCTCAAATAGTGATTTTGTTCCCATTCCCTCGGCTAGATCAAAACAGTCTTGTTTCTGGTTATTTCTTTCGTTGAAATTTGCGCCGCTAAGTATTAAATCACATATGACCCTTTGATCACCTCCAACTAGAGCACAATGCAGCGCGTTGAATCCTCTATTGTCTGTTAATGCAACTGTAGCGCCAAATTTCAATAGAAGCTCTACAGTGAGAAAATCTCCTTGATAAGCTGCCCACAATAGGGGTGTTCTATTATTGTTGTCTTTTGAATCGATGTCGACACTGTTGCTGTTGTTTACGACAAAATAGAGCACATAAACAACAAGTAAAATATTAGAGCTGTAAACGCTAAAATGCATAATGTTAAGACCCTGTCCATCTTTGAGTGTCGGATCGGCCCCATGTTTGAGAAGTAGGTCAACGATGTAGACATTACCATACCTCGCGGCCCAGTGTAAAGCGGTAGCCCTCTCAGAGCCCACCGTCTGGTTAGGATTTGCTCCCCTAAGTAATAGGAATTTTACCACGGAAAACCTATTATTTATGCAGGCCCAATGCAAGCCCGGTAATTCATCAATGCAATCGTTATTAATATCTACGGCTCCGCTTTCAACCACGTCCTTCACCAATTTTAAATTCCCATCTTTGGCAGCTTCGATGAAAATATCAATCACAAACTCAGTATCTGATTCAATGCCCAAAAGTTGCGCTTTGTTATTATCCGAATCACTTGCAGCGTGCTGAGCCACATCGACGACGGCTGATGTCCCATTAGAAGTCTTTTTCATGTTCTCATCATGACTGATCGGCATATTGTCCATAACAAATAATAAAGTGTTCCACTGACAATAAGAATATTTTACTTGACCAATGAATTCCGCAACTTGCTAGCAAAAATTGGCAGAGTCTGGTTTTTATCAAATGAAAAATGCAAAGTTTTGGCGCTCTCTAATTGTAAACGATAATGTGAATGATTTAGAAATCACTGAACGAAAGAGAGTTATGAATGATCAAAAATAGCAGCCATGCAAACTGAAACTAGTGATTTCAGCGAAGATTAAGCGATTAAGAAGTCAGGCTCGTTTAACAACAAGCTTGGTACATCGCATGCTGCACGAAGTCGTAACTTAAAAAAAAAGAAGAGAAAAGAGAAGATCATTTCCTTTGGCATCTATTGTTCGCGAAGACATCGGACCGAGGCAACTTTGAGAAAAAAGAGGAGCTTCTCCCACCTGCTTTAAGCCCATCTTCTTTCAGAACAATAGATGCCAAACACAATCTAAAGTAGTGTAAATTGAAGTAAATTTAGAACGAAATATATAAAGAGCACCATTGCAAGAGATTATTTTGCTGGCTGTAAAAAAACTTACGTAGTGTCTGTGCGTTCGTTACTAAGGAGATGATGCTGAATTTCTTGGTGAAAAATGAAGAAGAGTTAAACGTGACGGTTCTTTTCACATTAGACTTTGATCTTAGCAAGGATAACGGGGATCGCCGCTGAAAACTCTGGCCCTGAGTCACCTCTCTCTAAAGACATATTCAAAGCATTCTTTAGTTTCTGATTTTGTTGCAGCAATGGATACGTCTCGTTCGTGCCATTATCTGGTATCACTTCGAACAATCCAAAAAAGAGCATAAGAAACCTTTGTCTTAATTCAATATCATCAATTTGATCTGTAAACACCTGAACGGCATTTTCGATTAGTTCTTTTTTGGTCAGAAGTTCTTTGGCTATTAATGGGATCGTAGTGGCAATGTTAGCAAAAATAGCGGCCACGGCTCGTTGAGACTCAACGTCTGATAACTGAAGTAGTTTCACCAATATATTGAAATTTCTCAAACTCTGAGGGTTTTCCAGGTTAAAGAACTTTGCAGCAATCGTCAATGGGTGACTCATCATATTACTTATCAGTTCCAATGTGGACCTTTGCAATGGGACGTTTTCGTCTAGCATCAAGTTCTCAATCGTGGACCAATAGTCCTTTGTAGATACGATATGCTTGCAAACTTCTTCACCATCAGACGTCTCCGATGAGGCCAGGTTCGTCAAAGCTAATAGTGCCTCATAATTGTCTGTGAGCTTTATTTGTTCGTCGTTATGTAACGGATTGTCATCCAAGGGCGTAGACCTTGGTAGTAATTCGAACAAAAATGGGATAGCATTTAGTGCAGAGTATTTTTTAAATATTAATCCCGGATTAGTGAATATTAGCATTCTTGTTAATGCGCGACACCCTAAAATCCGTATTGGCTCCCCTATGTCTTGCTTATTGGCCAGGTATTCTAAGATGATGGTTGTACCACCTTGTAAAATGCATTGAGAAATGAAATTTTTTGAGCGGGTTATGTTATAGATAACTCTTACCACTTGTTGTTTACAATTGGGGCTCAAGTTGTGCATTCCGCTCTTCAAAGAAGATATTAGTTCGGTGCCTAACACGTACTTTTCGTTAAACAAAACAATATCTTCCTTCGATTCTTTCTCTGCGCCTACTTTCCCTGCGCTTGGACCTTTCAAGTCTGCGTAATTTTTTAAGTCATTGATAGATTGGGAACTGCCGTTAACTTCCTCTGGTAAAGTGGTCAAATTGGCCAAAATAACCAAGAGACCATATAAAAAGTGCATCATTTTCTGGCTTTTAATCATATTTAATAGTATTTTAATAAAGCTGTCCTTATTCCTAATCATGTTCTTAACTGAGGGCTTTAGACTTAAATATGCTAGTGCTTCAACGGACATGTCAACTTTAGGAACCTCATCCGGTTTAACCGCACCTTCATCTACATTTTCAATTTTTGGCATAACATATCTTGAAATAGCACTTATAAAGATTTCAGACAGCTGCGTTAAGCTCACACTCGTTAATTTTGTGAAAGACCATGTCTTAACTAACACTAATGCAGAATATATTTGTATATCTTCCACGTTTAGTGATGTTTCCAAGAGCTGAAGGTAATTCTCAGTGATATACACTCTCATGGTCTCGTCAATACATGCAGCAGATAATAATTGCAGTAGTTCTTTCGTAAATTGTAAATCCTGCTCTTCGAACACTCTTTTCTTGAAAAGCTTGTTTAGCCCATTGGTTAAGAATATTTCAGAACAAAGTGCTGTCAATGAAGGGTATAATTCTGATAGAGTTTTGACTATGATGGATAATGGATCATTTCCAACGTCGATTTCTGCCTCCACAATCAAACTGCTCATAAAATCGACAACTACTTTATCAAAGTCCTTTTGGAAACTTGATTGTAGTTCAGCAAAAATGATAAGCATCATAGATTTGACTTCATCTTCGCTTATGCGTAAAATAAGTTCCTTTACTAGAAATCGCACCTCTTTAAAACTGTACTTGAACTTATTCAATAGTTGTAGAATTATACTGAGCAAATACGTTACGTGGACGTCCTCGCCATAGTGTATCCTCATTTGCAGCTCATTTAACAGCGCAATTGTTGCCTCTTTGTTGGAAAAGCAACCAACGAAAACATGGACGGATGATCTTGATAATATTTCGAACAAATTGAGTGCGAAGGGAATATCTTCCTGAACAAGTTTCGATAAATGTACACGGGATCCAGAGTGGTCTTGGTAAGACCTAGTCAATATTTCTTCGATTTTCTGACGATCCCCAAAGGCTTCGCTATTTGTTACATCAGCCGGTATCCTTCCAGATTCAGAATTTTGTCTTAACTGGAAAATTGCATCAACAGCATCATTATATTTTTGAACGTCAGGGGTGGATTTCAAAGTCTTATCAAACGCAGCACAGAGGCTATCAATAGTAAAGGTATCGATTGGATTATCCTCTTTCTCAAACAGTGGCATCACGATGCTAACTCTTGTAGTAAATCTTTTGATGTAAATATTTCAGATGTAGGTGCCTTCACTATTAATTAGAAGATTCGTATTGGATTTAAACCTTCGTGCCTTATCGCGGCTGATAATCATCATGATCAACGATCACCTGCTTTACCAAAGTATAATCCCCTATATAACAGACTTACAATCACATCGAGGAGGCCGTTTTTACAGCAGAATACAAAGTGAACTCCTAAAATATAAGTGTGTTAAAATGTCGGAAGACGAATTTTTTGGTGGCGATAATGAAGTGGTCTGGAATGGCTCCAGATTCAGTGATTCGCCTGAGTTTCAAACGTTGAAAGAAGAAGTTGCTGCAGAACTATTCGAAATAAATGGGCAAATAAGCACGCTGCAGCAATTCACCACTACATTAAAGTCATTTATAGATAGGGGAGATGTCAGTGCGAAAGTCGTGGAAAGAATCAATAAGAGATCTGTAGCGAAGATAGAGGAAATAGGCGGGCTTATTAAAAAGGTCAATACATCAGTGAAGAAGATGGATGCTATTGAGGAAGCTAGCCTGGATAAGACTCAAATAATAGCTAGAGAGAAACTTGTGAGAGATATCAGTTACTCTTTTCAAGAATTTCAAGGTATCCAGCGACAATTCACCGATGTGATGAAACAAGTCAATGAAAGAGCAAGAGAATCCCTTGAGGCAACTGAAATGGCAAACGATGCTGCTTTAATAGAGGAAGAACAAGGACAGAATAGCTCAATAAGTACTCGAATACCAAGCAGTCAAATAGTCATCGAGAGAGATCCGATAAATAACGAAGAGTTTGCTTATCAGCAAAATCTCATCAGGCAAAGAGACCAGGAAATCAATAATATTGAAAGAGGTATAACAGAGTTGAACGAAGTTTTCAAAGATTTGGGAAGTGTCGTTCAACAGCAAGGCGTTTTAGTTGACAACATTGAAGCAAATATTTATACAACGTCGGATAACACTCAATTGGCTTCAGACGAGCTAAGGAAAGCCATGCGTTACCAAAAACGGACGAGCAGGTGGAGGGTGTATCTGTTAATTGTGCTTCTCGTGATGCTCCTTTTTATTTTTCTAATCATGAAATTGTGAAACTTACTCGCATAGCCAAATATAATATACATATATATATATGCACATTATAAAACAAATTCATAATGTCAGTTAACTTGCTTGACGCCTTCAGTCGACAATGCGTATTTTCACACTGTTGCATCTTAACCAACTGCATAAAGAAGTAACATCCCAACAATCTAGTTTTTCGCTGTTCCTTTCCTTTTTGAGAAGTCGTTAATATAATTATACCGTAGTAAAGAGATGATAAGGGCTCTTAACGTGGGTGAAAAATGCAACCACGAAGAGCAGAACGTGTTAGTAAGATCCCTCATAAACAGAGAAAAGAAAACAATAACAAAAAAGAAGTAGCATGCTGTGGAAAAATTATGCTTTGTCTGGTTCCCGAATAACACATAGGCTTCACAAGTTACCTAGAAAGAGCAGCTTCTCTAAGAAGTTCTTTACTACAAGCTGCTTACTGACAGCTGGAGTAGTAGGCAGTTATTTAAGCTATAGATACTCAAGTCACAGAGGAAACAAGTACGAGTTATCACCATCTTATTTCGTCAAATACAAAATTTCGCACAAGCAAGATATTGATTCATCACATTTCTTAGTGGAAGTAACGCCGTTGATTAAGCAGAAAGTTAACATATGGTCGTTGATGACCGCGGAAAATCTGTGGTCCGTCGAGGTCAAGCAACCGGAAGTCATGGTGGTCCGCAGTTATACACCTCTACCGCTTAGCTTTAACCCAGCCTCAAGAGAAATTGAGATCTTAAAGGATGGCGACAATGCAGGCGGAAAATTATCGTTCTATATCAAAAAGTATGAAAATGGAGAGGTCGCAAGATGGCTGTACCATCTTCCAAAGGGTCATGTAATTGAAATAAGAGGTCCATTTGTTGACTATGAGTTTCCCCATTTGCCTAATGAGCTAAAAAGATCTCGTGAGTGTTTATATATGAATAATTGCAACGAAAAGGACTATATTGATAAAGAAGATTCAAAATTTGTTTACCAGCCTTACGACATAATGATGTTCACCGCCGGTACCGGAATAGTTACAGCCTTGCAATTACTTTTGACCGAATCACCATTTAGAGGTAATATGAAGTTATTTCACACAAACGAGAATGTTAAACAATTGGGACCCTTGTATCCTATCCTTTTGAGACTTCAAGCTTCCAAAAGAGTCCAGTTACAAATTTTTGAAACGGACAGACAAACAAAGCAGGAAATACTGAAAAATATACAGAAATTGATCACGAAGCCCTCTCCATACAAAGGTCTGCTCCCCTTTTCTAACGTCACCGATGAGGATTTTAAGCCTGTATTGGCATTGGTATGCGGCCCCGAAAGTTATATTAGTAGCATATCTGGAAGAAAGTACGATCTTAATCAGGGACCAGTAAGAGGTCTACTTTCTAAAAAAGGCTGGGACTCCGATAATGTGTATAAACTCTCATAATTTGATGTAGCATGCTTCGTACTTGCCTTTCAATTAAATTTCGGAGATTAAGAAGATAATCATAATAATAATGTTACATACTGTATATAATAAAAAACATAAAAGTATAATTCATATGTTCTTAAGTGCAAACTATGATATTATATTCATTTCCTTGGCATAACGTGTAGTAACTCTTTGAACCTGTCTGATATCACCGCATGCAATCAGTATCTTTTTTAGAAGATTCCTCATAAAATCCTTTTCGGCAAACGTTGAGCCGGTACCACTGACGGGGACGTCATCATATAACCATTGAAAAACATCGTCCAAACGTTCCATATACCCCAATTCACTCAGACGGATGCAATAAACCATCATTAATTTCGAAAATTCTTCGGATTCCTCCAATCTGATACTTATTAAGATTTTGTTTTCTAGGTGAGACAGAGTTACGATCTCTTCCATATTTTCAAAGCCTTCTTTCATTAAGATTGTCCTAGCGAATCTTTGTAAATTCTTAATCCTGCCCTTTCTATTAAGTTCGTCATTCGTTTTGCGTTCCAAAAAGTTAATGACACTTTGATTATCATTCTTAATGTCACTAACTATTTCATTTATATTAGATTCATTGCCATTAAAAGTGTTTGTATTCGCTTTACTAGAGGATAATCCAGTAGTATTAGTAGTGTCCCAGTACTGAGAACCATAGGCCCACCATCCATCGCTTACCAAAAGCCACGTTTCCATATTCTTATCGAACAAGTAGCCATCGCCATTACTCAGTGTAACTAGTGGTACACCCTTTTTTGTAATAGAGCATAGAGTTATATTTTCAGCTCTGGTCAATATATCATCTGAATATCGCAATGATGGATTTAACAATGGATAAATAGTGTTGGTGGGAAATGCCAGCTTCTTCTGCTCTATGTTCCAACAATAAAGTTCCCCTATGCTTGTTAGGCAAAGTAGATAGTTTCCACATGCTTCAAGAAAACTAATGCTAACACCTAATAGTAGAGGTGCCATTAGTTTTCTACCGGAATCAGAATATATGTAAATACTTCCGTCCTCACTACAGAATGACCAAAAAGTGTCACCTGCCGTGCAGATTGTTATGAGTTTTGGAATAAAATCTTGAAACAGAACTTGGTCTTGATCCAGTACTTTTGAGGTAAGCTTCACAATTGTCGGCCTTTGTTCATTGCCAGATCCATTTTTAACATCGAGAATTAAGTTTGGATTGTTAATTGGGGAGTATTTGAATGTCGATCTGATTTTCGGTGTTGCAAGTCTAACTCTTGAGAAAGAAGTATTGGGGAGGAGCAAGCCGGTATCTAAAAAATCAATTGGCTGTAGCTCTCTTTTCTGCTTTTTGCTGTTAGAGGCAATGTTACTCGGAGTTACTTCTTTTGGTTTTCTTTTCAAATCCCTCGGCACAGTGTATGATGGAGCGTTGAATTCCATTGATGTGCTCTGGATTGTTTTGATGCCATTAGTTTGATTGTTAGCCGTTTTTTTTTTGGAAAGCTTCCTCCCCGCGGTGGATCTGGCAACATCGTTTGGAATAGATGCTGTGCTTGAAGATTCTTCTAGTTTGACGTTTTCTGGGGAATTTCTTGGTATTTGTTCTGTTAATGGTTCTTCAAGCTTTGGAAGCTTTTTATTTATTTCTTGCAGCAATTTGATTTCCTTTTGAGGCAGTGCTACACCTAAGTCCTTCTCCTGGAATGCGAATGTATACAATGTTGCATCGTTTGAAATGGCAAACAAGGTAAACCCATCCTGGGACCATGACATATCGTTTATTGCGGTGGAGGAAACCTGGAGAGCATTAAACAAAGGTTTCATTCTCTTTGTGTTCCAAACTAAAATAGTACCGTCTGTAGATCCTGAAGTAGCGATTAGGTTATAGCGTGTGCTGGTACCCTTTTTCAGATTAGGCTTTTCATAGAATGCTGGAGAATAAACAAGAACTCTGCATCCATTTGAAGAAGGTGTAACTAGAGTTTTCGAAACTTTATAGTTGTTATTCCTGTCAAGCAAAGTGGTACAACTGGTTGCATTATTCGGTACGCCTTTCACCGAGTTTATCACTGGTAAAACATCTGCCTGAGGCGACATTGAGATTCTATAATGTAATGGATACATTTGTACATGCTGTGTTAATTTATTTATAAGTTTGTGTGTGCCCGTCTTGTTGACTTGATAAACTAAAATTGATCTATCTGAAGTCATAATAGTAAATGTTTGGCCAGTAGGATCTACTATGCCTGTAATAGGTTTGCTCGCCTTGTCGATAGGTATTTCCGATAGTTTATCAAAGCTTTTATGCCGAAACAACAGTATCTTATTTTCATTACTTAAAAGGACAAATAAGATGCCTAAGTTTATGTCATACTTCACGTCCGTTATAGTGCTTGGAGGCTTACACTCGAATAGGAGCTTACTTTCCATCTTTTCGACAGAATTGATGTTAGTTGTATCTCTACAGAGCCAACCAGAATAACCCCGCAGACGGTGTTCAGATCCAATATACAATGTTTCGAGATCGCCTGTTAAAAAGAAAATATCACCGGTAGTATCTTGGTCTACCTGGAAAGAAATTTCAGGCTTCAGATCCTTAATCATAACCCTATCAAATGCCGTATCGACTAATTGTTGCTGTTTCCACGCCATCACGTGACCCTCGCTGCCTGCCAATATAATATAAGGACCAAGGGCGGCCAAGGCATTCACTTGTTCATTATGGATATCCAGAGGATATTTTAATAATCTCATAGTTCCGGAATGTGTAGAAACACCTTTGCTGCGAGGCGTATTGCACTGTATACACAGTTATACACTGTTTGTATATTGTTTTGTAAAGACTTCATAATGCTGGCCGAATTAATTGATATTTTTTTCGCGCTTTTTTTTTGTCGACTTCTCAGGAAGAAAAAATATGGAAGCGAATAAATGAAGGTGTATTGGTAATTCTTTATCGAATGGAAACAAGCACCGAAGAGGATAAATAAAACGCATTCTTAAATAAGTTGGTCACACCAGATACGTGGAATTTTCCTGCTGTATTTTTTTATCAATTTTTTGCTTAAGAAATACTAGCTTTTTTTTTTTCAATTAGTCAAGATTAAGGGACTCAGAGAACTTATAGAAAAGCAGATCATGGGCAGTAGATCGGAGAATGTGGGAACAGTGGATAGGGAAAGCTCCAGAGTTGAACAAGATGATGTTCTTATGGATGATGACTCTGATTCATCAGAATACGTAGATATGTGGATCGATTTATTTCTTGGGAGAAAAGGCCATGAATATTTCTGTGACGTTGATCCCGAATATATTACCGATCGTTTTAATCTGATGAATTTGCAAAAGACAGTTTCAAAATTTTCTTATGTGGTACAATATATTGTAGATGATTTGGATGACAGTATCTTAGAAAACATGACTCATGCCCGTTTAGAGCAATTAGAATCAGATTCCCGCAAGTTGTATGGTCTCATCCACGCGCGGTATATTATAACTATCAAAGGTTTGCAGAAAATGTACGCAAAATATAAAGAGGCAGATTTTGGAAGGTGCCCCCGTGTGTATTGCAATTTACAACAGCTGTTGCCAGTTGGTTTGCATGACATTCCAGGTATAGATTGCGTCAAGTTATATTGTCCATCTTGTGAAGATCTTTATATACCAAAATCATCGAGACATAGTTCCATTGATGGTGCATACTTTGGAACAAGTTTTCCAGGTATGTTTTTGCAGGCATTTCCAGATATGGTGCCCAAACATCCAACTAAAAGATACGTTCCAAAAATTTTTGGATTTGAATTACATAAACAAGCTCAACTGACAAGGTGGCAAGAACTACAACGACTCAAGTTAGTTAAGAAGCTTGAATCTAAGGATGTTGATTTGACGAAAAGTGGCGGCTTCAAAACCTAACTAAAACTTATTAAAGAAAGAAGAAAATTTTCGAAATGAAATTATATAGTGAAAATGAAAACAAAAATGAAAATTAGGAGGAACCTCGTCATAACGTTGTAAAAATCAGGTATTATTTTTTCCATCAGCATTTTCATTTTGTAGAATATTGCTATTTTCCCACCTCCATCCATATTTCACTTTTTCCTATTTAATATTAAATTTTTATATAAAGTTATTGCCCCTTCCGGCAATGATATAACCAGATAAAAGAGCGTGCTTCCACGTTAGCCTGTTATATATCAATAATTTGCAAGTGTGATAGCCCAGGAACCATTGGTATCGTTTTAATCAGTAGTTTGAAATCTCTGAACGTTGGAAACACCCTTATTTACAAAGAAATTAGAGAAGTGGCGGCATCGCGGGGGGGATTGACAATGTGTTTTACGAAGCGGATTGTATCTTCAGAACTTAAAAGATATGTGAAGACTGACCTGGAAGTACTATGAAGAGGAGACTTATACTGCTCTTTGGTGCAACCATTCTTTTCCGCATGAAATTTTTACTGCAACACATAAGAAATATGCATGTTAAGCCTATAAAAATGCGGTGGTTGACAGGTGGTGTCAACTACAGTTACTTACTAAGCACTGAAGACAGGAGAAACGCATGGTTAATTGACCCTGCAGAACCTCTTGAAGTGTCGCCAGAATTAAGCGGTGAAGAAAAAGAAGGTATTGATGCTATTGTCAATACACATCACCATTACGACCATTCAGGGGGGAACCTAGCGCTTCATAGTATCCTGTGTCAAGGAAACACAGGTCGCGAAATTAAAATAATTGGTGGATCTGAGGCTTCTCCGGGGGTCACTGAAATACCCGAACATTTGCAACAGTACCATTTGGGTAACTTAATAGTAACGTGTATTAGGACGCCGTGTCATACAAAGGATTCCATATGCTATCATGTCGAAGATTTAGAGAAGGGTGAGCAATGCATTTTCACAGGTGACACGTTATTCATTGCCGGTTGCGGGAGGTTTTTCGAGGGCACAGGGGGAGACATGGACACAGCTCTGAATAGGATAATCTTAAGGACTGTTGGCGAGGCGAATTGGAATAAAGTAAAAACATATCCTGGCCATGAGTACACCAGTGGTAATGCTAGGTTTATCAGGGCAAAAATCTATCCTGGTATAGGCGAAAACAAGAAGTTCGACGCGCTGGAACAGTATTGCAAAAGTAATGAGTGCACCACAGGTCACTTTACCTTAGGCGATGAACTGGGTTACAACCCATTCATGAGACTGGATGATCTCGCCGTTAGAGCGGCAGTCGGCGATACTGCTGGGGTGTATCCCAGAGCCGCAGTGATGCAAGAGCTAAGAAAGCTTAAAAATACTATGTAACTAGTAACTGGTAATTTTGTTACAAAAGAATACGAGCGTGCAGTCTACGTATTTGCAAAGTATGTCTGAAGGACTAATGATAGGCGGGTCAGGATATCAGCTTAATCCCTACCCACCGAGAAGAAGAAGCGTCAAAAGCCATATTCAGTGGTTGGTCTATTTGTCTCCGTTGTCCACGCTTCCATAGCCATAGAGGAAAAGGCATAGAAAGTTCTATATAACAGAGTATTTAGTATTATATTCCCGAAGTCTTAGGAAAAAAATAGCAAACATGAAGAGAAGGATTGAGTAAGAAAACCATAAATTGTAAAGTATTGTAAAGTTGAATCGCCCTCTCTTTATATAGTATTGAAAAAACTGAACAGCGGTGTATTGTCATCATCGACGTTGTGTCCCGATTTTCCTATCTTAGAAATGAATCTTGGTAAGTAAGGGCTTGGAAGGAAGATAGTGTTGAGTTGGGAAGGGGTTCAGCTAAAGAGTTTGAGAACAGTTGGATAGCCACACATAACAAACCGATACTGCCGAAGCAAAATCATGGAAGAAAAGGAAGACATCAAGGACTCTTCTCTGCTTGATAAGAGTAATGTTCCGGAATCAACTAACGAGGATATCTCAAAGACAACTGATGTGGACCTAAATTCCGATGAAAAAATAGAGAATGACATTTCTGTCAAGAGTAGTACCTCCAAGGTCGAAGAGAATGTGACCAAGTCCTCAGGAAATGATGAGGACACAGTGGTGGCACCTGCTGGGGATGCGAAAGAAGAAGAAGAGGAGCACCCCCCTTTACCGGCCAGAAAGAAGCCTGAAGAGGACCCATCGAAAGAAAATCCAATACTGCAGGAATTGAAGGATGCATTTCCCAATTTGGAAGAGAAATACATCAAAGCGGTTATCATTGCGTCTCAGGGTGTTCTGGGCCCCGCTTTCAATGCCTTACTATTCCTATCAGATCCTGAATCTGGCAAGGATATAGAGTTACCAACACAACCTGTGAGGAGGATTCCAGAGGCACCGGCAAGAAGACGACAAACCCAATTAGAACAGGACGAACTGTTGGCACGTCAATTAGATGAGCAATTTAATAACTCACATTCTCGTCGCCGTAATCGTGATCGCGCACCTAAAGGCATGCACGAACAGCGTCTAAAAGATAGGCAGAGGAGACTACATAATCCAAATGAAAGGGAAGAACACCAGGAAGACAGTGAAGAGGAAGAGGATTCGTGGTCGCAATTTGTAGAAAAGGACTTGCCAGAACTTACGGACAGAGCTGGACGGTCATTACAAGATACAGCAAACAAAGTTAGTAGCTGGATAAGTGATGCTTACCGGAGAAATTTTGCTCCAGGGAGTGAGCAAACTGACAACCAATATGGTCCCCAAGATCAGCAAGAAGAATGGGAGCCAGAGATTGTGGATTTATCGCAAGGCGGAAAGAAGCCAAGACCCCAGCAACCTGAGAGAAAAAGGTTTAATTCGTTTGGCGTTCAAGTTGGTGATGACTCCTTAGAAAGCCACGGAATCACACTACACAACGAAGATGGATTTGAAGATGATGAGGATGTGCCACCTCAATTGCCAACAAGAACAAAGTCTGGTGAATCGGCCGGAAAAGTAGTGGCAGAGACAACTTACATTGATACTCCAGATACAGAAACCAAGAAGAAATGGCAGCCGCTGCCACCGGAACCACTGGACACTACACCAACTAAAGCGAACGCCGTTTCTAGAAATAAGAAAAATCCGGATGAGGATGAATTCTTAATCAACAGTGATGACGAGATGTAAAGCTGATATCTATGTATATGTGTATAAGTGCCATTATAAGGACACATTCTTAGGTTTACGCCCCTTTCAAGAACTCACTACCTTCGTAAAAAGGGTAAAAAATTTCAGAATTGTTGATAGTCGTATATCTTCCATTATAACTATTGTTAGCTATTAATTCAGATAATGTAGATAAGATTGAAAACACAAATTCATCATAAAAAAAGAAAAGAGGCTTTTTACCGCGCCTATTCAAACACTTTGACACTTCAAAGCATGTGTAGTCGGCACGCTTCTGAGCATTCTACGCATTTCAACAATGACACGAGTTCTTGAAACTCTTAATTGACATTTTCTTAATGCGTTTGCTCTTCCCTGCCATTTCGATGACAGAACGAAAAGTCGAGTAGTTAAAAATTTTCACAACCATGCATTTTTATAGTGCGAACAACGGCAAAGGCAACCTTAAGAAAAAAAAAGTGATAGGTTACATACGATATCCGAAAAATAGAAGAGAGATGAGTAAGACATGAAGGCGTAATTCAAATGACCTGACGGGTGTGCGAAAATCCTGTTTCATGTCTACGATGTAGTATGCATAAGCAGTGCTTTGATGGTCAGGAAGAACATCACGTCTGCATGCTGTATTGTACTTATCAGAACTTTGCGAATCTTGTATGTACGAGGTGTTTGGGTTGTCTTTCCCAAACGACCCGAAGGAGGGCAATTCAAAATAAAAAAAGCAAATTTTATCAGGAAGAGAATATTTTAGTCAGAACGGGCCCATGTTCAATGGCCAATTTCTTATGCTCCATAACTATAATTACTAAGGAAAGAAGTAAGACAAAAAACGGTCTATCGTTATTTTGAGTTTACAGCATAGGCATAGTGATAGAGTGTGAGAGAGTCTCTAACTCGGCATCAGTGTAGAGTCATTTTTTTCTTTCTCCCCCCAAAGGTATTATAAGAAGATAAGGATCCAAATTCAAAAGACAAAAAAAGTTTTGTTGCAACGTTTATCCCACCGAAAATAAGGGAAAAGAGAATCGACGTTATTTAGTAAAAAATTTTAATTGAGAAACATTCTCTCCGGTAGTGGTTTAGCTGTTTATTTAGTTGCTGGTTTTCTTCTTTATTCTGAAAAGAACTGAAAGCGCAAAAAGAAATACACCTCCACACTTCGGCTATTATTTCTCTCGCCTCCCCATTAATTGATAAAGATAGAGGTTATTTGAGCTTACACTTATTATAAAACGATGGACGATATAATCACGCAAGTTTCTCCAGATAATGCAGAGTCCGCTCCGATTCTACAGGAACAGCAACAACAGCAAAACGCTCAGTATGAGGGTAACGAGGAGGATTATGGTGATTCATTAATTCATTTGAACATTCAGGAAAACCATTACTTTATCACCAGGGACCAGTTGATGTCTCTGCCTGAATCCTTATTATTATGTTTATTTCCCTCAGGTGTTTTCTTGGACCGTTGTGGTCAGGTCATCACTAATTTGACCAGAGACGATGAAGTCTATATTGTTAATTTCCCACCAGATTGTTTTGAGTACATCATGGAGATATATACAAAGGCACATGATGATTTGTATAATCATCCGTGGAAAAATTTTTTGACAGGCCATCAAGTAGTTTTGTTTCCAATGCAAAGGGTTTTTTCGGGCTGAGTAGTAACAACTCAATTTCAAGCAATAATGAGCAAGATATTCTACATCAAAAGCCCGCTATTATTGTTTTGAGAGAAGACTTGGATTATTATTGTGTACCTCAGGAGGAATTCCAGTTTGATTCGACCAATGAAGAAAATAATGAGGATTTATTGCGACATTTTATGGCTCAAGTGAAAATGGCTGCTGGCAGTTATTTAACTTCAAAGACATCGATTTTCCAAGGTTTGTATTCTTCGAATAGACTAAAGCAGCAGCAGCAACAGCAGAGAATTGAAAAAGAGGCTAATTCTTCTTCAAAGGCGAAGTCTACCTCGAAAAAATTGGGACCTGCTGAACAACATCTAATGGATATGTTGTGTTCCTCCGGATTTACGAAGGAAACTTGTTGGGGTAACAGAACTCAAGAAACTGGCAAAACAGTCATAAGTTCACTATCTCTTTGTCGATTGGCTAACGAGACCACTGAAGGGTTTAGGCAAAAATTCAGCGAGGCAAAGGCTAAGTGGGAGGCAGAGCACAAGCCCTCTCAAGACACCTTTATCACCCCAATGCAATCCAATATATCGGTTAACTCTTTATCTGCAAGTAAATCTAATAGCACCATTTCCACAGCTAGGAATTTTACAAGTGGAAGTACAGTACCTGCTACAGCGCGTGACAAGAGAAAATCAAGGCTGTCGAAACTAGCAGATAACGTTCGTTCTCATTCCTCCTCAAGACATAGTTCGCAGACCAGAAGTAAACCGCCGGAATTGCCCAAATTGTATGATCTAGTGCCAAAACCTAATATCAACGCAAAGCTGTTATTGTTTTGGAGAAAGCCAGCCCGTAAATGTTGGTGGGGTGAAGAAGACATTGAGCTAGAAGTGGAGGTTTTTGGCTCTTGGAAAGATGAATCAAAGAAAATCATTGAGTTGGTTTTGCCAACAAACGTGGACCCTGAAGCTGAACTACATAAAATCATTGTACCCGTCCGATTACATATTCGTAGAGTTTGGACTTTAGAGTTGAGTGTTATTGGGGTGCAGTGAGTGTATATAATATATTAGAGAAAGAAATAGAAAGAGAAGGGGTCGAACAGACATATGTTACGGTATGGTGTCTTGGTATTCCTTCTTTCTGCTTCTCCTTTGTTACGAAATGATGTATATTTGTATCTCTATAATTAAATTATATGAACTGTCTTAAAGTACAGGAAGGAGAGAGAATATGGCGTTACAGACTACTTGGTGTTGCTGTTCATATCTTCGCATCCCCTCCTGCAAATAACGGTTTTTCCATTGTTCGTTCCCAGATTACCCGCATGTAATAATGTCGTACATTGTTCGAAAAATATCACTCAAAAGCAGCATTGATCCGGTATAAAACAATAGAATTTTTTTTTTTTTTTTTATGATTATTGTTATGATTATTCTGACTCATGTGTTATTTCACTAGTTTATTAATTTTTTTTATTTATAGGGAAACGTGATTACAAATTTGCAACATTACTATACACCACACATCTGCACTATTAAGAATCAGGATCTCCTTTTAATTTGCTGTTAAAAAATTTAATCTTAAGGGAGGGTCATTGGCTGTTAATGTATGCTGGTCTGGTAAAGCCAAATATTCTTATAGAAAGATCGTTTACTACCCCATAGTTACTGGGAACAGGATCCATTGGTCAAATAGAAATCATAAAACATTAAGGAATCAGGACTTTTTTTTTCGAAAATCATGATAGAGGCGTTGGAAATAGTTCTACTGCTCGTTATACAATCACTTCAATATATCTGCCGCACATGCATAGCTTTTTTGCTAATACCATTTTTAGGTTTATATGCATTCGACCTCTTTCTGTACATTTATCGGATGACGTTGTATCTGTCACAGATGTTCAATTACAAGAGAAAATTAGGCCGTTCTAAAAGAATTAGTAGGCCGCATAGTCCAAGATTGCATAAGAGATATAACAGTGGGGATTGCATGGACACTGTAATTGGCCAAATAAGGGATTTGAGGATTTTTTTGTTGTCCGCGATCCATAGCCACTCCAAGAGATTCTTCTCTACGACACTTCATACAAAGTCAGCCATTAACACTGCTGTTGACACGACTGATGTCGAAACTACATCAGATGTATCTAGTTTCACAAATCTACATTTAACAAGGTCATCGGAAGAAGGCTATTATATTGCAGGATCGATATAATAAAATGGAAGACACTATTGTTAGTGTGATTTGAACGGAATTAAGATGGCATAATGGATACACACAGGTGAAGAGCGGTTTGATACATGACCTGACCATAGGGGAAAGAGTATGCTCCCATACCCGTATACATTCATATATATATATATATATATAGCAAATATTATATGACTGTTTGCTATCTTTGTCATTTTATACGCAGTGTTCCTCATATTATGCAGAGACGAGGGAGAAAAATAAGCCAAAACACATTTAACCGTGTAGTAATGAACCATGTGCAGTAATCCTCGTTCTATTTTATAAAGAAACAAAACAAGACACAAATAGAACAATTGAAAATGAACGGTATGTTTGCTATGCCAGGCGCAGGTGCAGGTGCGGCCTCCCCACAACAACCAAAATCAAGATTCCAAACTTTCAAGGAATCTCCACTATACACAATTGCATTAAACGGTGCCTTTTTCATTGCGGGAGTGGCGTTCATTCAATCTCCACTCATGGACATGTTAGCCCCACAATTATAAGAGGCTAGTCCTTTTGTAGTTGAGTTCTTCTCACTTACCTGTATATATATTGGTTCTGGGTTCTCAAAAGAATTTACCAAATATGTTTATATTTTATTCTCGAATTATGTAAAGTTGGTAATTTATATAATAGTAAAAAAGCAAATACGCCTTATATTTTTTATCTCTTTTAATGCAAGCTTTATTTTATATAGTTGTTCGTTATTCACCAGAGCGTTGTGACAACATGAGAGTAACAAACGTTTTGTAATCTCCGAAAAAAGGAGATACAGTGCAGTTCTGTTTGTATTATGTGAGACGTTGTTTCACAAAAAAAGTAATCAACAAACTGAAATAAAAGCAACTGCTTCCTATCGATGCTGTTTTAATGAGAAATAGTAATAATATATTCAAAGCTTTTTGGAATTAGATTAAAGTGTTTTACATATTTTGAGTTGTTATATATTAAAGTTCTAATCCTTTAAAACTTTTTTTACTATTTTTTCGACTTCATCCCAATCATCCGTTGGAACACGAGTCATTTCTATATCACCGAAGTATTTTTGAATTGCAGATAGAATGTTGAAAGAATTTTTGTCATGTACAAATGAAATGGCAACACCCTTTCTACCGAATCTACCGGTTCTACCAATCCTGTGAATGTAAGTAGCTGGATCAGCTTGTCCGTTAGCAAGCGTTGGAAGATCATAGTTGACAACCATTGAGACGGTAGGGATATCGATACCACGGGCAAGAACGTTAGTAGTGATCAAAACTTTGGATCTACCTTCTCTGAAGTCGTCTATTAATCTGTCCCTTTCTTGTGTCTGTAAATCACCATGCAAGATGGAAACTTCATGTCCTTCACTCTTCAACTTCCCATATAGGACGTTTGCCGTTTTTTTGGTGGCAACAAAAATAATAGAGGATCCAATTGTCATTAAACCATAGAGCTCGGTTAAAACATCAAACTTATCTGCTTCGTTTTTGCAGTCCATATATAGTTGTTTGATAGCATCGACGTTAACTTCGTTCGTTTGTAATTCCAAGGTATTAGCATTCGGAACGATCTTCTTCGCGTACTGCCTAACTGCATCAGCAAAAGTAGCACTAAATAAAACCAGTTGGGTATCCTTGGGCAAAAATCTCTTAACACGAATACACTGATCACCTAGGCCCTGCTGATCTAACATGTTGTCAGCTTCATCCAAAACAAAAATCTTAATTTTCTGCAACTGCATTAATTTTCTACGCATTAGGTCAAGAACTGTACCTGGGGTACCAACGATTACTTGAGCGTTAATTTGCTTGTTTTTCTCAAAAGAATCGGGAACAATTAACTGGCTGGTTATTTTTGTGAATTTACCCATTTCTTGAACAACCTCTAATGTTTGTCTAGCCAGTTCTCTGGAGGGGGCTAAACAAATTGCCTGTGGAGATGCATCTTCTGGGTTTACTCTTGTTAGCATTGTTAAAGAAAAGGCGGCAGTCTTACCGGTACCTGATTGAGACTGAGCGATCATGTTTCTAGGAGGATTATGCAATAATAACGGCAACGCCCTTTCTTGAATTTTAGATGGTTTCTGAAATTTCATAGCATATATCCCTTTTAGCAATTCTGGTGCTAATCCTAATTCATCAAAAGATTTAGCACTGTACAACGGAGAATTTGGGTCAGCCTGGATATCGGCAAGTTTGACCTTAACTTCATATTCTGAGCTAATCAAATTACTATCCTTTTCCTTGCTTTTTTTATCCTCAGCTTTTGGAACTAGTTTTTCTTCAGGCTTAGTTGGATCAGGGGCGTTTTCTGGTTGGGCTTTGTCTGTTTCTTTCGTTGAAACTTCATTTGAGCTTGTGCCCTCTTTCTCATTATCGATCTTTAAAGAGGCCAGTAAATCGGCCGGATCCCTCTTCGTGTCACTCATTCCGATTTAAGGTTGTAAGTATTTATCTAAATATTTTTTGGTTCCTGACCGACTATGTAGTGATGTATAAAGATCAATCTGTTTATAAAGGTAATGCAAATTTTGCCATGCTTTGTCTTGATTGAAAAAATTAAATACGGGTAATATCGCGACGGTAAACAATAATAATAACGTAATAATGATGATAATCATGGCATTTTTTTACGCAGTTGAGTTATCTGTTAAAGGATAATACATATGTTTCGCTGATGCGTGATAGCATCATCATATTAACTGCATGTAAATGTTTCTTGCGTATTTTCTATTAGGCAATTCTAGAGCGGTAGGCTAAAAATTTATTAAAATTAAAGGTATTATTTAATCTTGAAGGTCGTTAAAATCTATAATAGTACGTGTATCAAACACGTATGAGATTGATATTATTTTTGTTACTTGGTTGAAGGGTGAAGAAGTTTGGTTTTACGATGTGGATAAAATTTACTAAGACATTTTGTCAGGTTTCCAATCTAACCCCAATCGTTGATAAACCTGTGTTTGGCATTGAAACCAGATGGCTGCCCTCTCTTCTGAAGTTAATGACACCTTATTAACGACATTTTTTTGTGTACCAGCACCTAATGCCTTAGCATCGTTTTTGTAATTCTTCAGTTGCAAATTTTTTATTAAAGCCTTTTTCAAAAGACTACCTGAGTTAGCACAGTCATGCGCTAAAAAACCATGCGGTATGAGGCTTGGAGGGGGCATATCGGGCCTTTTTAAATTTGAGTTTAGTAATTTCCATCTCTTGTATTCAGAGCGCTTTTGCTTAAAGTCATATCTACACTGGGCCTCGACGGCAACATTCAATAAATAGTTTTCAATTATATTTCTCCACTCAGGCTTTGATAGACGCATTATGGGCTCGTTCGATCCCGTCATTTCTTCATGTCTTTTTCTTGCCGAGGCCACTGTATACTTCGCACTTGTTAACTTAAAATTGCGGTCCAGATTTGCTTCCATGTATAGGTCTGAGTTAACTAATGTTGCTATTATAAATTCATCACTGGAACGTAGGGGAAGTAATTGCAATCTAAATTGCGGTAAATTAATACCTGAAGTCACTACTGTAGGTAACTGGGATCCCCATTCTGGCCTTAACTGTTCCACAATTAACAAAGACCGTATATCGTTTAAATCCCAGTCTAGCAACTCACGTTTTGTAAACTTGGGACGCCCATTGTAAAGTATATTTGCAGGATCAGACATAAGAACTTCAGGAGAATACATGTCATAAAAGGTCTTAGGTAGAGCATCTTCAAGCGTTACTTCTGTGACAAACTTAGGCGTCTTTGCATCAATTAGTGAACTGCCTGTCGTGATATGCGTAAGAACAGTGGATGGATGTGAAAAGATGCTTGATTCGTATGAAGAGGAATGATCCGAAACAAAACTTTGACTATCTGGAGTAGTTATCCGTTGGATGATCGCATTTCCTGGAGTTGCGTTGTTTACATCCATGGGTTTAATTCCTGCAGTGGGCAGTAACCTCTTTCTAATCTCTATTCTTGCCCTATCTGCATACTCTGGTGGCGTGGTAACAAAATTATTGTTGCTCCTAACATTCCCTGAATTGGAGCTCAAACTATAGTGGTTTGATGTGTTTATGTCTTGGTTATTATGTGGAAGATTGTTGTTGAACCCTATAGGAGGAAGGCTTTTTGTTATTTCGATGTCAACGCTGGGTTGCACATTCTTTGAATTTTCATCATGTCTTTTTGATTTCCTTTTCCCTAATACTTGATTTCTCGCTGTTGCTGGAGGTGGTGAAACAAACATCTCGTTTACCTGTCTGCTTAGTAGTGCAAGTCCTCCTACAATACGCGATGGTGACGAAAATAATAGGTCAATTGAAGCTTCTAATATATTAAATAGGTCTCCTGCGGTATGATATTTCTTAAAGCCTTTTTTCTCGTCTATTTAGCTCGAAAACGTACCTTCTCTCGTTAATTTAAAAGAAAACTTCTAAACCATAACTCTGTCTTTTAATAACTCCCGGAATTTTTCCGTTATTGAACTAAGAGCAGCTTTCGCTAAAAGATTTTCCGTGTTCTCAAAAGAAAAGGAAAAAAATTGGACAAAAACCCCCGTACGAAAATTTTCCTGCTTAGTTCAGTCGGATTTATTAAAAACTTTATTTCGTTTTTCCACAACACCCCCACGTTACCCGATCGTTTGTTGCAAGATTTTCCAATGGACGCTAGCATATTGGTCAAGGAGGAAGTGTAAGATGCCCTTTCGTGACTTGAGCAAAGGAGGGGTTGGCGCTGCATAGCATGAACCATCCAATAAGCTATATTCATCCCTGGACGGTAGCAGACCAGACTTGGCCTTTAAGTTTACGAAGTCAGAAAAGAAAGGTAGTGCCGTATTGGAAACATTCGCCGTTGGCTGCCACTTTCTTTTCAAAAGAGAAAAAGGGCATTTTTTTTTCTTCTAGATCTGAAAGAAAAAATGCATAATCCAAAGTAGAGTTTTCGCCTATTGGCTAAGAAGGGTTTTAATATTTTACAACAGAATATGTATTTATGTTTCAGCATGAGATCTCCTCGCTGTGAATATGCTTTATGTTGGAGTTATAAAACGTTACTGCTTTTCGTTTGTAAGAGCAGATATTATTATCTTAAAGTACCATTTTTATAATTGTATGAAGATTTTATAAATTTGTGAAAACCTAAATTCACCATAAAAGCCAAAAGCGCGCGAGGTCATGAAAAAGTAGTTTTAACGCTTATTTGTTCTTGAATTGTCATACCGACTTTGCTTGTTATTCCGAGAGTAGCTGTTGCCGCCGTACTGTCCACCGTTTCTATTTCCGGAATAGTTATTGATCCTATAGTTTGAATTCTGTCTGTAATTATTGTTTCCACCATCATATCTACTATTATTGAAGCCAGATTGAGTGTTGTAGCTGTTCCTACCATAGTTGTAGGCGGGTTGTGTATTGTTTCTACTGAGCTCAGCGAAGTAAAAGAATGCACGATAACCACCAGTTCTTGGTTTGTATTGAGTAATACCTTTCGGTCCTACTGGAACAATATTTTGCTTCAGATCATTCCCGAAGTTCCAACGACGGGAGTAATTTTGGTTATTGTACTTGTACATTATGGAATCAAGGTCATATGCTGTTAGGACCGATTCTGACGGAATGAACCCGTTTAGTATAATGGACTTATTTCTTGATGGTAATGGGATTAATCTGTATGACATCTTTAGAATCAAACTAGTAGATAAATCTGGTAGTGACCCACCTTGAATTGGACACACCATTTTCCCATTTAATTCAAAACCTTCGACGTCCTTTGATACGATACCACTTAGCCCACTCTTGAAATGTTGAAACTTCACTATCACATGATTGTTGTTGTTGTCCTTCGAGTACAATTTCTTCGAAAATCTCTCATAATTAGCATTTTTGTTACTTATTAATAAAACAGGTTCTCCACGAATATTTCTTGCCCTCTCAGCATCAGAAAGTAAAGGATATTGTGCACGAACTGCTGTCAATAGTCTGTCTTGATCGATGAATGGGAGCAACGCTATGCCTTGCCAGGACATCTTCTTGCCATTCATATCTATGGGAAACTCTTCAGGATAAAAATCAATAATCTCAGAATCAGGCTCAGACATTAAGGATCGGAAAATTTTTGGCAAAGTGTGGCCAGATGCAGCTGGCAAAACACTCATCAATTGTTCGTAAGGTAAAAATGGAGTACCTTCTTCGAACTTTATCTCCAAATGAGAAAACCCATGGAAATCTGTTGCCAGTGGGGCATAATGGTACGGATAGAACCAATTCCAAGAAGCACAGCCTTGATAGTAATACATTAATACCCAAGCAACGCCTTCAATATAGCATTTTACCATATCTTTTCTTAACTGTTCAATATCTTGAGGAGTAACGTGAAATTTTGCTGTGTAATACCTTTCGTGGTAGCCAGGTTCGAATAGCTTGACAAATTCGTCTGTGTCAAAGACCCCATTTTTGGGACCTTCGCTGACGATCGTAGTACTGCGAATGGAGGAATCTCTTGATATTTCCGTAGTCTCAGAATTTTCCCTATCATTTACATCTGCTAGAATCTCATCCTTAATCTCTGTATCAAGATCGCACTCCGATTCCGCCTTCTCTGTCTTAATTTTTTTGTTATCCTTAGCAATTTCTTCTTCCTCTTCATTATCCTTTTCAAGGCGATGTTTCTTATTTATTAGTTTTTGTTTCATTACTTCTGCAAGGTTGAAGTTAGTTTTGTTAGCCTTGCTAACGGCATCATCAATTTCCTCCTTGCTAACATCTTTCATCAGTTCATTGTTCTTATCACTCTGTTCCTTAACTTTAGCAATTGCTTCTTCGTTCCCTTCATTTGCAAGCATTAGTTCCTTTTTCAATCTCACCATATCACTGGTAGTCAAGTTCCACGAACCTTTTGCTAAATTTCCTCGCGTATCATACATTTGCAGTTGTTCAGTAGCTACTATAGGATGCCTATCTTGGCCTTTTGACATATTCTTCTGCGCTTTCCTTCTTTCAAATGCTTCTTTCTTTCTGGCTTCTTGAATATGTCTAGTTTTGAAGATGTCCCCCTCGCGAGAGCCAAGGTGTTGTAATAATGTTTCAACAGAAGGAAGATTTAAGACACCGTCACAGGTCATATATGTTTTCAATTTCGGTAGTACCACCTTCCAAATATCCAAGAGAATATCGATACTATTTTCCCTGACATCCAAACATGGTAAATGTGGCAAAAAGTCATTACCACAGAAAAAACACATGAAAACCCAATCGTCAATAGCCCTTTCTAAATCAAATGTGAAAGGAAGACCTGGGACCCATAATTCAGCGGACAAGTATTCCCTCAAAACATTTATGTGCAACCACAAGAAAGGCTGTTCAGAATTTTGCTTTTGAAGAAACTGTTTTTCTTCTTCAGTCATATTTATGGTATCTTTCAAGTTATTTCTTTTCCGATTATCTTGAGCAAAAACATCTTCTCTTAAAATCTTAAAATGTGGCTCATGAGTGGCGAGGCCCAAAAAAATTAAATCAGCATCCAAACCGTATATACAATGCGTTGTATTGGGATTATATTCAGGATCAGCTCTTTGAGACCTAATAAAATTCATGATTTTATGCTCACCCTCACCTGGGACGGTAGCATCACTAATAATAACCTGCAGGTTTTTCCAACCTGGATCAGTGGCCAGTTTAAATGCTGTCCAATAACGTAGAGCCGCTGCAAGCTTATCCATAAACGGGGTGCCCGGAGTAATTGCATTTGAATCCCAAGTTTTCTTGTTCCTGACGGCATCATCGATTATTTCACCAACTTCCTCTCGTTGTCTCATAATTTCTTCCCTAGCTTCATTTTCAATTTGAGCATCCCTAGCACTCCTGAATCTACGTGCTCTCTGCTGATTCATTTTGGCACGAGGAGCAACACCATCAACAGCCATAACAAGAACCTTGCGTGGTCTAGCCATATTTAACACACGGTTGGTGTATTCAAAAACTGCCAAAAGCATTTCATCTTCAGTCTCTGGAGGCGGTTTGTTTTCTGGATGCGAACATGGATGGACGATACCATTCATATCCAAATATAGATTGTCTAACTCACCGTTTGGATTTGGGGCAGAATAATCCAACGGCAATATGACACCGTCGACCACCTGAGGTTGTTCTTCCAATACGGGGGATATGATCTTGGGATATTTTCGAGATAACCATCTGAAAAATGACGGAACACCCATTATATTACGTAATTTGACTGTAACTGTTCCTTGAGACAGATGTCCTGCTAATAAAACGGGATACCTTCTGTTACAGCAGGTTCATCGATGAGGTTCGGTTTTTTATTACCATAGTTGAAAATCTTATCCAGGTATCTCGGTTACCCGACTCATTTTCAGAACGTCAAATGTTACCTGATGAGTTACCTGATGAAAAAGCAAGGCTGAAATATGCCTCTGATTGTTCAAGACCATAGATGCGTTGCGGTACCTCCGATGAACTGTTCCGGTACGGGCTTCCGATTTGTATGCAAGCAAAACCCTCGTAGTTTTATATCAGGAGCTGAGGAAAGTTTTTTTTGTCAGAAGTTGATTGTACAACTACTTGTTTCAGTAATGCTCATGAATCTTTGAGTAGAGAAGGATACAGGAATATCTTTACAAACCAATCATTTTGAACGGCATAATAAACCTTGTTCAGTTTCTTAATCCATATAAGAAATTAGCTTGGTGATTTAGCCCTCAATGAGTAGTCTACGCTTCAAATTTTACTATTTATAGAAATATGCTACCGGCCTGCTCTCATTTATATTTCGACAGAAGGGCACGTTGATTCATTCAAGTGTAAGGAAGTTTGTTTTTCTTATGTATGCCATGATTTCATGATAGTTGATTATTCTACATGTTGACAGTGGTGATTTTTTTGCTCTTACTATAGACTATACGTACTTTTTTCGTTCATTGGAACTCGTTCCCAAAAATGGAAGAAAAGCCAAATCAGTGATCTACATTAAGCTAAGGCGGAAACAATAAACGAGTGAATTTATACGATAGTGTAGGAACAAAAAAGAAAGTGTGTATGACGTCGAAGGCTGATTGAAACATGGAAAGGGGAAATATATTTGTGAACTAAAAAAATCTACATATTAGGATGTCGAAATATAAAAAGTATAATGCTGTCCTTGCCTTTTGAAAAAGAGAAAAAATAAATTGAACATAATCGGGAACATCGAGAAAAAAATAAAAGGAAGTTTTAGAAAGATGCAGATGAACAATTAAATTGACATTCAAAACTAGGTATCGCTAAAGTTTGGCTTTCTTTTTAGAGGAAAATAAGTTGGTCATTTTAGAAATGAATTGCTTAAAGGTGCTAATCGGATACTTCATGCTTGCTTGGAATTCTTCTTTTTCAATATCAAACTGTTTTGAATCCGAAGTGTCTAAAATATCTTCAACATCGTCAGCATGTGGTAAAGTTTCAGGATCAACATGACCTGGTGTGATTGGAATCGAAGTGCTTTTGCCTTTAAATGCGAACCCAGGATGAAAAATCGTCAAGGTGACCGTAGCAATGGCCATCATTAATGCATCTAGGATAATAAAGTACCATTCGTGCGTGATCAGATAACCATCCCACCCAACAACTAGTTCAGCCAAACGATAACAACAACGAGTGAAAATGGTCAGTACTGCCACGGTCATTGCCAGGTTGAAATAGTGAAAAACCCAACGTTTAGGTTCGAGTCTCAAAAAATGGAACTTTTCCCTGTATAAATAATCAACTTCTGTTTGCGATATCTTTAAGAGGCTCAATGAAATGGGTTTAGAATTTACATGTTCCCATCTTACTGATATATATATGCGGAAAAGGAAGTGAAACCATAACATAAGAAAGATGGCCATTGATGCAACTTGGATGGCCAGACCTGCAATGAAAACATGGTTGCCAGTAGTTGTGGAGGTTCCGTCTGTGACCGCTACACCACATAGACCACCACCCACAGCCTGGACCACTAGCGATATGATATCGGAACATATGAAAATGAAGGAATACGCCATTGGAGAGGGCAGTAATGAGAACCTGTGACCGTATACTTCTATAAGCTTTGCAAGTTGATAATAAATGCCACCCATTGTGAAAACTGGCGCAATAGTCAAACAAATCATATTCAAAAGGAACGCGTCCATGTTATCAACATTAGAATGCGACCATGTCCTCCCTATGTATCCAAGTACTTCCAAAATACCTGTGCATATAAAAGCGACTGAGAACCAGTACTGGCGCAGCAGTAATTGTACGACATGTATTGCCAGTAGTATACCCCAGATGACGATCATAGTGATATTAAAACGAAGGTTCGGTACCATACCACCATAAAGGGAGTTACTGTCAGCTGCTGCCTCGAGCTGTGGTAGAAGACTGCCTAACGTATCATTTGTGGCGTTGGACATTTCGAATTTCTCAACGTCTATAATCAGGAAAAAAGTGCTGTGAGAAATTTATTTAAGTACAACCAGCTGTAAATAGTTACACCCTAAGTACACTATTGCCTAACCTACTGGATAACCAAAATTTATGTAAAAAATTAATTTTTCTTAAGTCTACTACTGAAGGAAAAAAAACACTTTACTCCTGCAAGCGTTAAGGAAAAATCCTCTTGTTTCTATTGATTCTGGGGTCGACTGCAAACAGTAAACCTTATATAGTGTTTTACTCATCTTCTCAACTCTTTTGGGCGGAAATGGGAGACACACCAAAGAAAATAAACAGCGCAAATTAGAGCTCCGTGGGTACAACCGATCAGAATCACACCTATTCCCTTTTAGAGAGCGAGATAACGGGAAAAAGTCAAAAGCTTTCCGACATCTGCGGATAAATTACGGGGCATGCTTACGTACAACTAGGGGAAACAGAACCCTCGAGGCATGGCCGTGCAGCACTCGGACATGACCTAGTGCAAGAAGTTCGGTCTATTGGTAGGAGTGACAAGTATCGAGCTGCTATAATTAATAGCCAACGTAGTTTTCCAGTGGTCCCTGACATATATCAGTTGTCGCCCTGTCGCCCTGCACAAATATAGCAGGAAAACAGAACACCGACGGAGACCAGATCTTTCCATGGAAAAGAGTCCGAGAGAAGTCCGGAGGGAAATATGACGGGGCAAGAATGCTTCCGCGGATATGGAGGATAGAGCAATACTCTGGATTTCCCTCCAGGCGAATTTGTTGGTTTGTTTTGCTAAAGCCATCGATGCATACCCTCTATTTGGTGATGACGAGGCTGAGCACCGTAAAACCTAAAAGGAAACCAAAAGTTTAACTCATTATAACAAGTTGAGGCTGTTTGTCAACACGCGCTCTAATAAATATAGTTTCTCTTTTAACTTTTCTATAAAGCTAGATAAAAATACGAATTTTCTAGGTGTATTTAACACGACAAAAGGACATAGTATAAACAAAAGGAGGGTGGAGGCGCTCAACTTTGTAAGAAATTGTCGAGGACATCCTGGAATTTACCATGGGAGGCCTTGTTGGCTTTGCCTAAGATCTCTTCGGCGGTTTTGTAAGCATCTTCTTGTTCGGCAGTTTCATTGTCAAGCAGGTTACCTAGATCAATATACGCTTCGGCGACTTGAACCCAGGTGTCTGGATCATCCTCCAGTTTGGCCTTTTCCAAGTACTCCAAAGCTTTTTTTGTGTGCTTCAATGCGGTTTTTTGAGCGTTCTTGGCTTCTTTGTCGCTAACTTTTTTGGAACCGTCATCGTCATACTGTAGGCTTAAGAAAATTTTACTTGGTTCTTCAGCTTTCTTTAAGTATAATTCACCTAAAGTGTTTGCTATTGATGGATATATTTTCATATCTGTGTTAGTGCTGTCGAGCAACTTATCAAAATGATTTCTTAGCCACTCGTAATTATCTTCTAGCGACTTCTGTAGGGGATAGACAGGATGTTCTGGTTCCAATTCAATATCAACCAGTTCCTCTTCCTCTTCATTATCACTATCTATGCCCTCTTGTATAGATTGTTCGCGACCAAAATTTTCGACAATATCCAATAAATCATTCACCATCTGTAGAACTTCAAACGTAAATTCGTTGTCGTTTTCATAAATTAAAAAATGCTTCTTACCATGTTCAAGCTGTTCAACAAGATCGAGTTCTTTATCTTTTGATTTCAAATCAAGATTAGAAATATATTCCAAAGGGATCCTCTGGAAAATTATCTTTGCCAAAACTAATTTCAGAAATTGGGATTCTGGGAAATGGGAAAGGCCCAATTCGATCCTTTCGATAGCACTTTCAAAAAATGACGATACATCTTTTCTTCTCTTTTCTTCAGTGGCTTCCTCATCACCTGCTTTGAAAATAGTCAATTCAGATAGAGCCAGAGCATATATACCATGAAAGACATCGTTCAGAGTCTTCTTAATCTCGCTATCTTCTTCAGAAAGACGCAATAATCTGTCACATTCGTGGACGATACCGTTCAAGACATATTCATCGTCCCTATCAGAGTGGAAATATTTGGACCACAGCCCTTTCAACTGTGTCAACTCGTCATCTAAATCAGCATCATCATCAAGCTCAACACTCATTTGACTTCTTACAGGTGTGGATTCTCTGGAAGGTTCATTGTTCTTCTTTTCACCACTTTCCACTTTTCTTTTTTTTTCTCTGCTCTGTTTACCTAATCCTAAGGGTCTCTTAGCCATTTTCGCACGATTATCTCTTTGGATGCTCTTCCTTTTTTCTTTCCTTCCTTTTATTTTGGGTGCCTACAATTGTTCTATTATTCAAAAACTAGTTTATATTGAAATTTTTCAATATATGCAACATTTAAAAATGACGAAAAAAGAGTTCATTTTTCTCGCACTTTTTTCTTACCTCTTTCGGCCGCAAAACGATATATGCGGAAAAACAATTTTCCGCTACCATTTGGTAAATGTACTCCAGCTTTTGTTTGTTTATTTTTCGATTTGCCTAACGCTTTGGAATGAATTGTAAACATAAAAAGAGCGTTTTTTCCTCCCTTCCTTCCCGTAGAGGTTACAGAACAAAAAAAGAGAAAAGACAAACTAAACAGGTTATTGCGTTAGGCGGTTCGAAGGTAAAGTACCACTTCTTGATTATTAATATTATTAGTTATACGTTATATAAGAATAAGTGGTTACAATGAACGGTCTCTCTTGATGAATCAAACAGAGGAAGAAAGAAAAAAAGAAAAAAAACAGAGAGACCATTCAAGTAATTTTTACATGTCGTTTTGTAGAGAAATGCATCAAAAAGCGTTCTTTTCCCTTGTGTAACATCATTGCCGATTAGAAGTTACAATGCAGTTCCCAGTGAATTAGATGTGTGTATGATTTAGTCGTAATACATGTTTAAATTTGTATCTTTGGAGCTTTAGTTTGTTCTGCTTCTAGCTTGTCAGCGTTTCTTTGATGCAGCTGCTCTTTGCAGCTTGTCAAGCCATTACAAGCATGGTTTTCCATTAACCTGTGTTTCGAACAGAAGTGACCCTTGCAGAAATTACAGTCGCCAATGAACTTAGATGCTGCACTTGAACACGTATCAAAATAGCAAGCGTTTTTCTTTTTCTTTTTGGTCGTTTTCTTGGTCACTCGCCTACTGCTTTGACCTGTGGATGTGACGCTAGAGTTACTAGAAGACCTTGAATTCAACGGTATAGCTCCCAGAACTGTTCCGGAGTCAGACTTCTTTATCTTAGCGTGGTATGTGCTTTTATCTTCGATCTCATGCATAGTATCTTTTGGAGTAACCTGTCTAATTTCATCCTTTCTGGATGGAATTTCGATTTCGTTTATATCAGACATTTTTAGTTTTTATTCTTTCAATGATTTTTAATAGAGTTTTGTGCTTCACTTGATGGAAACGAATCAGTAAAGCTGGATAGTTAGTGGTTTAGCGGATAAGCTGCTTGGTCCTTTTGTCCAAGGTGTGTGATGAGCTTGGGCACGATCAAAGAGAAAAAGGTGTGAATAAATCTTCATGGAAAGTCCAAAACCTCGGTGGCAAGTATTTCCCTTTTATATCTTCTTTGCTTCTGGGCCGATGCAGTCTTTGCCACCGCCCCCTTCTTTCTTTTTTTCCCTGACAGGGCCGAAGCTCGCAGAAACAGAAAGGTGAAACGAACCGCAGAGTAGTGGTGGAGCCTTCTATCTCACCCGCTTTGC
This sequence comes from Saccharomyces paradoxus, assembly GCF_002079055.1. Lineage (NCBI taxonomy): Eukaryota > Fungi > Ascomycota > Saccharomycetes > Saccharomycetales > Saccharomycetaceae > Saccharomyces > Saccharomyces paradoxus. The sequence continues at coordinate 418,031 of NC_047501.1, forward strand.
GATAAGCTGGCAAGGTTAAATCGGATTTGAATCACTCCCTCTACCTCAGAATGAACATCCGATAGAGTGACGATGCAACTCCGCGGTACCTTATTACATAGTGAGCACTACCTCTGAGACATGAAGCCCCCTTTGGAGAATAAGTTAAGTGTCCAACTTGCCTGTTTTTAGTTACTCTTCCGGTTATCAGTGATTAATGCAAATTTATTCTATGAAAGGAGATATATAGTCCAAAAGTTTACGATTATGAAGCTAGTTTTATTTAAGATCGCTGTAGTACTATTTTGTCATCATTCTTTTTTCCTTCAACCTCCTCATCCTCATCATCTTCCTCGTCCTCATCGTCCTCATCGTCCTCATCGTCATCATCGTCATCATCGTCATCATCGTCATCATCGTCATCATCGTCATCATCGTCATCATCGTCATCTTCATCATTTTCATTGGTATTATTTTTCTTGTTATCATCCTCGTCGTCGTTATCTTCATCCTCTTCTTCTTCTTCCTTCCCTGCAGAAACGTCAGGATACCCACCTAGTTTGTTCACTATCCTACCAACAATCTCATTCGCATCCATCATCCCACTTAGCCCGATGTCACCATTTATGCCCATGACTTTTTCAGAGGGTTTGAATACAGTTACCCAAGGCATTTCTTCTTGAATAATCCGAAAATGTTTCTTAGTCATTATGGAATTGAACGTACCGCTACCCATTGAAGGTGCTAGGAATATAGGAAACGTAGGATTCCATGCTCTTATTACACTTGTCAAAAAGTTATCGCATAAGCCAAGGGCAATCTTGGCCAATGTGTTTGCGGTCAATGGCGCGACAACCAGTATATCAGCCCAACGACGTAGTTCTATATGTAAGACAGGGTCAGTTCGTTGTTGCCATACATCCCACTCGTCTTGATCTGTCCAAAATTGTATATGTGCTGGCAGTTCAATTTGAGGATGTTGCGACGCAGTGTTTGAAGAGTTGCTGAACGTACGGCTACCACTAAGTGTCGAAGGAAATCCAGTGGTAGATGCCATTTGGGTTTCTTCCTCACTTTTGATATTTGTCTGAGAAGGAGCCGCTGAGTTTGAAGGCGTCTTTGGAATGCTAAATTTTTCAAGAGAGGCCGCATTTTTTTTGTTATTAGTTAAATTACCGGCATTAGAATTTGTGCTACTGAAAGAGGTACCCATATTATTGTGTTGCTTCTTATTTTTCCTCATATACTTCATTGCAAAAAATTTGGTGGCAGAGTTAGTTAATATCACTTGTATGCTAATCTTATCCCTTCCATAAATTTCTTCTAATTTCCTGATCATATGCTTGAGTTTAAAAACAGATAAAGAGCCTGTTGCCCCGAAAAGGACGTGCAACTTACCGTCATCTTGGGGGAGCCTTGGATCCATATTAGTCATAATATTTTCTCTCTTCAAGGGATTTGAGACTGCATTGGGAGACATTGCTTCTTCTAGGACGGACTCCAACAAGTTGGGCTCTCCAGTTTTTGATATTGAGCCCTCTCGCTCAATGTTAATGGGATTGAATGTGTTCACTACTACGGAGGGGCGAGGACTAGTACTGTTAGATCTCGATCTAACTGATGGGGTATGCAAAGGATCCTCCACATAGAAATGTGGATGCTCCTTTCTTGGACTATCGGAACTGTTGTCAGAGTTCAAAATAGAATCCGTCCCACCGCCAAAACTTAACTTCTTAGCCAGCAGGCTGGATATGTTATTCCCCATATCAACATTGGAGAGAATAGAGGTTGGAGTCGAAAAAGAAGAGGCAGAAGCTTCGCCGTCTTTTACTACTTTTGTATTTATGTCTTTCAAATTTCTTCCCTGATTAGTGCTTTCTGCTGGGACGTGTACAGACGTTGCTTTCTTTTCACTGGACTGTCTGGCCACCTGGTTCGGTGGAGTTTGCTCCACGTCCGGCCTGGGACCGCCCAACTTTGGATCACTGAATGTAACAGTTGGTATTCTTTTTAACCCTGGCTCCGGTGTATTGCTTACAACTGCGCCGGAGGTTCCACTAGCATTCATTATTGACTTAGTTTGCGAACCAGTGGGACTAGTTGATTTCCTTATTATGGGAGTATCGAGGCTAGAAACAGAGGAGAATGGCCCCGTAGAGTTTGTATCAGGCATTGCCGATGAACCCATATTCGCCTGCTCAGCTCCAGGTAAAGCATTTGGAGAAACCCCTTTCCTATCGTTTTTCAGGCTAGATTTAGTTGTCATTGCGTTTCTGAACTATTATTATGTCTATTGTTCCTTTTCTGGTCTCTTCTTTGAACTAAAGTAATCTTATAAAAGGCAATCCTTTTTTTTGGCAATCTCCTATTAATTCTGACCAAAAAATTCTCAAAACGAGCCCACTTCAAAGTATCGTAATGGTATTCACCTCATAAGGGGAGGGCATATTGAGCCATAAATGTTTTCTTACCTTTTCGGTCTTTTGAACTCTCCAAACAAAAAGTTAAAGGGCAAAAAAGCTCACATGACACGCCTGATTTGAGAAAACGTCATAAAAAAAACCACGTGAAAAAAAAAAAAAAAAAAAAAGAAAAGGAAAAAGGGCAGCTGCAAACTAGTACATACTACACAGATAATTATGAAAAAAACACTAACTTCTTCTTTTGGAACTGTTGACGTACCTTCCCTTACCAATGCGGACGTTATGCTGCTTCAAGCCAGTAATTGCAAATGGGGAAATGTAATTATCCGCAGAACCGCCACCAATCCAATTATTTAAAATCTTCTCATTGTGCCTTCTTGTCCATTCTTCTTGCTTTATCACTTTTTCGTATTCTTTCTGATCTTCTCTGAGAATCACATTTTCCTGTGGTTTAGAATGTACGTGTCCCTTTTTGCCGTACCTTTTTTGGGAGTTCTTAGATAAGGGGCTGGCTACAGAGTACCTGTTTCCTCTATTGTTCCATTGGAAGTTGGATTTCAAGTGCGGTGTAACCTTCCCAGTGCGTGAGTCAACAGAAACCGCACATCTTAATAAGGTACCCTGTCCACCGCATGAGGCACAGAAATGCTTTGGCTTTCCGTCTTTTGGCAGGGGAAATATTTTGAAGCAGGCGTGGCATCTTAGCATATAATTACGGATTCGCTTGATTTTCAAACCTGACATGAAATTCATTAGATTTAGATTCATCTGCAATGCTACATTTTGGACGGCAAAATCACCAGTTGCCAATGCCACTTGATTTTCTGGTTGTGTCAATGCAACATGGCAATCCTCTTCGGATGCTTCTACACCCAATGAACCAGTCGTATCCTCACCACTGTCCTTAATCATTGCTTCTGTTAAGTTATCAGGGGTAATCCAATCACCGTCATCATCAGCGTCCTCGTATTCTTCGTTTAAATCGGAAGGTTCCTTTATCTTTTCATTATTACATATTTGGTCTTTGATTCCGGCTTCCTCAACATGCTCCTCTGCTTTACTGTCCAGCTCAAGGTTTGCATCGCTTTTGCTTTCAGCTAATGAGGAATTTTCAGCTTCTCTTGCTTCTCTTTTCGCCTTTTGCTTTTTTCCACCTCTTCTCTTGTTCTTTTTCTTTGGAACTTTTTCAGAGTCCCCCTCCTTTTTATTATCTTCTGTGGACATCTGCTTGCCCTCTGTACCATCGTCAGCCTTAGCCGCGTCTAATGCATCACCTGGTTTTTTCCTTAGTCTCCAATCGCCATTATTCAGTTTTATCTCTAACTCGTATGTCAAAGCAAGAATATGCAAATCATTAGCACTCAGCACGGAGTAGTCACCAGTCAATTTGGCGAATGTACTTACCTTGGATATCGAAGTTTCATTTGGGTGTACTAATTTTAATGTTCCGAGGCTCTGCCAAATTTCAAGGTTCTTCCTGGCTTGAGCATCCTTAATTTCTTGAAACACCGTGGGGGTGGTGTAGAAAGACTGGGCATAATTCTGATAATGTGTGTATGATTGCGTAATTAATGGGGTGGCATCTAATACTAAGGCCCTTACATGTGCTGTCTGGTTTTCGGCCATACTTTGCTGTTTTAAAGAAACTTTGGAAAAACGCTAAACTATGGTCACCGATGGGAGTTATATGGTACTAACTGAATGATCTCTATGTTAACAGTCTACCTGATATAGTGATACTGTTATTCCATGTGCATCTTCTCGCTAGGTAAAAATTTGCGAATGCAAAGCAAAGCTCATCGAAAAATTTTGATCTTACATTATGGAATGTCCGGGTTTTTTCAATTCTAAGATTTAACTTTCAAATTTCTCTCCCGCAGACTCAGTTTTTGTACCTATAAAATATTGACAATGGCATATATATCACAGTCACTGTACTTGCTTATTATCTGCAAATATTTAGTAATAACAATCTTCCAAGCCTTTTCGCCATTATATTGGATGATTTAGTCACTATATACGGTAATCACTATAAGAACCTTATGGTGCAAGGCATCAAGAATGGTTGATACTCTGCCACGCATTTTTGAATATTTATAATTGAACGCAGGTACTACGGCGAAGGAACATCAAAAGTCTCTTTAAGGCTGAAGAGTTAATTATTGCAAGGAAAAGGAAAGAAAAATGCCTGTTGAAAAAGATTTAAAAACTGCGTACAAAACCTTATATGATGATAAGGAGCCACTGAAGGCCCTTCATCTTTATGATGAAATCCTCAAAGACTCGCCCAAGAACTTAACGGCTCTAATTTTCAAGGCAGCATGCCTTGAAAAGCTATACTTTGGATTTTCTGATTGGCACAGCGACGTGACTATGCAAAACGCAAAGGAGCTCCTCGACAAGGCTCTAGTGACAGCTGAGGGTAGGGGCGATCGGTCGAAGATCGCTCTAGTTAACTTTCGTTACTTTGTTCATTTCTTCAACGTCAAAGACTATGAACGGGCCCAGTCATATTTCAAGAAAGCCAAAAATCTTGGTTATGATGATGACACTTTGCCTCTGTGGGAGATTCGTCTGGAGACAAAATTGAGTAAAAGAAGTAAAAAGCAGAGAGACTCAACTATGAAACATATAATTTCATCAGTAGAAAGTACTGAAGACAAAAGAGAGAAGAATCCTTCTCATAGTCCTATTTCATCTTTCAAAAATGAAACCGGTACTCAAGAATTCCCTAAGTTTAGAGTCGATTGGTACCAATCTAGCGCCTGCGTCACTATATCGTTATTCACTGTTAATCTTCCTGAATCTAAAGAGCAAGTTAATATACATATCTCTTCAAAGGATAGGAGAACTTTATTAATATCGTACCAAGTACCGAAAGCTGGGTCTGAATTTCAATACAACACTAAGCTTACGCATGAAGTAGACCCAAAAGTAGTTTCATTAAATATTTTCCAAAAAAAATTGGAAATTACCTTGAGGAAAATTGATAATATGCAATGGAAGGCTTTGGAAGAAGGAATGTCAACAGAAGCGTCAAGATCATCAGAAATGAATATAGATTCGGATTCTCCAACATGCCCATCATTGGCAGAAACAACGTCAAAAGAGAGACTGACTTATCCATCGTCATCTAAAAAGAAAATAGATTGGTCTAAACTTGATATTGATGAAGAAGCCGATGAAGAAGCGGGATCGGCTGATAGTTTCTTCCAAAAGCTCTACGCCGGAGCGGATCCAGATACCAAAAGGGCTATGATGAAATCCTTTATAGAAAGTAACGGTACTTCGTTAAGCACGGACTGGGAAGACGTATCTAAAGGGACGGTTAAAACTTCACCACCAGCAGGTATGGAATCTAAACATTGGTGAATAATTACTATATATTTACATAATTATTACATATGTAGTAGAATGGCAGTAATGATACATTTTGGATTTAGACTAGCCAACTTGAGTATTTACTTGGAATGCCTACATGATTATATTGAATATTACAAATTGTGTTATGTCCATATTTATCCAGAGCTACGGGGTGATGGAAGAAGGAATGAATGAAAGGATAATGTAGCGAAGGCCAGGGAGAGATGTAAAAAAAATCACCAAAAATAAATAATATATTTTAAGGGTTCGGTGGATGTGTTTCCAAGAAATTCAGATATCTGTAATGGAGAAAGCATTCAACTTCGAAACTTGCTCGTTCTTCCATGTAATAAAATCCTTATCATTTTCATCTTCCATCATACTGGTATCATCAAATCCACTTTCAAGATCTTTTTGTTGAATGTTTAACTGAAATTTACCTTCTGGTGACATGGAAAGATTATATATGCTGTGCTCAGGTTCTTTATAGGGACTGCTCAATTTTTGTGCATAATCCTCTAATGAGCTTTTACGTTGCGGGCTCCGAATATTCTCTTTACCAATGGTGCCAATCGACCTTTTAACAAGCTCTAAAGCCTTTTCTTTGGTTAATTGAGGGATATGACTACCCTTTGTATCGACTTTGTTTAGCGGGATCGGGAACAGTTGGCGTGGTTTCACCGCATGTTCGCTATGTGTATGATTTATCATAGGCGATGATGAAAAATCGGATGAACTGTATTTGTTTAGGGTAGGTCTCTCTATATTCCCTTTGGAGTTCCTAGATATTACTGTAGGTGCTAGTAATCTTGTACCTCTTCTTTTAGGACTAGATAAGCGCGTTGTCCCTTGCATATGTCGAGCAAGCGAGTTCTCTCGGGATAAGCCACTCTTTGGTAAGCCCTGCCTTGTCTTTTTTGAAGGCGTCTTATAAGTCATGTTGATATCATTGAAATCTAAACCAATCGGTACTCTGATGGAACTTTGAGCGGCCTTGGAAGTGGTTTTTATGACTTTATTCTCCTTGCCCGTGCCGCTTTTTCCCTTTTTAGATCTCTGCATTTTAACTCTGCATCTTGGATATTTCGCTTCAATCTCCTGTTGTTGAATGTCGATTGCTTCTGAAAGCGGCCGACCTTTGAGCAAAAAAGGCTGGTCGAATAGGCCAGCGGCCTCTTCCAATTTCGTTCTTAAATCATTAATGACTCGAGGAAAGTGTCTTGTTATCCTCTTCCTCATTTTTTCTTCAGTAAGTAAAATCTTATGAGAATTTCTAGACAAAAGCCTAGAAGAGTCTTTTGAGCTCCTTTCCAAAAATTCTTGATCTTCCTGTAAAGATTCAAATTCTGATATTAGTTTCAAAATTGGTTTATAAAGAGTAAGTTTGTCCTCCAGTTTTTTTAGCTCATTTTCGCAAGTTTCTAAAAGAAGCTCATCTTCCTGTAAAGTCGTTGCATTTCTCCTTTGTTCTTCAAATACAGTGATGAATTTAGACCGGCTTTCTTCTGAATACTGTAGCGTGTGCCACAATTCCTTAATTTTGTCCCAAGAATCTGATATTAGTTTTTTTATTAGTTTTTTTTTCATTACTTCAAGTCGCATTAGTTCTTCAGAGATTCTATCTAAGGTCTCGGTTGACAGACTTGAATTATTAAGCATAAAGGTCTTGGTATATTCCTGAGAGATTCTTAGCCTTATCCAAAGTTTTTTGCATTGTTCCATCAAGAGTTTCTTCTTGTCTACTCTTTCCTCATGGATAGCTTGCAGTTTTTTCAATGTTGTATCAATCTTACGCATCCTTTCTCTGTCTACAGGGTGGAAATTCGGTAGTTTTGATTTAGAGTTTTTCTCTTCTCCATATGATTTTAGGTTTTGTTCAAAATTCTCGTCTATTAATGTTGCAAGCGGAGTTTCAAGTTGCTCACATATGGATAAAATACTATCCTTTTTGGTGAGTATGCTTTTAAACCTCCTCTCGTATTCTTCCTCATAAATTTTTATGACCTCATCCATGTGCTTCACGGATTCTTTGTTAATAGTTTTAAACGCCGACCCCTTTAAAATATCCTTTCTATTATCTGTAATAAATTTCATGGACAATCCAATATCGTCTCTACTATTTTCTATTTGCGACAGATATGTGGTTAATATGTCTAATTCGGGAAAGGCAGAGATCGCCTCACTATCTGCTTCTGTCAGTCCGGGAAGATCCTCTTTCACGGATTGTACGAGATGTTTTAAAGTAATTAAGGATTTCAAATAGTCGTGGAGTCTGGGTAAAAAGCTTCCTAGCACAAAGTTTTTTGCGGTATCTAATGCTGCCTTTTTGCTTAGTAAGGAAAGTGGCTTTTTAGGTGATTGTGGTACAGTTTTACTTTTCTGTAGTAGAATAGCGTTTCTAATGTACAAATCAGGAATAGTCTTTATCCCACTTGGGTCATTTATTCTCTCTAGAATGTTATTTAGAATATTCTGTTCGATTTCATTTTCTACGGACAGTCTTTTCAATTCTTCGTCAGCTTGCTCAAAAAACTGTTTTATAGAATCAGATATAGTGGTGAATATGATTTTTTCTTTATTAATAATTTCAGTATTAGAATACCCAATATTTTGATATATGACATTGAGATTCTCCAGTAGTTTTTCTAGTTCCTTTGAAATGAGTATGAAATTTTCTTTATACATATTATCCATCGTGTTGCCTTTGCCATTTTCTGAGTCTAAAAAATGGTGGTTAGTGGACACGTTTTTCAAGGGAGAGCCAAAATCTCTAATACGAACTGGGGTCAACTTCATAAATTCTTTGGAATTTGATTGATTCACCATTGTCGACACAGTTAGCGGAGTTGCTAAGGAGGGATTCATATGCGGCATAAATGTAGTAGACCCGGAATTTTCACTATTTCTCCTCGATTGAGTAGGCAAAGGGGAAGAAGTTGCTGTCTCCATTTCAACATCAAAGGTAGCGAATTCCAAAATGAAAGCTTTGAATTCTAATGCCAGAATGCTATGTCTGATGATAAAAATAGCCTACTAAAATAATCTAATTTATCCTTAAAGTAACTCTTCTCGGTAATAGCCGCTTGTTCGTATCTTTGCTATTGTTCTGTAAAAGAAACTGTCTTTCAATTTCAGTAATATTTTTGTATTTGTTTCCTCTTAAAGATTCTCAAGCTTATTTACTTTTTACCGCATTGGGAAATAGTAGATGAGCAATTAAAATCACACTGTACGGTTTTCTTGGCGGTTATTTAGTATAATTAAGCAATAGCCTAAATGTGGCAGGTTTACTGTTCAAAATCAGTTTTTCACAAATTGTAAATTCAAAAAGGGTTTTAAAAATTAAAAAAAAAGGGTCTTCGGATGACGTATTTTTTCTGTCTTACATCACATATTTTTGTTTATATTCATTTCTGGGAATAAACACTTCTGGTACTCAAGAATTCAGATTCTTGCCAAAATATTAATTAAAAATACAATCCTATAAAGAAAAGCTTTTTAAAAGAACATTTATTCCTTTTATTCGGAATAGAGATCAGCTATCGTCTATTGACTAGTATTCAAGTTACTAGTATATTATCACATGTGGTGCAAAAAGATGACATAAAGATTGAGAAACAGTCATCGAATTTAGTGGAAGCTGAGACGCAAGGATTGATAATGCAATAGGATAATGAATGACAACATATAAACGGAAAGAAGATAAAGTAATATTATTATGTAGAACTATGGATTCCCTTTTGTGGATTCCAAGATCCTCGAGGAGAACTTCTAGTATATTCTGTATACCTAATATTATAGCCTTTAGTGACAACGGAAATCCCAACAACTATCTAATTATTCACATAATTCTCGCTATTGATTATCACTAGTTTCGACAGAAAGTTTGTTAAATATAGCAAGACATTATAGGGAGTATGTAATGCAATCTTTAATCATGTCGCTCCGAAGAACTCATCCTTGTTAGCTCAGTTGGTAGAGCGTTCGGCTTTTAAGCGTATTTGCTTAAGCAAGGATACCGAAATGTCAGGGGTTCGAGCCCCCTATGAGGAGTTCTTTCTTTTTTAAGCACGATACAAATATCGTCCTACCATCCTCTAATTTCACAATGAAACAAGTCTATTGATTCCCTTCAAGCATTATAATAATGATATTTTTTGGTCACATAAGGGTGTTCATTCAAAAATATGTATGACATTTCTATAAATTGAGAATTCAATTGCTCTTTTGCATCAAATATGCTAATAATTGAGCCGTGAATTCGACACATGCTATCCCTGTAGCTGCTGTATTCTCATCCAGTCCTCTACGGGCCACAATCACACCATGTGCATTCACAGCCTTTATATATATTGGGACTCTAATCCATTTTAACCTGTTCAGATTTCCCAGGATAACCTTCCGGTTCTCATCGAAGGGTAATTTCTTGAATTTGGATTTCCAGACACCATCATTTATGTTGGAGTATTTTTGAATGAATTCCTTCCAGGGAAGCTCTTCTTCGTTCACAAGGCTAGTATTACTTGCCTCATAGTTCGCATCCATGTCTAAAGCCGAGTTTATAATAGAGCCATATGCATCTGTAACGTAGCCCTTCAGTTGCTCCGTCAATCCTAATCTTCCTCTAACCTCATTGTGAAGGATACCATTAGAGAGCATTTTGCGATATTTACAGGTAACAATATAACTATAGGCGGTTCCCAGACCATTCATAACCAGGGCTATTGGGAAAATCAGAAAGGTTGCAACTAGTATTATAAGAATAGTGCGTCCCCACTTCTTATAAGTCTTGGTCGGTTTGGCAGGGGCATGGCTATTAATGTTTAAAGCGTTTAGGTCAACAACCTTAGGTAATATTCCTTTATAACCAGATCCCGGAATCTTTTCTTCGAAAGTGTATTTCAATTTGTTGTCAAAATCAATGAATGGATCGCAATCCGTAATAAACGCCGTGTAGAAGGCCACCGTACGGTCATTTTTAACATTCGCAAAGGCTATCCTCCATTTAAATAGCGACAGTGCTTCGAGGTACTCACCCTGGCTCAGTTTCACTAATATATCGTTACTCGAATTTGCAATGAACATTTCTCTCCCACTTTTACCTAAAATGGTAGATCCAAGAGTCCTCAATGCACTATATAACACGCTTTTATATGCTATGCCTGTAGGATTGTAAAACTCCACCCCCAAGTGAGGCGTTGCCATCGTAATAAATAATTGTGGCTCAATATCCTCAAACAGTTCCTTAAATTCGGTCAACATCTTACCGATCATAAATCGAGCCACTAATCCACCTTGCGAATATCCCATTACGCTCATTTTAGTAATTCTCCCGTCTTTATAGTCTCGGATAAATTCACAAACCTCAATCAATGTCCTGTACCCAATAATTTCGATACCATCAAACGTCTTAAACATCGCATTCTGCTTTGGTAAAAAATATATCATATCGTCTCTAACATTTTCCTTTTTCAATGTAGCGGAAAGGATTGTCCTCATAGACTCCATATGTGTATAGTTACCCCATAGCCCGTGAATCAACACAAAAAGGTGTTTATCCGAGGTCATTTGAAATTCTTACGATGGCGGGTTTGATCACGAAGTTTCTAACGATTATTGCAATCAAGACTTGCCACCCTTTTTTATTATCTTTGTTTTTCATATGATCTTATATACTGAAAATCCCCGTTAATCATGATTTGGTGAAGAGCTTTAAAAGGGCTTCCACCGTTTCCTGCAATGACTCGAACGAAACCTCTTCGCCAGATCCCATCGATATGCGTCTTAATTCATCTCTGTGCGTAAATTCGGCAGCATCAAATGTTACCTTGTACAACTTTTGGAATTCTGTGGTAGAATTAGGAATACCCCGAAGTCGGAGGCCACCCAAAATCAGCTTGGACAAAGTTTCATTGAATTGGAGCCGTTTGTCATTAATCTGGACGTTTCGGTATACTTTTGTTTTCGTTCCAATCTTCCTCTGCTGAGATTGTTGTATTATTATATCAATGCTACCTTCCTTTGATACCGACGGCCTTGTTTTTCCAATCTCTTGCTTCATTTTGGACACCTGGCTGTCAAACTCATGCTTCATTGTTAGATCGACTTGGAAACAGTTTAATTCTGTGTTCTCTCGAAATATAATGAGGTATGCTGGCTCCCGTGACCGCTGATCAATCTTGTCAGCCAATTCAATCACAATGCCACGATTCGCGTTCCTTAGTTTTGATTTAAAGTAAGCCTGTGCGGTTGCACTGGTACTATAACATCTATATGTATTCATGTCCTTGGTGCGGATCCACAAAGGCAGTTTTCCAAGATCTACATACTGAATAAACTGTCCCCTCCACTCTGGAGTTGATTTACTTGCCATAGGTCGATTGCTCCAAAGTTGAACATCCCTAATAACCAAACTTCCCTGCTTTCCGCTAAGAGTAAACTTTAGTGTGCATAATTTCTGTGACATCAAAAGTCAGGTGAATTGGCGAAGAATACCCGCTTTCAAGGCAGTATACTGTCCCTTACTTAGTTACCAACAAGCCTTCATCAATGCCTCAAGGAAAAAAAATTCCTTGCGTAGCCCGCTTTTCGCCCGAATCTGGCAGGGCAAACAGACGATCGAAAAATTTCCAACGATCTTATCTAGGTGGATGCAATAAAAAGAAGAATAAAGCAGCGCCAACTTTTTAACCTAAATTGGTAAGTAACCGGCGAACCCATCTGTTGGAGTTGTATGATTGCTAAAAAATAAAAAGTAATCAAAAGAACATCACAGAGTTATAAGGTCTTTGGCAACTAGAAGGAACAACAAACCTAAAAGGGCAGAAGGAACAGAATGCCATTACCTCCGTCAACATTGAACCAGAAATCTAATAGAGTCTACTCTGTAGCTAGAGTGTACAAGAATGCCTGTGAGGGGAGACCACAGGAATACTGGGATTACGAACAAGGGGTGACCATCGATTGGGGGAAGATTTCCAATTACGAAATTATCAATAAAATTGGAAGAGGGAAATATTCCGAAGTGTTCAGCGGTAGATGTATTGTAAATAACCAGAAATGTGTTATTAAGGTTCTGAAACCAGTTAAAATGAAAAAAATTTATAGAGAGTTAAAAATTCTGACTAATTTAACAGGTGGGCCCAATGTTGTTGGCCTTTATGATATAGTACAAGACGCTGACTCCAAAATACCTGCTTTGATCTTTGAGGAAATTAAAAATGTCGATTTCAGAACTTTATATCCGACTTTCAAACTTCCTGACATCCAGTATTACTTCACGCAATTACTGATTGCGTTAGATTACTGCCATTCCATGGGCATAATGCATAGAGACGTGAAGCCTCAGAATGTCATGATTGATCCTACGGAACGTAAACTAAGGCTAATCGATTGGGGCCTGGCGGAATTTTACCATCCAGGTGTAGATTACAACGTTCGTGTCGCTTCGCGTTACCACAAGGGGCCAGAACTGTTAGTAAACTTGAACCAATATGACTACTCCCTAGACCTATGGTCGGTGGGATGTATGCTAGCAGCTATTGTTTTCAAAAAAGAACCTTTTTTCAAAGGATCGTCCAACCCAGATCAACTGGTGAAGATTGCCACAGTACTAGGAACAAAAGAATTATTAGGCTATTTGGGTAAGTACGGGTTGCACCTACCATCTGAATATGACAACATTATGAGAGATTTTACAAAAAAATCGTGGACTCACTTTATAACTTCCGAGACCAAACTAGCTGTTCCTGAAGTGGTTGATTTAATCGACAATTTGTTAAGGTATGACCATCAAGAAAGATTAACAGCAAAAGAAGCTATGGAACATAAGTTTTTCAAAACCAAGTTTGAATAATTGGACGACAGTACTCTTAGCAAGGCAATTTCTCTTCCATCACCGATTTCCATTAAAAGAGAACGGGGGTTTTCCCTTTTGTAGCTTTGATATTGGAGAATATCCTTAATGTGAATATTAAATTGCAAACTCTATTTAACAATGAATGTAGATTATTATATGACGAGAAAATCACTTTATATAGATATAAGAGCCTTCCGTAATGCTATGCAGGTTTTGAGGAATCGTTATGTCATCGTTAGACATCTTCCGGGGAGTTTCGTTGCCATTAAGGTAGAGATGGTCGTAACAATACGTGTCTGGAAGGGCTTGCCGACGGTAGCGGTGTCTATTCTCGTCCCAGACAATGGAATAGCTTTGAAACTGGTTTATATCATTTATCAGAACGCACGACTCGCGAAATCTCCCCCGTTTATCAATATCTCGCCTCCGAACGGTATCGTTGAATGATATTGACCGCTGAGAGGACCATTTTCCGTTCAAACTAAATACGCCGTCCTTGTCCAGTGGTGAAGAACCACTCTCATCCTTTGCTGTGTCTGATAATTGCTTTCCTTGCTTCTTTATATTCCTTACATGAAAGTCCGTTGAAGCAGGTTGCTCTCTTTCGTGTATTCCGACCAGATCGGGTCCATAAAGAACAGTAACGTCTATTTCTTTATTCCAGTTTATGTTTAGCGGATTGATTTTACAGTCGTCTAAGTTGAAGTGCTTTATGGACCACCGCCTCCACATGCAATGATACAACCTAGCCATGTATATGGTATAGTCGAACTCATTTTCAGAAGAACAGCTGGGTAACCGCAATAATTTATGCTTGCGCATTTTTAATAACAAGCGCCATGTAGTGGATACATCCAAGCTATCACAGTCCCATCTAAAATGGAAATAATCTATGGCGGGGCGGATGTAGTTGGTCGCGTTGTCCAATAGCGCTATATTTTTTTTGGTCAGCACAGTGTCATCTAAACTAGTCATTTTACTAACAGGTTAGTATATGTTAGTGTCTTGGAGACTTCTCGACCTGTTAAGTTTGGTCAAAGGAATACCAATGTAGAAACATATTCCCTCTTATAATATATATCACATCTGTGACAAAAAACTACCCCTCCATCTATCGTCTACATGATATGAGAAGTTTCCTGCGGGGTAACTTCTGCTTTAAGATCTTCTGAGTTTTCTAGAAGCCCACATGTTTTTCCGACAATTTCTCAATGAATCTCTATCCCCTTAAAAAGAAACAGCTCCTACCCTCTTTTCTTTATCCTGTGCATTTATATTCGGACAGCAAACCGGACCCGACAGAAAATTCGGAGGACGGAAAAACTAGAAGTAATCTCATGTGGGGAGCATGCACGCAGAACGCTTGGACGCGGTTTACAGTACATGCTTTGATATTGGTGTTTGTGTTTTCTGGCTCTTTTTCTTTTTCTCAGTGCCGCGTCTGCTGCCATTACGTAGGAAGATGAAAGCAAACGAGAATAAAGCCTCTTCATTTGCTGCTTTTTCTTCGAATGCATTTATCGTACTCTTTTGTTAGTGCCGTTCGTATCAGCCACTTACGTTACTATTCTAAAGTAAGTATACGAATATCTACAAACTTCGATAGGAATTCAAGAATTGCCCGATAATTGCGAGCAAACCAGCCGTCATACCAGAAAGCTAACTACTCAACCAACACAGAAATGATGCAAACATATGTTAAAAATAGTTGCAATTCAAGAGCAAAAGAGAAGGGAAGGGATTAACGCATTTCAGACAGCTTTATAGAACAGGGGAAAGTGCAAGCAAAGTTACCGCTTGTTCGCAGTCATTTGCTGCAAAAAAACTAAATTCAACTCATTTGCACCGGAGTATATGATACTATTAAACTTTTTGGGTTAACCGGCTAGAAAGTAATACAGGAATCATTTTGTACGTTTTTGTTTTCAGGATGCGACGCACAACTTTTTTCCATTTTTTTTTTTCAGTGATAATCGTCGTTGAAAAATTTTTTCATTTTGCTTCATTCATTCCTTCTAGATATATAAAATACGATTTTTTTTGAGTTATTCTTGTCGCAACTCATCTCTTCCTCTACTTCTAATTTTGTTTCACTTCTGTCTCTTACAGAAAAACACAGTTACTACAACAATCAATCATGTCTCACAGAAAGTACGAAGCACCACGTCACGGTCATTTAGGTTTCTTGCCAAGAAAGAGAGCTGCCTCTATCAGAGCTAGAGTTAAGGCTTTTCCAAAGGATGACAGATCCAAGCCAGTTGCTCTAACCTCTTTCTTGGGTTACAAGGCTGGTATGACCACCATTGTCAGAGACTTGGACAGACCAGGTTCTAAGTTTCACAAGCGTGAAGTTGTTGAAGCTGTCACCGTTGTTGACACTCCACCAGTTGTCGTTGTCGGTGTTGTCGGTTACGTCGAAACCCCAAGAGGTTTGAGATCTTTGACCACCGTCTGGGCTGAACATTTGTCTGACGAAGTCAAGAGAAGATTCTACAAGAACTGGTACAAGTCTAAGAAGAAGGCTTTCACCAAGTACTCTGCCAAGTACGCTCAAGATGGTGCTGGTATTGAAAGAGAATTGGCTAGAATCAAGAAGTACGCTTCTGTTGTCAGAGTTTTGGTCCACACTCAAATCAGAAAGACTCCATTGGCTCAAAAGAAGGCTCATTTGGCTGAAATCCAATTGAACGGTGGTTCTGTCTCTGAAAAGGTTGACTGGGCTCGTGAACATTTCGAAAAGACTGTTGCTGTCGACAGTGTCTTTGAACAAAACGAAATGATTGACGCTATTGCTGTCACCAAGGGTCACGGTTTCGAAGGTGTTACCCACAGATGGGGTACCAAGAAATTGCCAAGAAAGACTCACAGAGGTCTAAGAAAGGTTGCTTGTATTGGTGCTTGGCATCCAGCCCACGTTATGTGGAGTGTTGCCAGAGCTGGTCAAAGAGGTTACCATTCCAGAACCTCTATCAACCACAAGGTTTACAGAGTCGGTAAGGGTGAAGATGAAGCTAACGGTGCTACCAGCTTCGACAGAACCAAGAAGACCATTAACCCAATGGGTGGTTTCGTCCACTACGGTGAAATCAAGAACGACTTCATCATGGTTAAGGGTTGTATCCCAGGTAACAGAAAGAGAATTGTTACTTTGAGAAAGTCTTTGTACACTAACACTTCCAGAAAGGCTTTGGAAGAAGTCAGCTTGAAGTGGATTGACACTGCTTCCAAGTTCGGTAAGGGTAGATTCCAAACCCCAGCTGAAAAGCATGCTTTCATGGGTACTTTGAAGAAGGACTTATAAGAAGTTTTCTTAAGAATATAAAACATTTTTTAAGCATTCTTGTTATCCTTATTTTATTTAAATAGTTTTGTGTATTAGCGCTACGTATGACAGTTTAAATTAAATTCCCTTTTCCCCAAGGCAATACTTGAGGTTATACCCTTTTGATGGCTCACGCGCGATTTGATTACGAAATTGTAGAGACTACATACATGTACATATATTCAAGCATGTAAACCCGTCCAGAATATCGCTTACTTTCTTCTCTTTTGCCGTTTCAATCTGGATCTCTGCTTCGCTATTTCCTTACAATCTTCGCTACAATACCATTTGCCCTTGGGAACTTGTTTCAGGTTTACACAACCATAATGGAACCACTCGAAGGGACAGCTTGGATTATCGCAAGCCACCATAGGCCCATAAGATACATTCCTGCAAAAACAATAAATCTCTTCTTGATTATTAAACTCTGTTCTGCCACTCTGGGTAGTCCCAATTTTGGGGCTAGTTATGCTCTCTTTCCTTTCTCTCGATTTAGCCTTTTTTAAGTTGATCTTTAATAGTAGTTTTGGTCCCTTGTAAACTCCCGGTTCTTCTAGCATCAGCTTCGACTTGATATTATCTACCGAAGAGTTGAAAGTTTTTATCACTGACTTCTGCATCTCCAGTTCTTTCCTATGCTGCGTCAAGAAATAAATCTGATCATCGACCAAATCGTTCATATAAGTGGCTACTAGCAACATATCCCTAGAGGCCTTTTCCAAATCACGTTCGTCTTCTTCGTTCTTGAATAAGTCGATTGTCTGCATCAATCGTAGAGATCTTATTAGTTCACATGGTAAATGATCCAATGTGCTCAAGAAACTGTACCTGATATCCGAGTCCGAATATTCGTTGGAGAGGTGTTCCATTGTTGCAGATAAGAATCGTTTCGTCGTAAAGCGTACGTGCTAGCGCATCATGCATTTCAATGTTATTATGACTATTGCTGCTACTATTGTGAATATATTGCTAACCAAACCTAAATGTCAGCCTGAGAGCGGAAATAAGGCGGAGAACCACGTGACCTAGAATTTTTTTCTCGGATTTTTTGGCAATAGGCGGCCGGTATTTCCGGAGAGCAAAAAATGCGAGGATTTGGTTGGTGGAGAGGGTCGAGCGCCTTTACCCTGCGTATATACTAAGGGGGCTCTTTCTAGTATATAAACAATTTGAATAATAACGAGGTTAGACATCCAACTGGATCCATAGACGATCTAAGCTTTTAGTGGAGGCCATTAATTTTTTTCTTAATAATCTGTTTCACAATCTTTCTTTGCTAATCAAAATTTTATACACTTTTGTACTTTATCATCAAATATTAAGAACAAGAAAGAAAAAGAATCCAGAATTCTATATTAGTGTAACACTATTTTAAATATTTTTCCAGTATTTCCCCGGTTTGATAAAGAGCATTCATTGAATTTCCCCACATTTGTGACATTTTCAATTGACTAGTTTGAATCAGTTCTGAAAAATAATATTTTACAATTTGCATTTTCATTACACCATATCATCTACCATTTTTTCTCAAAAGCGGAAGTTATAACTAATTTAACAATGTTTTCGAATCTATCCAAACGTTGGGCTCAAAGGACCCTTTCGAAAAGCTTCTACTCTACTGCAACAGGTGTTGCTAGCAAACCAGGCAAGCTTACTCAAAAGCTGGTTACTGCAGGTGTTGCTGTCGCCGGTATCACCGCATCAACTTTACTCTATGCAGACTCTTTAACTGCAGAAGCTATGACTGCAGCTGAACACGGGTTGCATGCCCCAGCATATGCTTGGTCTCACAATGGGCCTTTTGAAACATTTGACCATGCATCCATTAGGAGAGGTTACCAAGTTTACCGTGAAGTTTGCGCCGCCTGCCATTCTCTTGACAGAGTGGCTTGGAGAACTTTGGTTGGTGTTTCTCACACCAACGAAGAGGTTCGTAACATGGCTGAAGAATTTGAATACGACGATGAACCTGATGAACAAGGTAACCCTAAGAAGAGACCTGGTAAATTGTCTGACTACATCCCTGGGCCATACCCAAACGAACAGGCCGCAAGAGCTGCCAATCAAGGTGCTTTGCCACCTGATCTATCTTTGATTGTGAAAGCTAGACACGGTGGTTGTGACTACATTTTCTCTTTGTTGACCGGTTATCCTGATGAGCCTCCTGCTGGTGTGGCCTTACCACCAGGCTCTAATTATAACCCTTACTTCCCAGGTGGTTCCATTGCCATGGCAAGAGTCTTGTTTGATGACATGGTCGAGTACGAAGATGGTACCCCCGCAACGACATCTCAAATGGCAAAGGACGTTACCACCTTTTTAAACTGGTGCGCTGAACCTGAACACGACGACAGAAAGAGACTGGGTTTGAAAACGGTGATAATCCTATCATCTTTGTACTTGCTATCTATTTGGGTGAAGAAGTTCAAATGGGCCGGCATTAAAACCAGAAAATTCGTTTTCAATCCACCAAAGCCAAGAAAGTAATTGACAAAAAATGAAAACCACTATTATTTAAATGACAGAAAAAAAACCAGTAAACAAAAACATAGTAAGAGAAATGAAAATAAAAATATTAGTCGAGCATACTGAATTGTTTTTCAGAAAGAGTGAAAGGTAACAAGAAATTCACCTATTTTTACTTTTTCTCTCTCTGGTTTCGTTTCTTTTTTTTTTTTTCGGCCACCTATTTATTTTTCCACTGCTTGTAAACAACGTCTCTCTTCAACAGTATCTCCTTCATATACTGAGATACCGTTGCAAGCGAAACATCACGAATAATAAAACTATCAAAAAAAAAAAGAAAAAAAAGAAGATGTTTAAATATAATCAACCTAACAGCAATAAAAAATAAAAATAAAGGTAGAAGATTGCAAGAAAGAAACTTTACAATATTTTGTTTGGATGCCCAACACTAGCGTCTTGATGTTCTTCTATAATATTTATTTTATTTATTTTTTATTTATATATGTACATATATATTCCTATTATCTATTAAGAAAGTAAACTTAGTGTAAGACCTGCCACTGTTCCAGGCCTTTAGCCGTCCATCGTCTCGTGCGTGCCATTAATAAAATGACACAAATCGTCGAAAGTGCAAGGCCGTAAGGGTCGATCTTTGTAGTTGCCGCGTAACGCGCTAGTATTTTTTCCTTAAAGAGGCAAACACTTGTTTTTCCCTAATAGGAAATCCCTCAAATCTTTTTTTTTCCATATTAGTCCCGTTCTATTGTCTGGTTTCATACTTCTAAAATTTCTCTCGCTGCTCAACCCATTAATACAATCAGGGCACAGCCAGCAAACACTAATATTTCTCTTGATCACTGGTTCCCCTTTGCAGCACAGATAAGGGATCTTTAAGACGGTGTTGAAAAATTTTTGTTAATTCATTTTTCATTCTCGGAAGTTTTTTTCAATCCTGAGAAGAAGAGCTGGTTGCATATTCCAAGTCGATTAAAGGGATTTGATTGAGTATATATTTATCAATCCGGATTGTGGAGTTAAAGAAGGGCATAAAAAAGGTTGCAAGAATATTTCGAAGAAATTAACACTATGGATAAAAGCATGATCAAGAAAAGAGGCAGGCCTCCCATCACGAAAGATTATCCTAATCCCCTACAAAGCCCCATGGCGCATTCTTCAATGCAAGTCCAGAAGCAAGGGCCTCACAGTTTTGCCAAACCTCTGATGAAAGTGGGGCAATCTAGCCCATCCCCAAATAAAAGAAGACTGAGCATTGACCATCATCATAATTTGGCGGCGACTACGAGGAAAGGTAGATACAGGGGCGTTCTTCTCTCTACTCCCACCAAGAAATCTGGAAATAACGGATCTACACCGATCTCTACCCCGTCTTCGAATGACAGCTATAACAATACGGTGTTTTCTGAAACAAGGAAATCATTCCTACAAAGTTCGCCGCCTATTATGACATCCTCTCCAGCTTTCCAAAAGAAAAATGATTATGTATTTCCTTCACCGGACCAATTCAAACTTTCTTTAACCATTACCGAAAGTGGGAAGGCCGTAATTGCTGGGTCTTTACCCTTCTCTCCATTGTCAAAATCATCTCATTCTTTAATGAGCAATAATAATAAAATGATCTTGCCCAATGACAAAATTCACAAAAACAGCAAGAAAAGCGCACCTAAGTTTGAGAAGAAACGTATCCTTTCTCTCTTGAGGCAGATGAAGAATGAGAAAGATTGTGATGCGCTTCCCGAAGTAGGTCCAGCCAAATCAAGCAGATCTGACATTATCGACACAGAATTACCGACTATCATAGAAACTTCGGCTTCTCCAATAGGCAGCGCTAGAAACGGCAACGCAGTACTTACGCATCCCCCACAATCACCTCCCCCAAGTGCACAACTTAAACCTCCATCCACTCCAAAGAGTTCTTTAGAATTCAGAACGGGATTTACCCCCAACGTTGCACTAAATTCCGTATCATTAAACAATACTTTAGTCAAATCTACTAATGCTACGAGCTCCGGAAATAATAACAATCATAACAGTAATTCCGTTACTAATATCGCAGATGCCAATACTTTACTTACCTTGACCAATAGCCCTGGAGTTTTTTTATCGCCGAGAAACAAAATGTTGCCCAAATCAACTACTGCATCTAGCGAACAACAGCAGGAATTTGTATTCAAATTTTCAAGTGGTGACCCGTTATTGCTTACTGATGACGCAGATGGAAACTGGCCAGAAATGCTGTTCAATATATCGAATACTCCAAGACGCCAAAAATGTTTCAATACACCTCCTTCATGGATAAATTTTGGCTCACCTGGATTGTTCAGTCCACCAAGAAGTTCCAATGTTATGGTGAATGGTGCGACTACAGCAACCACATCGGATACCGGTAACGTCCATAGGCAATTGCAAGCCCAATTGGAGGCACAAGTGCAAGTGCAATCCCAAACCAATTCTCCAACTCAAAGGCAACAGCAACAGCGTCAATTTCAAATGCCTCCACCCCATATAAACATGAACTCTTCTCCGCCGCAAATCAATATCGCTTCCCCACCTCAACAATCTATGTCCCGCAGGTCATCTATTTACTTCAATAAAGAAAAAAACACACCAGGGGTAGCAAATATGCTAGGTAACACCAAAAGTGAAAATCTACAGCCGCCAGCGAATTTGTTTAACGCTGCCCATGGTCCTTCTACTCCTAGGAATCAAGAATTTCAATTACCCACTTTGATTGAATGCACTCCATTAATCCAACAGACAATGAATGGCTCATTGGGAACCAAATACATACCAGGAACTTCCATCCCGAACAGTACTACCCCCAATTTGCACGGGTTCATTGCTGAGAATGTGAAAACTTCCTCTAGTTTAGATGAGTCACTAAAACACAACCCATACAGCAACAAGCAAGATGATGCTAGAACTGCTTTGAAAAGATTAATTGATGATCAATGAAGATGGTCATCGGTTTTCGCGAAAATGGTATAATCTCAAAGCACTTCTCAACAAATATGAAGGCGTTAAAGAATAGTTTGGTGGCATTTTTTTTCTTTCTTCAAGCCTTTTTCCCGGAGTTGATAGATAATATATTGAAGTAGTACTTATATATATTTCAACTGATGCATGTGAATGGAGTTGATCTTCATTCAGTTTTATGTAATGTTATTTTGATTCAAGTATAAAACACGCAATACGCAGACGAAAAGATAACGAGGAACTATCATGAGGAACATGATAAATCGAAATTGAACCGTTGGTAAAACGGTTAGCACATGAAAATGTACGAGAATATATTTCTGCAATAGTTTCATAAATAAATAACTTTTATCACGTTTTTAACGTCCCGGGGGAGAGGGGTTACATCACTGCCACAGTAACTCGTCAAAATTATATAACCACGATAAGGCAAACCACGAGCTGATTATGCCTAATGAACAATAGACACTATATATCATTAGCCCTAGGAAATCAAATTTTTGCAAAAATGAATACCTCCACTTGACTTCATCTAAGATTTGTAATACGGTTACCATTGGCAACAAAGAAAAGATGTATGTTAATGCCAACCTATCCAAGAAAAAAATCCTTCTTTCCACACTTGAAGAAATCTTCGTAGTTTTCCTAAAAGCGGCAAAATAAATTATACACCAAACATAAGTGTATAGCGTTTTAATGAAAAAATCTTGACCTTTGTACAGGAGAGGGTATAAGGAAACATAACCAGCTGAGGCAACAAGCATAAACGGCACCAAAAGACGGCGATCAAATCCAACAAGAAATGTGAATGGAACGATGACTAACATTATAGCCTTTTCATGTACGTGCCATCCGAATAAAAACGAAGCCAATCCACAAAGAGTTAACGAGCCAACGAACCTTTTGAACGACGGATCAAACAAAAGAGGAAGTACTGCTAAAACCTGGTAAAATATCGTCAAAATAAACGTTAATTTTGGCAGAATTTGAGGGAGAATGACAAAAAATACGTCTTCAACTAGACCTTTACTTCCGTTGTTGTTTGCCGCGAGCCGTTCATTGATTTCCTTGATATTTTGAGGGATCAGGGGCGGTTTAATGAACTTTGTAGCAAAAGTGTGGACATATGGTAATCTTAACATTATCGTAGTAAGTATCTTATCCACAAAAGAATACAACGCCCAGAAGTTTGGTGCCCAATATGCATGCGTTAGTCCTCTTGAAAATGGGAATAGTCTGCTCAGCACTTGGGGCATCTGATGAGCAAACGGTAGGAAACAAATAGTGAAAATTCCAACGACAACGCTGCCTAACTTCAAAAGATTCGCCCATCTTATCAAAAACAAAAAATCTTTGTAACTTTTAAACTGGAAGTTGTTGACGTTAAGGACGTATGCTCTCAATAAAAACACAAAATAACATGGCGCTAAATATAAAAATATGTGCTTGAAACATATAGCAGTGGTATACAGAAAGGCACACAAAATATATCTCTTATTTTTGGCGGCGACAATGGAGCCAATTAGGATGGCAAAAAGAAAACCATTATATTGGAAGTGAATGTGATCTATTATTAAAAACCCAGGCGATAATACAATGCTAGAAGCAACCACAAAACTTTGAGATCTTTCACTTAGTTTTGTTGTATTAATGTATACTTGGAGGACAACATATAGAAGAATTTCACTGAAGATGACAGTAAGTCTTTGGAAAACGATTGTTGGCAAACCAAACTTTCCGACCTCTACTATATCCAAACAACCGTCATCGCGAACAACTTTAGGAACAAATTGAGATAAAAACCATTCAAAATAGGCAAAGAATGGCGGA
The DNA here is from genome assembly GCF_002079055.1 of Saccharomyces paradoxus. Lineage (NCBI taxonomy): Eukaryota > Fungi > Ascomycota > Saccharomycetes > Saccharomycetales > Saccharomycetaceae > Saccharomyces > Saccharomyces paradoxus. The sequence continues at coordinate 442,266 of NC_047501.1, forward strand.
TAATCCAACGTCCATTGACTGGTATGCTCGTAATACCATTCACTGATGGGCAGTTTATTAGTGATTGCCAGCCAATTCCTATGAACGTCAAAATCGGTACTAAAATAGTCAGGAATCAACAGCAACTTTAAAAATAATGTGCTTATCCAGAAATTCCACAAGGAATAGCGCTTGGATCCCTCACCTTTTTCGGTCGCGGCAGCCTTCAGGACCTTTTTTGGCTCGTCATTTTTTTTTAACTTTGCCTTCTTTGTCAAAGCCATGTTTTGTCTCGAACGATCACCCTTCATCATAGGCTATCCAATAAACGTCGAATGCGTTGCTGGTCACTGCACAACTGTTATAACGTTCAGTTTTTTTTTCAGCGTGTGCAGTCAGTCCATCTTTCTACACTATGTACTTTTCAAAAATAATATTTCACTTTTCGGGAATTGTCCGCTATGAACAACTAAGTGATAACAGTAAAATTTAAGCATGCTTTGAAAAATAGGCTAAATAAAGGTTATTCACTGTAACTACAGAGTGAACTGAAACACTTATTTCTTAGTGTAGAGCAAGAGCTTTATAACCCACATATATCCTGCAATAATATAAGTAATGGACTACGAGGATAATCTAGAGGCTCCTGTTTGGGACGAACTAAATCATGAGGAAGATAAAACTCAGAGCGTCATTTCAAATTCAATTGAACCAGTTAGTCAATTATCTACACATGAAAAGGGAAAAGAAGAGGGAAGAAAAGATGAACTTGAGACCACAGCTTCACTTGTGAACAAGATAAGCTTGGATATTGCACCAGAATGGAAGGGCACCGGTTTGTCAGTGGCTGATAATCCGTTGTTAGAGGAGCATGACGATTCCAAAGCCGACGCTCTTATTAATTCTCTGGCTCCTGAACAGGATCCAATTGCTGACCTCACAAATAGCGCTACACAACTCATTGTAACAAGAGAATCTGGTGACGCATTGTTTACAGGCAACGTCAACTCTCCCTTAGTCTTTGATGATACGATATACGATGCTAGCACTTCTCCAAATACCTCAAGAAGCATTTCTGGAAGAAGATTCGGCAAGCCCCGCATTCTTTTTGATTCTGCCAAAGCTCAAAGAAACTCCAAACGTAATCATTCTCTGAAAACAAAGAAAACAACCGCTTCCAATAATACTACCAAAACACCTTTTACTGATCCGTTAAAGAAGGCTGAAAAAGAGAATGAATTTGTTGAAGAACCATTGGACGATAGAAACGACAGAAAAGAAAGCAATAAGGAAAAGGCCGCAGCTTCCGTTGAAAAGAATATCCTTGAGCAGGTGGATAAGCCCTTATATAATCTCCCTAAGACAGGTGCTAATACTGTAAGTCCTATCAAGGTCGAGGAAAATCCGAAAATGTTTGAAAAAACCAAGACTGGCTCAAAGGTGCTACCAACCGAAAAGGCTACGGCTTTCAAAGTTGAGGTGAAAGACCCGGTCAAAGTAGGAGAGCTAACATCCATTCACGTGGAGTACACTGTAATCAGTGAGTCAGCATTACTCGAGCTAAAATATGCACAAGTAAGCAGGCGTTACAGAGATTTCAGGTGGCTATATCGTCAACTACAAAGCAACCATTGGGGTAAAATAATACCTCCACCACCAGAGAAGCAATCGGTAGGTAGTTTCAAGGAAGATTTTATCGAAAATAGAAGATTTCAAATGGAAAGCATGTTAAAAAAAATAGGTCAAGATCCGGTTCTACAAAAGGACAGAGATTTCCTGCTATTTTTGACAAGCGATGACTTTGGTTCAGAGTCTAAAAGAACAGCATTTTTGACTGGGTCAGGCGCTATTAATGACAGTAACGATCTATCAGAAATCCGGATAAGTGAAATACAGCTACTCGGCGCTGAGGACGCCGCTGAGGTATTAAGAAATGGAGGTATCGATGCAGAATCACACAAGGGATTTATGAATATATCATTTTCCTCTCTACCCAAGTACAACGAAACAGAAGAATTCTTTACCGAAAAGAAACAAAAGATGGATGAATTAGAAGATAATTTGAAAAAATTGAGCAAATCCTTGGATATGGTTGACACCTCAAGGAATAGTTTAGCTGCGTCAACAGAAGAATTCTCTAGTATGATAGGAAGCCTATCGTCTTTGAATATAAGTGAGGCTAATTCGGAACTGTTGAATAATTTTGCTGATGTTCATAAAAGCATAAGAAGCTCTCTTGAGAGGAGCTCTTTGCAGGAGACATTGACTATGGGGGTAATGCTAGATGACTATATTAGGTCATTAGCTAGCGTAAAGGCAATTTTCAACCAGAGAGCCAAATTGGGGTATTTCTTGGTAGTTATTGAAAACGACATGAATAAGAAACACACACAATTGGGTAAATTGGGACAAAATATCCATTCAGAAAAGTTCAAAGAAACGAAAAAGGAATTTCTAGCATTAGAGAGAAGGTACAACCTTACAAAAACACAATGGCAAGAGGTTGGCGATAGAATAAAGGATGAATTTCAGAATTTTTCTATTGATAAAATTCGGGAATTCCGAAATGGCATGGAAATATCACTAGAAGCAGCCATTGAATCTCAAAAAGAATGCATCGAGCTTTGGGAGACATTCTACCAAACTAATCTTTAGAGGATCTGTGGACAGAATCTTCGGATGATACGTTCTTAAAGGTTTATGAATTAGGAAATTTTTCGTTTTATATTGTTACATACTATATAGTAGCAGAATGAACAGACCGTTTACAGCCAATGGGACGTAGCATCTTTATAAAGAGATTGCCAAATAAAGGCTTCGCTCAGGAGCATTTCGATATCCGTTTCAGTCCAGTCCTTAGTAGGAGGGTTTTGTAAGAAAGTTATAGTCTCTTGAAAATCCATTTCCATTAGCTGATCACTCCACTTAATGAGAAATGCAGCACAAACAAACACATGAAACTCATTGAGCGAAGACTGTCTCATTTTCCCACTGTCTTCAACTGCATTATTCGGGGTCATATTAGAAAGTGCTGTGGTGGGAGATTGGAAATCTTTTGTTGGTGTTACAAAACTTGCCACCCGAGGTTCTGTTGGAGTTACGGGGGCCTTGATGTCATTGGACGATATGGAATATGAAGAAGTGACCTCTTGTGAAGTTTCAGATAAATACGTATCCCACATTCTTATTACTGTGCCCATTTGGAATTCTCTCATTAAAAGGCAATTCATCCACCTGAATGCGAACTGTATAAATTCCACGTGCTCATTTTGAAAATGGTTATATAGATCAGCATCAATTCGTTTCACTAGCTGACTCAAATTCTTCACTTGCCTCAATATTCCTGGTTGTCCGTGAATATAGTTATCAGTAATTTGTTCCAGCAATTTGGTAAGACACCAAAACGTGTCTGCTTCCAAATCTGCGACCTGTTCATCTGTCATATACGTAGAGGGGTCCTTTATCTCCACATCATCTATTTGCGAAGGCGGCAGATATTCTGTGAGAAAAGTCTCGAAAAATGGTGTAACTAAATCGTTAATACCTTGCACATACCCGCTAGCAGGATGCCTAATTGCCCAAAGATAAAGTATTCGTTGTAAACTGTTCTGTACGGACTTAAACTGATATAGGGGAATATGAGGATTTGTTCTCGGTATATCTATCTCTATTTGATGCCAAGTTGGAATATCCCTTGAGTGCTGGTCAGAAAAGGTATGTTTTAGACCATCCCTATATTCTTTTCTCTTCCTTTGCAAGAAACCCTCTTGCCTCCTAGTGTTCACAGGCAAATATCCTATTAATAATTTCCAAACAACGGGCCTATGTATTTTTGGGATACCGTTCCAACTAATCTGGCGCAAATCTTGTTGATTTATGATTGTTTTATCCTTCAAAATATTGTCAAATTTAGAAATGCGCTGGATGATGGAGTTTAATTCTTGAACGTCCCGTTCGTTTTCGATTTCCAATTGAGTCTTCTTGGAATCATCAGTTTGTTCTTTTTGCAGCTGTGGTAATTGAGGGTATGTGAAAGAGGAGGAGGAATTCCGTACTGCGGAAGGTCCCGTAATCGAAGTCGAATTGATGGAGGAAGAGGTAGACCTTCGCGACAAAGTCCTTGTTGGAGCTATAGGTGTACCGAAGCCACCATTAGTGAGTATGGGGATAGGCATATTATAATCGTCAATAACAGCACTCCAATCCTCATCCAAATCTTTGAAATATCGATCACCCTTTTTGCTAGGTTCTGTGCTGTTACTAGAACCGTTGCCTACACTACCACTGCTACTATGGCGTGGTTGTTGATGGTGGTGATGGCGCTGGTGGTGCTGACGTAAGAGTAAAGCGGGCCGGGGACTTTCGTTACTTGCAGTGCTTAAAGTGGGGCTCACATATCGTAGAGGCGAATAAGAATTCGAGGTACGTCTAGTGCTTGCCTGTTGTTTTGCCATAGCCTCGAAATTACCGTCACTGGTCCTTCGATCTCTGTTTGCCGAGGAAGCGTAACCCGAGGGTAAACTAGTGGATTCAGTGGTATTCATTTTGTACAATGATGGTTTCTTGGAGGAAGTAACCGATGATATCCTCCAAGATTTCATTAGGGAAGTTACCAAACTGGAACTGTCTGAGGTGTGGTCCCGTTCATGCATTTCCTTTGCAGCAGATCTTACTCCCATTATACTTTTTAAACTTATTAAATTGTTAGTTTGGTTGTTGTTATTTATATCCTTGACCTTCTCCTCCAATAATGACTATAAAGATAAAAAAACAAAACAATTAATAGCAGGACAAAAGCCAAATACTATAAGAAATTGGGTTATGTGATATGCAGAAGATAGCAATCACTGTATGCCTCTCTGTTGCATCATGCATCATATGTTTGCTATTCTGTTCTGCCAGATAAATGGGCGAAATGATTCGGGGAGCTTTGCTGCGACTTGGTACCCGGCAAGCCGCGACCTATATTTTGCTTTAAACGAGTCCATCATGGATTTATCGCCATGAGGCGTAGTCAGTCAAGCGTGTCATAGATGGCTAGCACTGTAGAAGGTATAACATCGCCCTAGAATGGCTAAATAGTAGGTTCATACAGCTTTGTTCATCAATTGTTATCTAGTTCATCACCAAGAAAAAAGCAAAAAAGGAAAAAAAAATAAGAGACAAGATGGCCTACACAAGCACATCCTCTCAAAAATGGACGTTGCTTTCATGCTAGCGAAGATGGTGGCGTGCTAAGCTTAACAGCAATCAAATATTGTGTGCTATAAAATAGTAGCAGATCAAATACCAATTACATGTATTCGCGAATGGCTAAGGAATGCGGCTAAACAGAGGATTTGGATGAGCCTCAAATTGCAATCCCAGGTCAACGTCTTGTCTTCGTTGAAGTCTGCCTTCTTTACTGTGCGAATACCTTGTGTGAAGGTGTTGAGGTTTAAAAGAGGAATCTTTTTCGATTAAACAAGTAATTTAAGAAGCGGAGAAGAGCCGTAGTAAGTGGATGATTTACCTCAAGACACGCTAGCAGCACATATGAGTTAAGTGATCGTGCTGTTGCAAAACTTGGTAAGGCTCAGAATGAATTAGCGAATTCATCTTAGGAACATTAAAAAAATGGCTGCAAAAGTATAACTCCAGTATCTCAGGGTGAGATATGTCAATGTGATTACATACATCATCGTAAACATTCATAGAAAGGGTCCTCGAAACTCATATGGAACAACCTCACTGCGAGCACAGAACATTGCGCATACCAGGTATATCCCTGCCTTCCTTATATGAATTATCCAAACGTACAAATACCTGTACAATTAATTCAGATTCGACTTTCCGCACTTCCGTCATATGGTAGAAACTAGATCTTACATAATATATAGGATAGGCAGCATTCTGTAAATCAAGTTGACAAGTACATTTCGAAAAGAAGTAACTCTTTTAACGGTATGATAGTATAGTCAAAACAACCCGCTATTGCTCAACTCCGTAATACAACAGAAAATTAGCTCATAGTCAATTCTCTTATTCAGCAACCAAGCTAACCGGTGAATGTTAACAAAAGTAGACGGGAATATCACTATTGCCACCCTTCTTAACCCTATGTAAAAAAAAAAAAGATGGGAGAGTTATGTAGATCTACACTTCTTATATTTTCTGAGTTTTTCAAATCTGTGTGCCGGTGCTAAATTTATAAATCTCTAATCTCCAGCTTCCTGCCAATCTCTCGCACTAACAAAGATTGGGGTTCTCGCTTCTGATATTAAGTGACCTCGACTTTTAAAAAGGAACTTTCATTAAGTTTGTTTTGCTCTTTCAACCACGCGGTGAAATAAAGGGTTGTTTGATTCAACGCTATTCAAAAATTCTCTTATTGTTTACTGAGTGCCTACCATAAACACGTGAAAAGTAAATAGTATTGCAGGATATCATAAGGTTGAGCACTTATCACAGAATAACAATATTGCCGCCAGATAGGTACGGGACCCACCGGGTTCTCTTGCGATATAGATGGCGCAGAATAGTTCACAAAAGGATTGACAAAAATATGTCTCCTAACGAAAAAAAAAAATAAGAACCAATATTTCCTTTTCTTTATACAATTATTGATCCATACACAATAATGTCGATATCCTTCATTATGGATAATACTTGATAGTAATGTTTTTGCAAAGTGAAGACCGAGCTGGTAATGTTCTCAAATTTTAATATTTGTAATGAGATTTTAAATGAAAGGGTGAAGTTTTCTCTATATATATTTAATATCTTCCTTTTATTAAATTCTCTTTTCATCAGACAGCTTGTTCACTGGTAGCAAATGAGTGCTTTTCAGTATCTTTTTGATGAATGATTTCAAATACATTTGTGTTTTCTGAGCTAGTCTTAATCAACTCAGGTTGTTGGTCATCAGAGCTTTCAGGTTGATATTCGTGTCCAGTGGTGTAACATTCGCCCAACGTGTAAGCACGGATTTCTTCTTCAGAAATTTCACTGTATGGAACCATGCCCTTCTTTCTTGCTTCTTCGTCGGTGAATGCACCATAGTAATCTTTGTCATCATGTTTAACAGTAATTTTGAATGGGAAGAAGATACATAGCCCCCAGTAGACGAAAAAAGAAATTAAAAATGAGAAAAAAGAATCACCATAGAAAAACTTAACAATACCAGCATCGTGGAAATAGTTATTGTTGACTTCCCAAGCAATACCGGGTAGACCGGGAGCCATACCACAAACCCAGGCAACGACAGCTCTCCAGTTGACACCTTTAGTGAAATAGTATTCACCCTTTAAAATAAATGCATTAGTAATGGAGTACTGTCTCTTCCTAATCAGGAAGTTGTCACAAATCATGACAGCAATAATAGGAGTCATGACAACACCGAAAGAGCTCATGACAGTTAAGAAAGTGGAAGAGGAGTTGTAAAAGTTCCATGGCAAACAAGCCCAGGAGACACATGCAGCAAAGAGGGCGCCCCTCTTGATATCAACGTATTTGGGCAATAAACCGGCCATGTCCATACCACTGGCAAACCCGCAGTTGGAGATGGTGGAGGCCATTTGAGACATGGTAAAGGAAAGACCACAGAAGAAGGCGCCTGCACGAGCGCCTGCAGAATAGTTATTTGTCAACCAGTAGTGGAAGATATCCATAGGCATCCAAAATTGTTGACCGTATAATTTGTCACAGGTGGAGGCACTGATGACACCGAAGATTGGGACCAAAGTTGCTGGGATTAGTAATGCACAAACGCTACCGGTCCAGATAGCCCAATTGGAGGAGCCAAATCTCGAGTAGTCGCTTTGGTTTGTGGAACCTGGAGAGATGGAACCGAACCAGTATGAGATCATGTAAACCCAAGCCCATGCTCTTTTAGAACCAGTAACGGTAGAATGTGTGGAGATGAATAATTCACCAACACCATGGGCATTCTTAGTCAAGTAAATCACAATACCCACCATGGAGAAGCAAGTAGCCACACACGACCAAATTAAAATATAGTTCATATGATAGGGTTTCATGAAGTAACAGAGCGCGGTGAGGACGTGAAAGATAATGAAGCCGATCAACTCTTTGGTGGTCATGGCAACTTTCGGGGACAAAGTATTGGGCAGGTGCAGATAGTGGTGAGACCAGGAATCTAATATCATGTTGATAGAAAGACCACCCAACCAAGCATTGGAACCGTAATTGACAATACTCATCAAAATTCTGATGATAATACCAAAGGCTGAACCGTAAATTCCAAAGACGAATCTTTGGGCTAAAGTAAAACCGATCTTCCAATCATAACCGGGATAAGAATTGGCCATAGTAAAAATGATCGTCAAGACATTACCGAGAAGAAACGAAACAATGGTCTCTGGGTAACTTAGTCCAACACTTAGTGCAGCAGAACCACTCATCCATGTACCCGCAGTAAAGGACACAGCACCCCAGTACGCCAAATTAGACCAAAACCCCCATGTTTGATTTGCAGACTTGATAGGTTGCAAATCAGGGTTCCTCAGAAAATTCACGGCAGTCCTATTTTTGGCAGGGATTTCCAAATACCTCAAAAGCTTAGAGAATATAGTACTGAAACTCATGGATGATATAATGCTAGAGTCCGTCCTTTGAGAGTATAGTGGATATGAGTACAATAGAGAATAATATGAATTCTGCAATAGGAAATAACATAGGTAAATGTTCTTGATAACTCTGGAGTTTATAAGATTTTAACTTTCATATATGAAAATTAGAGAGGAAAAATAACACTACACTAGCGAATGCAAAATTTTTTCTTTCTCCGAAGAATAAACAGCAGTAGCAACACATGCTCACGAAAGTAGTGTTCTCCTTTTTTTAGAGGACGTCTGACCCAACTGAAAAGCTAGCTGCATGCAACCACGCTACATTGGCACACTATACCTGACGCCCGCGCTATATCCTGACGCCTGCGCTATATATTCTGACGTCTACACTATAACTACCATAGTACTGACTACTGTTTTGCGTAACCCGGCGCGTGTTCTCTTCGAGCACGGATATTCTGTCGTTTATTTTCTTCCTTCTTTCTGTTCCATTACTTAAAAGGAGGTACATTATTTGATTCGAAGGCCCGATGGACAAATTCTCCTCTTTCATAGAGATTAATAAGGCGGTCAGCAGGAAACGCCTATTGCCAACCGTCTTGCGAACCGACCGGTCACTGCGCGCGATCATGCGTCCACGCGCTTCTGTGGCGACGGACGACTAGGACAAGACATTGGTACACTTACGCCTGGCGCTCAGAATGTACTCACGCAGACGGCCAAATCGTGTGATGAAAAGGAATAATCTTTGCTATGTTAATGATCACAAGACGCAGTTACATGGATGCCTTGGCACCAACACGATGTTACAGCAGGACATTCTTGTCGTCCTGTGCCAGTAATTCCTTTGCTTATCGAGTATGCCTCTAAAACGTCAGTCTTGGAGGCATGGCCTTCGTATTTTTTTTCTTTTAGCTTTGCTTTATTTCTCTACGCTGGAACGAATATATTATTTTTATTATTATTCAATGATTTTTTTTATTTTTTTTTTGGACTCATTCAAGACACTTTGGGGATAATGACGTCCCCAATGAGATATCCAGAGTGTTAGGCTGCAAGTAAGTGCCTCTACTAGCTTCTCACTCTTGATATGATTACGTACTTAAATCTTGCTTATATGTTATACAATGGTGGCGTCAGTGCCAATGCCGTTTGCATCCGTGAGGAAGATGGCTCGCTCTCGGCCATTGCTTTGGGCGGTGCCGTAGTTCCTGTCCGCCTTCATTTCGGCTTCGCGGTGTCTACGAGAGCATTCATTTTATGTCGCGGCAGCTGCTTGATGGTTTCCCATCAGACACAAGGGCAGACATCGGGAAATTTTATCTGGAGGACCATTAATCCTGAGGCGGAGAAACACTGAGCAGCTCAGTCCCATGCCAGGATTGTCAATTAGCCCTTGGCATCCTCTGAACAGCATGCTAAAAAGTGCTTGAGCACGTATTCGTATACTTTTGTTTCCAGGGGTGGAAAATTGGCTTCAGGTCCCAGGCTTACGACGAGGTGTATGGGGATGCGCCTTATCGTCATGAGACCCGCTTCGTAGAAACTCGAATTTGTTGTTACTTGTGTTTTCAGGTAGGAGTAGCGAGGCCGCGTACAATGTGCCTTTGGATTTGTCGCCTGCAGCGGCGGCCGCGACGGTTGATGCAATTGTGCTTGCTCTTCAACTAGAGATTTCAGCCCATTGCATGTAGAAAGCGTCGGTTTCCAGTTCAGTGTATGATATGAATCCCTTTATATTAGTGTCTCTGCTGCGTCCAGTGGTTGCTTGGCGTTGTGCTGAAAATACCAGCATTGCTGGCAGGGGCAGTGATCTGTACTGCGATGTCGTCGTTAATTTCAGACCTGTCACCTTTTTACCCTTTCCCGTGGTCTCAGTATTTTTTTGTAAATGTTAGGTGGCCTCTATCCTATTAGAATGTTGTTGCTTCATTTTTCTTATTATCTCTTATTTATGTATTTGCTAAAATTCCTCAGGCACAAAGTTTCATATTTTTACAAAACTATTTACCATGCAGATTCAGCGTTGAAAATTGACAGGTAGCATACGATACGACACTACTTTGACAATCGTTCTTACCACCAGAGCGGTTCCTCCTGTCATGACCGCGCTACTTTGGTTTCTTAATTAATTTCAAAACATTTTTTTGTTAAAACCTGGCAAATGTACCACCTGCTCGAAGATCTATACGGTGAAACGGTGGAGTTCCTACGAATTTTCTTGAGAATAGATTACCCAAAATTTTCAAACATTTGGACGACCATTGCGTCATCGGACAAGCTTTAAGCATACGGCAAAAATATTATCTCACTATTTTCTTTTTATATCGCTTGGCCTGGACACTTTTTTTTGAAGAATTCTTGTATTTCATTAAGGTCCAAGCTATCCTAAATAATGGAAACAGGAATTTCGGAACTAAACAATAAAGTAATTCAGTCAGGCATCCATACTATTGGAATGAACTTCCAATATCATCTTTTGACTAGTGTTCATGTTACTCGTATATTATCACATGCGGTGTAAGAAGATGACATAAAGATTGAATAACAGTCATCAAATTAATGGAAGCTGGAATGAACCGCCAACAATTATTAAAATATTCACAAAATTCTCACATACTAAGGAAGACAGAACTTTATCCGAGGTATTCAATATTACGTGTTTCGTAGCGGTTGTTTCATAGAGGTCTCAATCAAACGATTAAGAAAATGAATATTTACTAGTGCTGAGATACGATGACATAGCTGACACTGAATTAAAGGGATTACAAATTAACATGGGCGTGTGGTCTAGTGGTATGATTCTCGCTTTGGGCGACTTCCTGATAGACGGGAAGACAAAGCATGCGAGAGGCCCTGGGTTCAATTCCCAGCTCGCCCCATTGTTTTTTGAGAATTTATTGTAGATTGGTCGGGTAACGGTATATGTTTAATTTTTTCAAGGCCGTTTTGTTTTGTAAACAAAGAAATTTCACAAAGTGAGCGTCTACTAATATTTATTATGCCATTTCCACATAACAACAACTGGCAGGCACAGGGATACATTGCTTGCACACACACACATATATATGTTTAATTGGATATAGAGGGGCTATCGATTGACCATGCCGAAGAGAAAAATAGCTCCGAATAAGGAAAGCAGCAGGCGTACGGTCTCTCACGATGATTTAACCCCACAAATACAAGAATTTCAAAATCTAATGGATCTCGAATCGCAGAAAGTAGAGAACATCAGACAGTCGTATTCGAGACAAAACTCCCTGCTGGCCAAGGATAACTCCATACTGAAAATCAAAGTCAATAGCTTGGAGAAAAAAATAAGCCAGCTGGTACAAGAAAATGTGACTCTACGATCTAAGACCTCTATAAGCGAAGCTATCTACAGGGAACGGCTAAATAATCAACTACAAATCATTGAAAATGGTATTATTCAACGATTTGACGAAATCTTTTATATGTTTGAGAACGTTCGTAAAAACGAAAATTTACCCAGTTCAAACTTAAAATCTTTGTTGAAGAGAACAAGTTCCAGGTCAAGATCATGTTCATTGTCGTCGCCCACATACTCAAAAAGCTACACTGGACAGTCGAATTACCAGAATAACCCCTCGCATGAATCAAGTTTGAATAAGGATGACGGTCCGGATCTTGAGCCCAAGGCTAAAAAAAGGAAGAGCTCTAGGCGGCAATCCATGTTTATATCCACAAGTTTAGAACCTGAAAATGAAACCGTTGAAAAGGAGCCGATAACGACAGATGCTTCTGTGGAGGTATCTGCAGGATTACACGAGCCTACGCAAGTGGAGGAAACAATAGATGCATTAAACGTTGAAGAGGAAAATAACGATTCTGTCAGTAATTTTACCAATTCAATTATAGAATATTCCATACCAGAGGAGAATCCTACAGAACCCGACCATTCATCTTCTAAACTCGAAATATTCAATGATAGCACAAACATGCTAAACATTGCGTCGTCAGATCCTTTACCGCTACCTTTACCGGCTCCATCGGCCACTTTACCTGCTACCATTGGCGATACTGCAGCGGTCTATTCTTCATCAAGTTCTTCTACCAACTCTCACCCAAAGACCAAAATTAAGCATTCCATGAAGCCGCCTAGGATAGAATTGAAGAAGAAAGTTATCGACGAAGTTATGCCCGTGAGTAATATGAGCAGTAACAGCGAAATATCATTTACGAGAACAAGAAGAACTCGTGGTAAAGCTGTAGATTACACATTGCCTTCATTAAGAGCCAAAATGAGAAGGCCCTCAGAGAAACTTGTGGATGCTACTACTGTGATTGATATACATGATTTACAAGTTTCCAAAAGAAATAGGGAAACTTCACCTAAAAGGAAAAGTTTACCCCATGATTCAATACCCGATGAACCGCAACTGAGAGAAGTTGTCGTCTCAAAAGATTATGGAACTCCAAAAGAGACGGGAACAAAAGACGAAGTACACGACGAGACCTCTCATCTAATGACTACCGCCAACAACAACAGTAGCAACAGCAACCAAAAAAATGAAAAAAAACTAATTAGCAATAATAACCCCCCAAAATCGTCGCCTTTACTTGACATTACCAATAAGTCTGAGAATAAGAAAAAATCAATAAGAACTAAAAAATTGTTCAAAAATGCAATTGTCAATAATTTATCAGATGAAAATTCGACTGCACGACGCTCGAAGTCGTCAAAAGGAATCATTGATAATAATACTAGTAATAATAACAATTACAACAAGAATCGCGACAGCAACGATTCCAACTTTAGTAGTGTTAATAATAAATCCGTTAGCTTTCGATTAAATGAAGATGATTTAGCAATATTTGACTTATTTGGAAACGGTAAGACAGTGAAACATCAACCAAAAACATACCGTACCAAAAAATGATATATAGTCTTTTTGCCTTGATGTTCCTTAATAATTTCTATATTTTTGCATAATAAACCATTGTATTATATACATTCAATTCTTTTGTGTATATATACTTAAGTATATGATTTTGTTTCTCCTCTTGCTGCTGATTATACGCTCATTTTCATTTGAATTCTTGGGTGAGGATTATAATCTTCAATTTCGAAGTCTTCCAACTTGAAATCATCAATGTCTTTTATGTCCCTTCTAATCTTCAGTTTCGGGAATGGTCTTGGATCTCTGGTGATTTGTTCTTTCAAGGCTTCAATGTGGTCCTTATAAACATGTGCATCCCCCAGAGTATGAATAAACTCACCTGGCTCCATGTCGACAACTTTAGCAATCATTCTAGTCAACAGAGCATATGATGCAATATTAAATGGTACTCCCAAGCCCATGTCACAAGAACGTTGGTATAACAAACATGAAAGGCGGGGCTTACCAGATCCGTCTCCTTCTTTGGGGAAACTGACATAAAATTGTGAGAAAATGTGGCATGGTGGCAAAGCCATCTTGTCAAAATCAGCTGGATTCCAAGCACTCATAATAATTCTTCTATCATAAGGATTTGTCTTTAGTTTATGAATGACCTGCTTCAATTGATCAATACCCTGTCCAGCATAGTCGTCATCACACGTCTTGTATTTAGCGCCGAAATGCCTCCATTGGAATCCATAAACGGGCCCCAAATCCCCCACTTTCCTATCTGTGAACCCCATCTTATCTAGATATTCACGGGATCCATTACCGTCCCAAATCTTAACACCTTGCTTAGACAAAAGGTTAGCATCTGTATCACCGGCCAAAAACCATAATAATTCAAGTATGATACCCCTGGTAAAGACCTTCTTTGTCGTTAGTAGCGGGAAAGTATCATCATGTAAACTAAAACGCAGCTGGGGTGGTGCGAAGAGACTTAACGTACCAGTGCCTGTTCTGTCTGGTCTAAATTCACCTTCATTGATAATTCTTTTGCATAGATCAAGATATTGCTCCTCTTCTTTGTTCTTTCCATCCATAGTCATTCTGTACTGGTCTGTTTTGACACTATGCCCTTGATTCTTTATTGTTTGAGACACACACAGACGACACCTAGGAGTTTGGAAAATACAATCATTGCTGTACCATGAGTAAGTATTTCAGCAAACGCGTTTTTTTCATTTTTTCCATTTAACGCGTCACCATATATGAAGTCCAAGAGGAAAGGTCAAAAAAGCAAGCACCTCTTCCAGTCTGTTCAATGTGGTCCTACATTGTGCACATAAAGCAACTTTCTTCAGAATGGCTGCAGCATAGTTAAGGAACCCTTGCATATTTTGTTGTTCTTTCCGTTGAAACTACTTGCCTATCTGAATCTTGCATCATGTCCTTTACTAACAAGGAAGAAAAGCAGCTTGTCTGCATGATCCATCTTGGAACGTAGATACGTATCATATAATGGTGAACAATTCCTACCTTTGCTAGCGTCCATCTGAAGGGAACGTTGCAGTATTAATTGGAAAACTTCAAAGGAGAAACAACTCTGTTACCCTGCCCAATTATGTGATTAGATTACTAAGAATCAACTAGAATACATGCATAAACGCCTACTGCCATCTCTCCTGGTAGTCGATACTCAGCCGTAGGAGCAGTGAAGAACACATCGATTCGTAATGCCAGACTTAACACCAATATTTCGTAAGTATGTCGCTGTTATCGATGATGCTAGAAAAGAGCAAAGCGGTATAGATGATCAAGTAGAAGGGAAACAAGAGAACTCTGGGAATTCTGATGGAAAGCGTGAAGTGGTTAGTGATTCGTTCATTAAGGAGTGTGCCAAATTATTGAAGTTCCTCATTGAATTAAACAAAGTGATAAAACAGATTGAAAAAAACTATTTGGATGATTTAAATATGAGTGATGTAGAAAAGGATGAGTTTGACATGGAATGCAGGCTGCAAATCCAACAATATTTTAAGAAGTTTGAATTTCTAGAGAATTACGAAATGGAAAGGCATAGTTTGTCGCTGAAAAAATATCAGTCAAAGCCTCACAGATGGTCGAATTTACTTTCCAATAAAAAAGACGGCGGTAAGCATCTAATGCATCCACAAGACGTAGAAAATGGCGTCCATGAATTCAGACTAGGTATCCTACGGTGCTTAAATTTGTGGATAAAATATGTTTCTTCCAAATTTACAACCATTCAACAGGAACGATTGATACTAGAGAATAAGATGAATTTTAATTCAACACCTCTACCTACTTTGTCCAACAATGGGAATGATTTCTCTGCGGATGCAATAGACATTTCAGTATCACAATCTGCTCCCGTAGAAACTGTACAAGACGAGGTAAAACATTACGAAGAAACGATATCCAAACTAACCCAGGAGCAACTACAAGTATTGGAGACAGAACATTCGGAACTGCTAAATCAAAAAAATGAGCAATTGAAAAAAGTAGAGACCATAAACAAAACAATCTTAGACATTGTTAATATACAGAACGAATTGTCCAATCATCTAACAGTACAATCTCAAAATATCAATCTAATGCTGAACAATCAAGATGACATTGAATTGAATATTAAAAAGGGAAATAAGGAGTTGCGTAAAGCGAAAAGAGCTGCTGGGAGAACTGCTAAAATGACCACTTATGGTGCCATTATCATGGGTATCTTTATTTTGTTCCTAGATTATGTAGGTTAATACCGCTTTTCATAAGATATATGTAAAAAGGGTTACAAGAGATCAATATATCATCAACCTATCACTACTGATTTTATAAATTAAACAATAAGTATAAATTCTTAGTTGTACGTTTATTGGCATATAATTCTGCCAGCTGCAATGACTTTATGATCTATTGATGTTAAAAAAATATTGTTGGTAACGTATTTGGAATCAATCACCTTGAGAGCAAAGTTTGGTTCCATGATTTCGACCTCGACAATTAGTGACTGATTTGGATTAATTGAGGTGTCGTTAGTTCCATGAATTTTCACCAATTTGACCGCGCTGTATGTCAAATTATGGTAAAGAAGCAATTCAGAACCCAAGTGTAGGCGACCATTTAGTGCGCGCGTTTGGAATGACAACTTTATTAACCGCAAAGATAACAACTTTAATGTATTTGGTAAGTTGGGCAATAGAGTATTCGCCTTTCTAGAGTGAATTATTAAATCGTCCTTATGAATGTGAAATTCCTTTTTCGCGAGGTCTTCAGTATTATGAATCTTGACAAGAATCTCCAAAATGTCAGATTTCACACCGACTGTTAAATTGTTTTTTATATTAGTCTCCAATATTAGTTTTGATTTCTTCATTCTTGTAATTATACCATAATAGTGGATCTCTTCATGTTGCGTATGAATTTCAATTGTCTGGCCTGATTGAATATAGCCGCTTTTGATAAGAACTTTGAGCGACACATGATGTGTCTCCGCTGTTGGTTGGGAAACAGACGATTGCAGTATTAAGCCTATAAATGGCTCTTCCAAAGTTGTTTCTATCTTGTTCATATTAAGCTCCATCAAGAAATAGAGTTGAGAGAAAAATGTTGGACCTTCATACCATTCAGGAACATCATTTATAGCGTCAAATTCTGATTTATACTTAGACTTCGTAATTTTTTTAACATTATTCAAATTTGAACCTAATAAACCGGAACACGGGATAAATTGGAATTGTGCTTCTTTCCATTGAAAGTTTTCGGTCAACACATAAGTTAACTCAGACTGAATCATTTCTAGTCGTTGCTTGTCCCAACTAATTAGATCTGCCTTATTCAAAAGAATTATCAAATGCTTCTTGCACGCGGAGATTTCGTTTAAGTATGAGATCACTTTTAAAATTTTATAAATCTGATTATTTGGACCATCTAATGACTTCTCCCATGAGTCATAATTACAATCAATAACCAATGCATAAACTTCTGGATCAAACGTCAGAATTGAGTTAACGGTTTCTTTATCAAAATATTGGATATTGCCAGGCGTGTCAATAAGTGTCAAGGATGATGATGGTGGTAATAAATTATTCTTTATTTGAACGATTTTCTTAAACATGGAAAATCCATTCATTCTCTCTGTTTTGGTATTGTCTAGAATGATCTTGAAACTATTTGAGGGTATGGAATCCAAATTGCTACTTTTTTTTTGTAATTCCCTCATCGACGGTATAGAAATTTCGTTTAGCTCATATAAAAGATGACCAAGCAAAGTGGATTTGCCTGAATTTGTAGCGCCGAGAAACAAACATGTTAAATTCAAAGGATGGGTTGCGATGAATGAATGAATATCAATTGACTCAGTAGGTGCTGTTTGAAGGTTAATTGATTCTTTTTTTTCGGTCTTGAGCGGTGACTTGATATTCAAATTTTCTAATTTTTCATTGAAAGCATTCAATTGGGCTGATAGTATTATATCATCGGGGCTTGGTCTATTGAAATTTTCAATGGCTACGTTACGAGATTTTTTCGGCAGAGTGGAGGGTACGAAAATGCCAAGGAGTTCATCGTAATGCCTTTTCAAAGACAGAGATGATGATTTTGATGGCGATAGCAGTATTTCTGTACTTGAGGCGCTTTTTCCACCGTTCATAATAAAGTTTGTTAATGCAAAATCGTCAGCTTGGTTTACGCACGGATCGTCTTTCAATAAACAGTAACGATTTATTTCGTTTATAACGTCCCATGATTCTTCAACGTTTAGTTTAACACCAAATGATTTCCCTTTCGTAGAAAACTCATTTTCTTTGCTTTCAGGCGTTACTGATTTTTCTTGCCTCTCCAAATCACTATTTGATTTCTTTAAGGCAGACAATTTTAAACTTAATGAAATAGTATGCTGATCCGAGATACAATCGCTCCTTTTTATCTTGTCTTTTGCAAGAAGGCTCTTCAGATCTTTCTTTCTAATCTCAGCATTCCTATCTTTAGTTCCTCTATTCTTATGTAGTCGTTCAAGTAAGGAAGCACTTTTAGATGTATTCTGAGATTGGTCTGCATTTGAGAGGCCTTTAGACTTTTCTACCCTTTTTCTTGCTAATTGTTCTAATAAAGACATGTCCGGTGATACTATGAGTTTCAAATACCACTTTCTCACACGTACAATGTAGAGGGCTCTAGAGATTCATACCGTCACTCAGTTATATTATAATACTTATACACTCCGGTCCGGGTTATACAATACTTTGACGTGGAATTGAAAACTGGAAAAAAACTCCACTAGTTGAAGTTAGTATCAAATGAAGAGGCTCATTATCGTCATTCTTTCTTCTTGAAACAATCTCAAGAGGAGCCAAAGCAAAAGGTTGCTTAATATATAATATCACGGCAATGGGAGACTATGATAGTGCCAAATACTGGGCCAAGCAGGGAGTTCGTCGAGGGTTACAGAAAACGCGCTACTACTGCCAAATATGCCAAAGGCAGTGTAAAGATGCAAACGGGTTTCAATCGCATAATAAATCGCCGTCGCACCTAAGAAAGATTAGTCAAGTGACAGCTGAGGATGCTAAGCGCTACAATGACCAATTTGAGAAGGGCTTTCTACAGTTATTAAAGCAGCGGCACGGGGAGAAATGGATAGATGCCAACAAGGTATACAACGAGTATGTCCAAGATCGCGACCATATACATATGAATGCGACCATGCATCGCTCTTTGACGCAGTTTGTCCGTCAACTAGGTCGCGCGGGCAAGGTAGACGTTGATATGGATATTGATGACAAATCGGAGAGCGTTGAAGGTCCCTTGCTCATCAGGATCCATCCATCATCTTTGTTACCAGCTTCTGAAGATGGACTGTTGCAAAGTCAACAAGAAGAGCAGGAAATCATAGCCGCCGAGCTTTTGAAAAGGCAACTCCGTCGTGCTAAGCGACAAATTGAAGAGGTAAACCGCTCATCTCAACCAGAGATTAGATCGGAAATAAGCGGGAAGAGCACTTCGGAACCGGTTCGAGTCACCTTCCACGGCAATGGTCGGGTAAATAAAAAGAAAAAGAAGGTCCCTCCACGGAAAGACGGTATCAAGTTCCGTTGAATGAAAATTTTTCTTTCAAGCGATGAGGTTAGCAAAATTGTTCAAAAAATAAGCCTAAATGTGTTTAGAAGGTAGTGAGAATTGATATCCCAAACTGTTCATATTTGTATACACATATTAAAGGAGATGATGAGTAATGGACACGTTAAATTTGATGCGGATGAAGGTGCAGCCAGCGCAAGTGCTGTCACAGATAGACAAGATGATATGCTGGTAATATCAAAAAAGAACAAGGAAGCGCATCTAAGTAGTGATGAGGAAAGCGATGACGATGATGCTCCACAAGAAGAAGGACTCCACTCTGGAAAAACTGAGGCAGAATCACAGATTATTCAGAGGGAAGAAGCTATAAGGCTAGAACAGTCACAACTACGGTCCAAGAGAAGGAAGCAAAATGAATTATATTCCAAGCAGAAAAAATTAGTGAATGGAGCAGAGGCCACTGATGAGATAATTGCTGAGCTTCCTAAAGAGTTGCTAGAGAATATAGATCAGAAGGATGAAGGTAGTGTGCACAGTCCATCTTCAAGACATGTAACCTTTGATGAATTGGATGAGTCAGACGAAGATGAAGATGAAGAGACATTGGCCAAAGTCATAAAGGCTAAAAAACGGAAAACACTAAAAAATCTAAGAAAAGACTCGGTGAAAAGGGGAAAATTTAAAATTCAACTATTATCCACCACACAAGATTCTAAAACATTGCCGCCAAAGAAAGAATCGTCCATCATACGTTCAAGAGATCGTTGGTTAAATAGAAAGACTTTGAATAAAGGGTAATATATAGCATACAACATAATAAATAATAGTACAACCACAACATAAATCATAATGTTCATCTATCTATAATGAAACAAAGAGAATATATACCAACGTTTAGTAGTCTACTCTTCAGAAATGCAGTACGATATCACCAATGGTATGCAAACACCTGTTAAAACATAAATGGATTCATCATGGGGTAAAACGACTTCCTGTTCCACGCTCAGATCATGATCGTGGGAACCTCCACCAACAAATGCTGTGAAAGACGCATATAGTAAACTACCACCACTCATAAGCAAAAGATTTCCACTAATCCAATCCATCGTAGGTGAATGGCTCAAATTTAAAAGTGATAGCACTATGTATCCGATCGGAGTCGATGACGCAAACAAGAAAACGTTGCACACTACCTCCCATTTCAATAGGTTTTGTCTCGATACCATCAAACTAGTGAGAGAAAGAACCGCAGGGATCTTATGAATAACTATAGCAATTAACACCACTATAAGCAGTGAATCATTATTCGTTGTCGTACCTAGTGCAATCCCATCGGATAATCCATGAATGAATAACGCAAATACAACGTTGTTTTGTATTAGGTTCATCCATATTTGTCTTGGATGGTTTATTATATCTTTCCAGTTTTGGAATTTGACAGCATCGTGCGTATACACCGTTTGCTTTCCAGAAATCCATAGTGTAACCAACCTATCGAGAACATAAACGCCTATAAACCCAATAAGTAAATTCACACCAACGTTTCCATTGTGTTCAACACACGCTTTGATGCCTTCCGGTATTACTAACATGAACGATGTACCTAACAACATTCCTATACCGAATTGTGATAAAACGGCAATTTTGACACGGTAACTGGTAACCTCATCGTCAATCGTTTGGGTATCGATATTCGTAGTAAGATCAGAAACTGAATCACCACCTTCTTGGTCAGCGATAATGGACCTTTTTTGTTTATCAATATAATACAATGGGATCAGCCCTATGAGAAAGGTTGCAATCAAAAGAAAACTCGCCAATAGTACTACCCCCCAAAATTTCATTATTGTCGTTCTTGTAACAAATCAGCTTTAATCCGCACTTGTTTAAAGAGGGTTCGTCCAGCTGAACTATTTGTCGTTATTTTTCTACAGTTATTTCTCGAAAAACATTATAAATAGACATGCAAAATGGTCAGCCTTGTCGTATAAATTTATTACCAAAAACAAAAAATACACCCCGATGTCTTCCCCAGGGGATGCAGGCGTGGCTATAGATTCCACCGTTCTGAAAGCAATTGAATTAGGAACGAGACTTTTTAAATCTGGAGAATATTTGCAAGCGAAAAGAATATTCACGAATGCTTTAAGAGTATGTGATTCTTACTCTCAGGAGCAAATTGTGCGCATCAGAAACGCGTATCAATTAGATACTGCGAGACCGGATAAGAAACAATTATATCATCCTAGATATTTAAAGATATTGGACAACATCTGTGCGTGCTACGAAAAATTGAATGATTTGAAATCCTGCTTAAGCGTATCACAAAGGTTACTTAAGTTAGGACCAGGTAATATCAAATGCTATATACGATGTACAAGAACATTGATAAAATTAAAAGACTGGAAGGGGGCCTATAAAACATGTTCTCGTGGACTGCAATTATGCGATAACGATAGTCCTCATTTAAGACAACAAAAACAATTCATTAAAGACAACATGGTGCAAAAACAGGATGACAAGAGAAAGTATATAGATCCATTAGAAGAGACAAAAGCAGTAAAGAGGAAAAAAACCAGTAATGTTACACAATTGCGACAACCAAAGAAGAAGATAAAAGATACCAGCGGGAAAACTGATTTAGTTGGCAATTTACCGATAGAGGTGCTACCTATCATACTCCAAAGATTTACCAGTAGAGAACTCGTTATGCTGTCGTTAGTTTGTAACAAATGGAGAGACAAAATTTTATATCATTTAGACTGTTTCCAAGAATTTAATTTGACAGCAATCACTTTTAAAAATTTTGTAAAATTCATGGATTTTTTACAGCAGAATTTCACCAGGACATACAGAAAATACAATCTTTCACAACTGAAAATTACTTCCAGAATTACTTCCGAAGAGTTGCGAATAGCTCAACTGTTATTTAGTAAAATGCCAAAGTGTATAAACTTCGAACGGCTCATACTTTCAATGCCAACGCTAACTACAGCACAATTCATCAAGTTGATGGTTAGAGAAAGCGCAGGCTTTTTTTTAGAATTGCTGGAATTATCTCTCATGATAACTTATAGGCCTGATAAACAACATGAATGGGAGATACTCCAGAATTGTCCTCTGTTGAAAAAAATAGAATTAATTTTTGTGAATTCATTGGTATCCATCTCCAACAGAAATAATAGCATTGGAAGCGATAGCAGTTTCAATATGATGACCGGTGATGCCAATATGCAGACGTCCGCTGAAGATCAAGATGAACAAGGGATCATACAAGAAAAAGTTATTTATAATGAGCTAGAAAAGATAACGTTGATATGTGACAAGAAGAAAATTAAGAATTTCCCACTTTGCCGTGCTCTATCAAGAGGCCAGTTTCCTTTATTGCAGAAACTGACAGTAACCGGTGTAACATTTCCCATGAATAATCAAGGCATAATAAACTTTGAATGGTTATTGAACTTCCCAAACCTAAAAGAACTATGGATAGAAGATAACGATAACTGTGAACTTAGCAGGTTTCTGCAATTGTTGAAACGTTCAAATGTCTGGAGAAACTTGAAGAAGTTGACCTTTAGAGAGAACAAACTATATCCAATTATTGATTTAGATGAAGATTTACCCGCTGCTAATAACGATGAGATGCCATCCGTTCTATTCTAC
Organism: Saccharomyces paradoxus; assembly: GCF_002079055.1. Taxonomy (NCBI): domain Eukaryota; kingdom Fungi; phylum Ascomycota; class Saccharomycetes; order Saccharomycetales; family Saccharomycetaceae; genus Saccharomyces; species Saccharomyces paradoxus. The sequence continues at coordinate 465,412 of NC_047501.1, forward strand.
AGGGAGAATCTCCAAAACCTGGAAATGTTGGATCTAATGGGGACGTCAATGAGTGGTTCTGCGTTGAGTAGATTATGCGAACAGAAGTATCTGGATGGTGAGAAGTTAAGAAGTTTAAACATTGGGAACTGTCCCAACATCCAATTCCCAAATAATCATGTCCACACAGCAAGGATGGTATTGGATGTGAATTCAGTTTTAAAGAGACTCTCCAAATTAGAAGAGATTAATTTATCACACCTTAGCTCCTTGAATGATAGTACGATGAAGTCATTCATTATCAATGTACCATTTTTGGAAAATTTGAAAAGGCTTGATATTTCGCACAATTTTGAAATCACAGGAATATCAATATACGAATTTTTAAAAAAATTTCAGTTGGATCACGACAACGACACAGGAGGTCAGCCACTGACATATTTAAATATCGACGGCTGTTCTCAAGTGTCCCATATCACAGTTAATATGATCCGAGCCCAGAACTTGGTTACTCGAGTGGATTGTGTTTATGAAAGGGACGTATGGAAACAATTTGGAATTAATTCATATTCGTACTCATAGATTAGTGACTCACTGATGATAATACAGTATCCTTCGAAAATTACTTAGAATATTTAATACAATGAAATGCTATGTGCCTTTGGAGTTGATGGAAATGAGAATATAGAAAGCTTTTTATAAAAATATATATATTGTTGTCCAGTTTTAGTTTTGGAAAATGTCTGAATTGTTCATGAAATTATCGTTTGTGGCTGCCGACATAGCCTCCATGGGGAACTTACTTGGATTGAATAAAGTGTTATCAAATGAACCGTTTTCAATGGCTGGTATAGGGAAATCTTCTGAGTTTGTTTGAACATCATAAGAGGAAATTGTTCCAGATTTTTTTCTATTTCTCCTCATCTCTGTCGACATATTTTGATTATAATAAGAAGATCTTTTCTTGAATGGAGGGCGTGATGGTATCTTCAATGGAGATTTCTTTAATCGTAAATTAGACGCGCCAATGGCGAACGACAAAGAATTTGCCTTTTGCCTTGTACCCTGTATCGATGAGGACTTTGAACGTTGTGGCGATATGGAAGGAGACGGAGAAGGTGACAAAAACTCCACTTTTCTCTTGTTGAAGGCAGAAGATGGGGAAGGTAGTGTCTGAAGAGGAAATCTCACCGCTGTTTTATTGGGGGACTTGATGATTGATAACGAATTGGAGGAGGATTCTTCCAAGTCAACTCCCGGCAAGTCAGCATCCATTATGGACAAAGACTTGATTTGCTCACTGAATCGAGGCTGATAAAATTGTAAAGGGTTTTTTATTGAGGAAGAGATGATAATTTTCTCCTTTAGAAAAGTGATGGCCTTATCCAGAGCGAATTCTTGGCCACAGTTATTTTGAATCATGGATAATTTCGGCCAAGTAGCTCTTGCGCCTAAAGTAGTTTGGTGCAACAAGAAAAGTTGGGATGGGTTCTTTAATACTTCGTGGAATTGGCCAACCATCGATAGATCGGGTAAGATAGTGACATTACCGGAATATTGTTGTAAGAAAAGGTGTTTCAATTTCGTCATTAAATATGGATGGAACTCAAACTCCTTTAAAATGTCTAAGAAATGAATAGTTTCGTTGGAAAAAAATTTGAAAATCTTTGTTACTTGGTTTCTGAAACGAGCGGTAATTTCCTTTTCAATTTCACCTCCAACACAAGTGTTTGAAAATTTCAAAAGCGGGAACACATGTATATTCACCTGGCATGCGATAATGTGGTCGACATTGAACATTTCTGAAAGACGAGAAATGGGCATGTCATTATCTACAGATCCATCCATGAATTTCATGTTCGATAGATGTAAATTGGTTGCCCCCCATTCTTTAATTTTACCTGTGTGAGGGTCTTTCTCGAATAATGGTGTGGAGGGGAAAACTCCAGGCAGCGAGCAAGATGCGCATACAGCGGACCAGATGAGAACGTTTGGAGCAGTAAGGTTGTTTAGTAGTTTTGGTTGTTCGTATATGGATGCAGGAGAGACTGTGACATTCAAGATTTTGCCCGTCTTATTGTAGGCTTCCCTAAAGGTCAAGTTTCCCAAAAACGAAAGCATCGTGTTAATTAAAGGTTGGTTATTGAACCAGGTACCATTTTGGCAGAATCTCGATATCTTGATTAGTAAGTTTTCGTTGGGGGATTTGGAATTGTCATCGTTGAAGATATTAAATTCCATATTAAGTATATTGGTCAACAAGGAGGGAATTTCCTGAGTCGTGTGGACACAAAATATGCTGGCGACGATGGCGCCAGCACTGCTACCGCTAATAACTCTAGGCATTAGGTCTGATTCAAAAAGGGCGGCAAGAACACCGATATGGAAAAGCCCGAAGGTGCTGCCGCCACTAAGCACGAGAGCCGTGCGGCCTATGTTTCTTCTTGTTTGTTGCAAGATACCCAGGAGATAGTGGTCATTCATATATGACTGATGGATGAGTGCGGTGAGTACCGCTTGAGACTCTTCTAGATAGTCGTGTATAATTTGTTTCGTGCCAGTATGCGAGTGCCTGTAAAGATTAACGTTATTCATGTTGCCAAGATTACGGACCCACTTAGTTCTAATAAGATAGAGCAGGCGGTGATAATCATGAGTGTTTCTCAAATGGCGCATGCGGAGGGTCAAGTCTTGCAGCAGCTTATAGTTATACAACGAGGATTCGTTGATTGTTTTCCACTCAGAAAGGCCCGTCAGGTCATCTAATCGCAACGCTATGTCATTCCATTGATCGTAAGAGATAGCGTGTTTTTTCTGGGAGGACAGGTCAGATATGAGCAGCTGTTTACGGGATAGAGTCTTGTGGTATAGCCATTTGAAGAACGACGATGAGTCTGTGGCAGGAGTATTAGAAAGTTCGTAGTATTTGGATAGAAGAAATTCAGTTACTGGCAATGTATTAGACATAGCAACGAAACAGGACTGTCTTCTTTGTGCTGTTTGTGATGTCTTTGGTCTCCTATTGTTTTCGAATTTTATATTTTTTTTTTATTTTCCTTTTTTTTTTTTTGGTTTTACATAATTCCTCGCGCATGCTTAATGATATTTCTTGATTTACTAATTGTTTCATGACTTCTGTCTGGTGCTAAAGGGAAGGGGGAAAAAGGAAGCGAAAACTTCAAGAGCAGAACGAAAAAAAAAACAAAACAAAACAAAACAAAACAAAGGCAAAGTAAGGCAAAGAACCTAATGAAAGAAAGTACAAACACACATAACTAGTAACAAAAAATTATCAGAACATTGAAGGATATGAGTTTGAGAACGCCGAAGAGAAGCAGGACCAATGAAGAACAAGAACACGAACAAGAGCGGGTACAGAATCAGGATACACACATAAACAATCAGCACCAGCAGCGACCTGAACCAACCACCCTATTGAGTACGCCAGTACGTATTAAAAATGGCTTTGGCACACCGTCGCCGCCGTCTCCACCAGGCATAACAAAAAGCATCACCAAATCGAGAAGAAGGCCGTCGACAACGAGTCTTCAAGGTATATTCATGTCGCCCGTCAATAAGCGTCGTGTCGGTCCAACCGCTCATCAACGTGCACTTGACCATAACGATCACGGACACGAAAGTGACAGTGAGGACGACGAAAACGAAGAAGAAAATGAAAATCGCAATAAGTACGACGGACACGTTGGTATGCCCTTGTTGCCACCGACAACTCCCAAGTCAAGACGGTCGGAGGTGTTTCTGTCGCCGTCGCCGCGCCTGAGGTCACCTCCGACGGCTGCGCGTCGGTCTGCGGGTGAGCGGCCCATCCGCGAAATATCACATACTTTGCGTACCAGGCTTAATTACGCGCTAGTCAAGCTGCAAAATGGGTGGACGAATAAGACACTTCCCGAACTGGAGACGGAACTTGCTCCAGCAGTGCAGACGTCGCCACGCCGCTATCATAACAGATTCCCGGATAGCGCAGACGCGGGTACTTCTGCACATACAGCGTTTCTTCAAGCGCTGGGAGGCCATCCACCACGGGAGGAGGCTACGGCGGTCGAAACACTGATGCTACTGTCGTCACCCACCAAGAAACAGCAGCACCGACCCGTGGTGTCAGCATCCGCTGGAGAGCCCACGGACGACACGGAGCCCGAGTCGGACACCGAGGTGGAGACGTCGTAATGTAATGGTATAAATTTTCTCCGCAATCTCGGAGTTAGTGCAGCCGTGTCCGCGGCTGCACCCTTTAACATATATAAGTGCGTAGTACGCGCATCAAAAAGGCCCAGCAGTGCATACCCTTCCTACCTACCGATCAACCTCCGCGGCTAAAATGAAGCACAACACGTTCAACAAAGAAACGAAAACTTGCAGCGCTAGCTGGCCCCGCGCATCACAGTCAACGTTGTGCGCGACGGATCGTCTCGAGCTTGTATATGACGTGTACACTAACGCAGAGCGGCAACGTCGCTCTCGCACCGCCACTAGCCTTAACCTCGTGTTCCTGCACGGCAGCGGCATGAGTAAGGTCGTATGGGAGTACTATTTGCCGCGACTGGTAGCCGCGGATGCGGAGAGTGATTATGTCATTGACAAGGTTGTGCTGATCGACCAGGTCAACCATGGTGAGTCCGGAGTGCGCAACCGCGGCAAACTCGGCACCAATTTCAATTGGATCGACGGGGCTCGCGACGTGCTCAAGATTGTCACCTGCGAGTTCGGCGGTAATGACAGCCGCCCAGCGCTAAACGTAGCCATCGGCCATTCTATGGGCGGGTTCCAGGCTCTTGCGTGTGACGTGCTTCAGCCCAATCTATTTCATCTGCTCATCTTGATCGAGCCTGTAGTTATCACACGGAAAGCCTCCAGCACCGGAAGGTCAGGAGTACCGCCCGATGCTCCCCAGATTCCGGAAAACCTTTATAACTCTCTACGTTTAAAGACATGCGACCATTTTGCTAACGAGTCCGAATATGTAAAATACATGAGGAACGGTTCTTTTTTCACGAATGCGCACGGCCAAATCCTGCAAAACATCATCGATTTCGAAAGAATAAAGGGGTTCGATGATGATGGATCTATTCGCACGAAGATGGAGCAGGCGCAGAATCTCCTCTGCTACATGAACATGCAGACTTTTGCGTCCTTCTTAATCAGCAACGTGAAATTTGTGAAGAAACGGACTATCCACATCGTGGGGTCACACTCTAATTGGTGCCCCCCAGAAAATCAGCTGTTTTTGCAAAAAACGCTGCAGAACTACCATCTCGACGTCATTTCGGGTGGCTCCCATCTGGTCAACATCGAGGCGCCGGGCCTTGTCGTTGAAAGGATTAATCACCACATCCACGAGTTTGTTCTTACCTCCCCGCTGCAGTCCTCACACATTCCGCAGTTGACGCTCGAGGAAAGGATGGTTAAATTTAGCCGGGCTTTCGATTCTTTCAAGAATGACGCTTTGGTTGAAACGAGTAAACCAAAACTGTAACTCCTTGTGTACAATGTTTACATATATAATTCAATAATAATTAACTGACGCAATGCTATTGCTGGCGTGGTCTCTTTTTTTTTTTTTTTTCATTTTTCGCGCACGCGCGATGCAACAATATCGCCGAGGACGAATGTGTGTACTCGTCTTTCCACCAAGTAGGTAGTATTTCATGTAGCCAGAAGAAAAAACATAAAGGAACTTCTACCAAGATGAGAAACCATACCAGGGACACGCTCTTCGAATACTGCACCACACGCGTCCGCATCAAACTCTTCCTCACAAACATGAATTGGCTGTTTCTGGTCTCGCTAATCTTCTTCTGCGGCGTGTCAACACATCCTGCCCTGGCAATGTCCAGTAACAAACTACTAAAGCTGGCAAATAAATCTCCCAAGAGAATTATACCTCTGAAGGACTCAAGTTTCGAAAACATCTTAGCGCCCCCTCACGAAAATGCCTATATAGTCGCTCTGTTTACCGCCACAGCGCCCGAAATTGGTTGTTCTTTGTGTCTCGAACTGGAGTCCGAATACGACACCATAGTGGCCTCCTGGTTTGACGATCATCCAGACGCGAAATCGTCCCATACCAATACATCTATCTTCTTCACAAAGGTCAATTTGGAGGATCCCTCCAAGACCATTCCAAAAGCATTCCAATTTTTCCAACTCAATAATGTTCCTAGATTGTTCATCTTCAAACCTAACTCTCCCTCTATTCTGGACCATAGCATCATTAATATTTCCACTGACACTGGCCCAGAAAGAATGAAGCAAATCATACAAGCCATCAAACAGTTCTCGCAAGTAAACGACTTCTCTTTGCACTTACCTATGGATTGGACCCCCATTATTACCTCCACAATAATCACTTTCATCACTGTTTTACTCTTCAAAAAGCAGTCCAAGCTCATGTTCTCCATTATATCTTCTAGAATTGTCTGGGCAACCTTGTCGACTTTCTTCATCATCTGCATGATCAGTGCCTACATGTTCAACCAAATCAGGAATACCCAATTGGCAGGCGTTGGTCCCAAGGGCGAGGTTATGTATTTCTTGCCCAATGAATTCCAACATCAATTCGCCATTGAGACTCAAGTCATGGTTCTTATTTACGGAACCCTGGCCGCGTTGGTGGTCGTATTGGTCAAGGGTATACCATTCTTGCGCTCTCATTTGTATCCAGACACCAAGAAATCGTACTTCATCGATGCCGTTTTGGCCTCTTTTTGCGCCTTGTTCATTTACGTCTTCTTTGCTGCTTTGACCACCGTGTTTTCAATCAAGAGTCCCGCCTATCCTTTCCCTTTACTAAGACTCTCGGCGCCGTTTAAATAAGTCAGTTGTTTTTTTGTTACCGCTATAACAGAGAAATAGAAAAATATACTAGATAAAGATTTTTTTTTTTCAAAATTATAAATTAAAATAAAACGAAATTACATTTTACACCCAGGTACATCTTGCCTTCTCTTCCTTGCTAAAACTTCGTTTCTTCTTCACCCGTCTCGTGGTTCTTCTTATGGTTTGTGAGGCTGCCCAGTCCACCGAACACCCCTTTCTTGATCTTGCCAATGGCACCAACACCGCCGCCTATCACAGTCGTACCAGCTTTCAAACCAGTGCCCAGGCCCTTAGATGCTATATCTCCGACCTTCTTTTCTCTTTTACTCACGCTGATAGTGTACCTTGGCTTGAAGCTGAATGCTAAATGCAACATGCCACCATCTTGACCGGCGTTCTCTAATCCTTCTACTGGTACATCTAATTCGGTAGTACCCTCGACCTTCACTTTCTTCAATGGGATTTCTGCTGTACCGATTGTATCGTCCGCAGAAGTGGAATCCCAGTCCATGACTTTAATTCTTAGTACGTCATTTAAGCGGTTATTAATTTGAATGGTTCCTTCATCATTCCACTTAGGATTTAAGGTTTTTTTGACAACCTTCGTCTTGTAGGCACAACCTTCCTCATTATTGATGTAAAACTTCAAATACGGATCGGAATAACCATTCAAATCAGATGCTACCAAGTTTTCTGCACTCCTGGACATAATCGTCAAATCACCAGAATTTGTGATTAGGTCATTCTCTGGCAACTTTTTAGTTTCGATAGGGAACCACGATATTTGGAGCATTAGTTTAGCACTGCCTTCACCTGAAAGATGCAATATTGATGGCTTATAATAACAGTTCTTAACTAATTCCAGTGTAGATAGTTCTACCTGACAAATGCATTTCTCCACTCTGTTAAAGTTTTTATTTTTAGCAACTCTGAAAGTGGTGATGGATTTGTCCAATTCTTTTATGATCACGTCACCTGACCACCCATTCTTAACAATTCTGGATGGAATACGTGGACTAACAAATCTTGGATGACCATTGTCGTCGAAAAACGCTTGAACATATAGCCCAGAGTCGGGCAATTCCCCATTAAGGACAGTTACTGCAAGAACACCTTGATTGTATTGCAATAATTCTGGTAAGTCCAATTTCTGTCTATTACTATACATGTCTTCTAATTCTTTGACCTCGTTCCATTCTTGGTCAAATTTGGCTTTGTCTTCTTTAGAGATCTTTTTCTCATCAATGGCTGACTTACGCAATTCCAATGCTTCCTTCTTTTTGTTAACTTTATCTAAATCTTGGATTTCTTCCAATGTTAAAACAGGTAAAGCGGGATAGAAAGAGGTATAGTATGTAATGGTGCCCTTAGGTCTTTTCTTAGGCATCACCAGACGGCCAACTTTTGCTTTTTCATCAACGGTTTCCTCATATTTATCATTCTCATCCTTCTTGAATAAATCTTGAACGTTAACATTGAATGCACCAACTGAACGATCTTTATTGACGGTTTCCACATCCATACATTGGAGCGTAATTCTTTGGTTTGGTGAGGTAACTGCAACGTAAATAACTTGATTCCAAACGGGATTCAATGTTTGACTCTTGAAATCAGTTCTACCTTTCGATAAACCGTTAACCAAGACTTTACAATATGGATCAATGGTACCGAACTTTTCCAAATTTCTCAAATCGGTTGCCTTCTCGATGAACACTCTGATGGCGCCAATTGGTGGTGTGTAAGCAACGGAGTTGGAGCCAATCTCCAGTCTGACAGGTCTCCAATAAGTGCTAACTTTAATATCACCCTTCTGGTTTTTTAATGGAATCAATTTTTTGTCCACTTGGCTTCTATCGATTAAATCATTCAAGGTTTGAATGGTAGATCCAATTTCTTCACCTTTGCTATCTTTGACTACGAACTTATATCTCGTTTTGCGGCGATCTGCAATAACTGCTTCATAGTCCGAATTCCATTTCAAAGTGCCAGTGTCAGTTGCCTTACCAGTAGTTAACACTAATTTAGCATTCAAATAAACTTCAACATAGGCAGTAATCTTCTTTTCTTCTTCAGCAAAACGAGAACCTTCTTCAACTACAACTTTAGCAATACCAGTATTCAAATCAGGTAGCTCCTCCACAGATCCATCCGGCAATTTTTTCTCTTCCAAGGTTGGGAAGAATCTTAAATCAAAAGTCAAATCACCAACCGGTTTAGAATTTCTTAAAAACTGAGCCTTTAGGTTCCTTTGTGTGGGTTTATCGTGTAAAAGATCCAAGTTATACTGGATTCTGCCCAGAACTTTATCCTTCAATTTCGCACGCTTATCATAAACACTAATGGTCAAGGGATCAGTGAATGAGTTTAACAAGACGTACAAAGTTTCATCCCAAACAGGATTCAAAGTGTCTCTTACTGTTCTGGTCTTGGCAATAGATACGTCGTTAAATTCGAAAGACAAGTAAGGATCGATTGATTCGTTCAATATTGAGGACGTACGTTTCAACCCCTTTGCATTTTTGACGGTTATTTCTAAGATACCGATAGACAAGTTGGAACCAGATAGGAGCTGAGGAATGTTCAATTGTAAAGAGAATGGAGGCAGCAAGATTGGACCCATATATTTCTTGGCCATCTTCTGTATTAATGTCATTAGACCTGGGATAGCTAAAATTTCCCAATTGAAGATGGAACGGCCAAACAAGGAAGCAACAAAATCAAAATCTGGCACCTTCAGCAGTTGGATGTTAACGGTTTCGACATGAGGGAAGGGGGTCATTAATTTGAATTTAACTCTAGCATGAGCCTTGAAAGCGATATCTGACACGGAAACAGGGATGGTGATACCAAAAATTTTAGCCTTAACAACAGCTAGTTCATTAACGTAATTTCTAACCTGTTTGGCACTCATATCGCATAAATCGTGAGGGGTAAAAGAGATACCCCAGTCCATCACAACAACATCAGATGCAGTGTTTTGGAAAGTCTTCACCAAATCGACCCTTGGGGGTTTAACACCTAACGTCAGCTCATCAATCCATAGTTGCGTAATGAATTGAGGGATAGCCTCATTGGTAGCCATCTGTTCATTAGCTTGCTGGACAATTAATTGACTTACGGAAGGCTCTAAAATGGGCCAATACTTATCCAAAAATGTATTCAGCCACTCTAAGGACTCATAGTCGTTCTCCACCTTTTGCACTGTGAATTCTTTTTGGACCAATTCTCTTATGGAGCCTCTGTATTTTTTGGCAGATGTTCTATACAACAATGATGTGATAACAATAACAAAAAATGCCGAACCCATTGAAAACTTATAATGACCGAGTGCAAATGATATTACGCCTCCGACAAAAAAAATTGCTACCGAATGATACCAGTCACCGTAGAGGCTGTCTGGTATGATGTTATTTAAGAGGGTTTCCCTACTCATATCCATCAATTCATCATCTAGGGTTAATTCGTCTTTGTCTTCCCAGCCACCAATCTGTTTCCAACCTACGTAAGAGGCCTCATGGATACTTCTCTTGAAACTTTCATCACTAGCATGTGCTGCCTTCTCAGATGACACGCTTTTACTAGCTGCAGCTTCCTCTTTCGTCTTTGGAGGTTCTAACTTATCTATCCCATTAATGTTAGCTACTTGCGCCGTTTCAGGCTTCTTTGGTGCTGTTGCCCCAGTATCTTCTTTGGCCATATTGTACCACGCAATTGAACTTTTCAGAAAGTGCACTAGATATTCTTTTTTACCTTAGCCGTTATTCTTCGATTCTCTTGCCTATATCTTTGCGAAGAAAAAGCTAAGACAATCCTATACAAGTCAATTACGAGCCAGTAAGTCCAATTTGGAGTAGACAATACTATTAGTAATAATATTAACGGCCAGTCATACTTTTCAATTGCAGCAACATCCCTGTCCCTTAGCATTTTGAGGGGCCTTTTGTTATAATTTTTCACGCAGCAATCCGTCGCCTAAGTAATTGTCACTTCTAACGTAAAGTATTTCCTGATTAAGTCCGCTATTTCAGAATGAGAACGAGTATATTGCTACCAAGGCACAGTTATACGTGTTGATCTTAATGGGCTGAACGAAAAGATTAATAACGTAATAGGATAATGTGTTAATGACATATGATGTATGTAAAGGCAAAATCTTTTCGATATTACTCAAAAATTGCTAGTCCCATTATGCGCATTGAGAAAAGCATGAAGAGGTTCTGGTATACGACATATACCTAACACTTCTGCCTTTTCGGAAAAAGGTTCTTAAAATTACGAGTGAATTCTAGCATCTTTGACCATTCATGTCGTTCGTTTCTGCAAGGCAGCTTCAATCAATTTCAAAGATTTCAATTGTTGGATTTTTATAGCTCTTCATCATTTTTGTCTCTCCACCTTTTGCTCTCTTCGGTCCTTCAATGTCTTTAACTCTTACTACATGAACATCTGTTTGATAGTAGCTTAGTTACGTTTAGTCATTTTTAACAATAGGTTTATTATCGAGCTCAAAAAAAACAACAAAATCAGACTCCATGGCCAAGTTGGTTAAGGCGTGCGACTGTTAATCGCAAGATCGTGAGTTCAACCCTCACTGGGGTCGTTTATTTTTAACTTTTTTCCCACATTGCTGCATCGGAGTTATCCCGCAAGAGCTGAAAAGGTGTGGTAAATATAGCCAGTCATCCTTCGAGATGTAGAACCTATTCAATACGATTGGTATTCCGTGGTGGCATGGCAAGCAGATAGAAGCTGATTATAGAAAATAATATTAACACAACCAGGTACGTTATGGTGTCACCCAGCGGCGATTTGCACTTGCCAATTTCTAACGAACAGTGCATGCCGGAAAATAATGGATCTCTTGGGTTTGAAGCTCCAACCCCGAGACAGGTTCTGAGAGTTACGTTAAACCTGAAATATTTAATTGATAAGGTCGTTCCTATTGTTTATGATCCTACTGATATTGTTTGCGACCATTCTGAGATTTTGTCACCAAAAGTCGTAAAGCTGGCTTATGAAGCATGTGGTGGGAACCCTAAAGACAGAATCAACAAAAGGAAATATCAATCGGTCATTATTTTTTCGCTTCTTAAAGTTTGTGAATGGTATTCTATATTGGCCACTATGGAAGTGCACAATGCGAAGCTTTACGAAACCAGAAATTTAGCCTCACAGCAGCTATGTAAATTGTTAATTGAGAGAGAGGAAACAAGAGATCTGCAGTTTCTTTTCATGCAATTACTGTTGCGTCGCTACGTTATCAATGAAAACGACGAAGATCAAGAACCATTGAATGCCTTGGAGCTCGCCACAGATATGCACTGCACTACAGTGATAGGGTCGAGCGGATTTCAGCGCTGTTTAAAATGGATATGGAGAGGATGGATAGTCCAAAATGGCTTGGATCCCACGACTTTTATTAAGGACGATTCACTGGCGGAAGTCTCCTTGATTTCGCATTTTAATCCTGTAAGACTAAAGGCGCCCATATATCAAAATTATTTACAGATGATCTTTTCATTCTTGTTTCTAGGGCTTTATACTTTGGTGGTTAATGGCAAGGACTCTGAGAGAGTTCAATCTTTTGATTTGTTGGAAAGCATATTTTATGTTTTCAATACAGGTTTCATATTGGATGAGCTCACTAAGCTTTATTATATCGGTTATGCACACCTATCGTTTTGGAATTTATTTAATGATACCACATATTTGATAATCACATTGGCTATGGGGTTCCGTGCAATGAGTGTAACTCCTCTTAATGCAAAATACTCTTCAGAAGATTGGGATAAAATATCATATAGGGTTCTATCGTGCGCGGCACCGTTTGTGTGGTCTAGACTGTTGCTGTACCTCGAATCACAAAGGTTTATTGGGATTATGTTGGTTATCCTAAAACATATGATGAAAGAATCCATTGTATTTTTCTTCCTTCTATTCTTAATAATGATTGGATTCACTCAGGGTTTCTTAGGTTTGGATTCTGCCGATGGTAAAAGGGATATCACGGGCCCTATCTTGGGTAATTTAACAATCACCGTTTTGGGGCTCGGTAGTTTTGATGTTTTTGAAGAATTCGCCCCCCCCTATGCGGCAATATTGTATTATGGATACTATTTTATTGTTTCAGTCATTCTTTTGAATATATTGATTGCATTGTATTCGACTGCGTACCAAAAAGTTATTGACAACGCAGATGATGAGTACATGGCTTTAATGTCACAAAAGACTTTGAGATACATTAGAGCACCTGATGAAGATGTCTATGTTTCTCCATTGAACTTGATTGAAGTGATCATGACACCTATTTTTCGTATTCTTCCCCCGAAGCGTGCTAAGGACTTGAGCTATACAGTAATGACAATAGTGTACAGCCCATTCTTGTTGCTCATTTCTGTTAAAGAAACTCGTGAGGCTAGAAGGATAAAATATAACAGAATGAAAAGGTTGAATGATGATGCCAATGAATATGATACACCATGGGATTTAACAGATGGCTATTTGGATGATGATGATGGTTTATTTTCTGATAACCAAAATTCTGGTATGAGAGCCACCCAATTAAAGAATTCACGTTCGCTAAAATTGCAAAGAACAGCGGAGCAAGAAGATGTCCATTTCAAAGTCCCAAAGAAGTGGTACAAAAAAGTTAAAAAATGCAGTCCCTCCTTCGAGCAGTATGATAACGACAGCACTGAGGATGATGTCGATGAAGATAAAGATGAAGTCAAAGAGCTCACTGAAAAAGTGGAAAACTTGACAGCTGTAGTAACCGATCTACTGGAAAAATTAGATATAAAGGATAAGAAAGAGTAAAAGACATGTGCTCAAATACTGCCCAGGTAATTTCCCAGAAATTCACTTATTGCTCTTCATAACAGCTTTGTAAATTCAATTTTTGTTTTAATTTATAATTATTTACTATATTAATTATTTCATCTCACAGTCTTCGGATGGCAAAAAGTTTATGTTTCACTTTACATGGAAACAATAGTTTAACAAACAATAATATGTAAGAATCACTCAAAGACATATAATTCAAAGTACAGAGAACCATTGAAAAGGACTGGCGTTTTGAAAAATACTATAATGCTTTGATGCAGTTAAAAATTTACAAACTAAAGGAAGAAAAAGAAAAAAAATGATTACGGTAAAAACGAAAACTCCCTCTCTCTTCTAGGTACGATAAACTATACTTTCATCTTTTTTCCCATTTTAAAGATCTATTTATCTCAATTTGCCCCAGACTTTTTTTTTATATATATTTATTTCCCACTCTCTAACAACTGCAAGCACTGTTTGCTCCGGTCCCATTATTAGCGGCATTCAAATCCACTCTTTGATTGTTCGACTCATGTTCATCATTAGCGTTATTTTGTTCTTCGGCTCTCTTCAGTGGTATCTTTTCACCGATTCCCAAGAATACATCGTTAACGTTTTCTCCTGTCTTTGCACTCGTTTCAAAGAACAACAAGCCCTTTTCTTCCGCTAGCTTTTCACCTTCCTCCCTTGCAACTTTTCTTTCTCCACCTTCTTGCAGCATATCGATCTTATTACCAACTAACGCAATAATGATATCCTTTGATGCTTGTTCATGTAGTTCCTTAACCCAGTGGCGAGCTTTAATAAAAGATTGTGGTTTTGTCACGTCGTATACTACAAGAGCTGCTTGTGCGTTTCTATAGTACATAGGTGCTAAAGATGCAAATCTCTCTTGTCCAGCAGTGTCCCATATTTCAAACTTAACAGTATGCTCATTTATAGTAACTCTTTGAGTGAGGAATGCCGCACCAATAGTAGGTTCCTTATTTTCGGCGAAATCATTAGATACAAATCTTAGGACTATTGACGATTTACCAACTGCTGCCTCACCCAACAGTACCAGCTTTATGGAAGTTACCGAAGTGTTCATTTTTATTAGTGTAGACTGAACGTTTGTTTTTTTATAGCTAAGTGAAGTCCAGACGACCTTACTTTTTATTTTTAAAATCGTTGCTGCTTTTATAAGGTTTTCCTAAGATAAGCTGCTCGTATTTTCACTTCACCTTTCTTTCTTTGTCTTTTCGGGGATATTGTTTTAGCAAAAGCCCCATAATGCAAACCGAGAAAACCAAAAAAATCACGTATGAGATGACAAGAAACTAGATAATCAGCAGACTAATATCTATAAAATGAATCCTCTGGTATATATACCTACCTCAATATATTTTTATATCGTCATAATCTAGGTTTTGGCTTTGTTGTTGCCTCCGGGTTCATAACTATTGAATTAGCACCAGATATGTTTGAAGGTGTTCCGGAATCACCAAAGAACGCTACTGTGACTGTCAGATCATCTCTGTATCTTCTACTCATTGGTGATGGTATACTAACCAGTGCTGATACGTATTCTTTTCTTCCACCCGCACTTAATGCATTCCTAATTAAATGAGTGGCGACGTTTTTGTCTTCGATAAGATACTCCGGGTTTGAACCTGATGGCGACCTGGATTTATCATCCTTATATCTGAATGCCGGTCTTTGTGCTTCCTTGTCCTCCGACAAATCAATGACTTTTGGTAACCGCCCCGGTTCTGCTTTGACAGGTGCCAGGCTTATATTTTTATCCATCCATCTGATAACCAAGGAAGCGATTTCTTCATTAGTTAGCAATTCGAATAAACCATCCGAGCCCATCACCATAAATTTAGTGTCTTCACCAATTTTAGCAGAAGTGATTACCGGTTCTGCAGTCACATATGGGGGTGTCTTGAAATCCCTTGGTTCCCTTCTAAAATAAAGCTTGGCAACTTCGGGCAAATCCGACAGTGGTTTTCCATCGACTTCTTTGATCTTGTAACGATAATCTCCAAATGCCCTAGATGGTTGTAATGAGCCTAATATTCTTCCGTTTCTTATAACGTTAGGTTCTCCTGGATGTTCTTTCCTAATTCTCTGTACTTCATCCAGATTATCACCGGTCTGATCAGTGGATAATGACTTTACTGTCCAATTTCCCTCTTTGTCTAAACCACAAATTAAAGCCCTCGAGTCTCCAGTGACGGCTACTTTCAAAATTGAATTACTAGAGTTGTATAAACTCAGTAGTGCACAAGAACCGGAAATGGCAGGTAAAGTGTTTGCAATATTTACATTGTTTGGATCTTGGAACAGTTTTCTAAATGATTCGATGACAAGATCATTATCAAGTTTCAAAAACCCTTTCGAAATTGCAGAATCGATTAATTGGTTGGGGTCGGAGTGGAAAACAGTTTTGTTTTGGTCATAAACCTGACCTAATTGGTAGGCCACATAACGGACTAAATCTTTAGATAATTTTTCTGAAGTGAAAGGGCCACCATGTCCATCAAAAATTCCAAAAAAATACAAATCTTTCTCTACGGACTTGCCATCCTCACTTTCTATTGGAATGGTAATGATTTGCTCCACGTGATCATCTTCTATTGGATGGTTGGAGGGCAACTGCGCCACATCATACCTGAATATTCCAGTACCACGGTTAACAAAGTGGCTTTCCTCTCTATCATGTAGTTTAGCCTCTATTTTAGAATCGTTTAAGATGGGTACGGATTGGTCGTTCTGAGACCGTTGCTTATTTTGCGTTTGTGTTTCCTTTGATTTAGTTGACGGCATGTTAGTATTGTCACTGCTATTTGTAGAGTAATCCTTTATTCCATTAATTGTATCAAGGGAGAGGATCTTTTTAGGCGTATAGTAGGAATAGGTCAAAAGAAGGGACCCACTTAATAGAGCTATGTTTAGAGCTTTGGAATGTGATGATATGAATAACTTTGTCCTTGAATAATATGTGTTATTTGTGTGCGATGTTGTATATGCACGTTGGAGAAACTTCTGTGTGTACTCTCTACCTGATTGACATTTGGATAGAACCTTTATTGTTTTCCTTATTGCCACGGTTCTAGTTAAGGGAGACATGGAGAGGTTAAGAGAAGTAAAAACACTTCTTCTGTTGAAAAATTTGAGTAGTATCTAAAATAAATTGAAGCAGCTATAAATATTTCTTTTCCTGTAACAGGTAATTTCGTTCACTCCCCAATCGATCCTTTTTTCTTTTTTGTATCTCTTGTGTAGAAGGAAGTGATTTCTGTTTTTCTACATCACGAAAGGCCGCTAACTGCACATCACTAGATTATATAACAGAGAATAAAAATGTATGCAGTAGGTTGCCGCTTTTTGATAATCAATAGTGTAAATACGCAAGCGATAACAAAATTTAGTCAATGGTACTCACCACACTCTGGATAGCACGAGGTTACAAGTGCAGAGAGTATCTCTTCAATTGGCGACTCTAGAGAGAGAGAGATGACTTTCTGACAGGTAGTCGTCGGACATGACGTACTGTGATGATAATGAAAAAAATTTTTGTTCTCCAGCGATGAGTTAGTAAAAATTGGCAATATATCTTCTTTCATCGATTTATTCAATCATTGCCAGGAAGCAGCGAGAGAGCCGCTTTAATAATCATCTTCTGCACTTTACACATATACCACAGCAGGAAAGTTTAATTTCGAAGATGCCACCAAAGAAAGGAAAGCAGGCCCAGGTGGCTGGTAAGAAGAAGGATAATGTCGACAAGACGTTCGGTATGAAGAACAAGAACCGTTCAACTAAAGTCCAAAGGTTCATCAAGCAAGTGCAGTCGCAGTCCGATCCCAAGAAAGAAGAGATGAGGTTAAAGAAACTCGAGGAAAAAAAGCGCAGAGAAGCCGAAGAGGCTGAACGAAGAGCACTATTCAACCCTGTAGCAGACCAAAGGGTTCGTGCAGGCGTGGACCCCAAGTCCATGGTTTGTGCTCTGTTCAAACTGGGGAATTGTAACAAAGGTGCCAAATGTAAATTCTCACACGATTTGAACGTCGGCAGAAGAATGGAAAAGAAAGATTTATATCAAGATACAAGAAGTGAAAAGGAAAAGGACACAATGGATAACTGGGATGAGGAAAAGTTGAGAAAGGTTATCTTGTCGAAGCACGGTAACCTAAAGACCACCACTGATAAGGTATGCAAATACTTTGTCGAGGCTGTGGAAAACGGTAAATACGGTTGGTTTTGGATTTGCCCTAACGGAGGTGACAAATGTATGTACAGACACTCTCTACCAGAGGGCTTTGTACTGAAGACCAACGAACAGAAGAGGCTCGAGAGGGAGTCGCTGGAGAAGCAACCAAAAATTACGCTAGAGGAGTTCATTGAAACAGAAAGGGGCAAACTGGATAAGACTAAGCTAACACCAATAACAATCGCTAACTTCGCCCAGTGGAAGAAGGACCACATCATCGCCAAGATTAATGCGGAAAAGAAGTTAACTAGTAAGAGGAAACCCACAGGTAGAGAAATCATCCTGAAGATGAGCGCCGAGAACAAGTCATTTGAAACGGATTACACCGACCTGGCAGACGATGTCACCCAAGGATCCGCATGGGATCTCACTGAGTTTACGGATGCCTTAAAAAAGGCTGACCACCAAGACGACGGCGGCATCAAGGACTACGGTGACGGTAGCAACCCCACCTTCGACATCAAAAAAGTCAGCTCTGCCACGCTCGCATAGTCCTAAGTACATACAAACTAAACTTGTATATATGTCACCGTATATATAACACACGCACACTAACACAAAGCATGTCACGTCATGTAAAACTGGTCACGCGGCACGATCACGGCCCATGCCTACCTGCCGTCTTTTTGCCCCTTTCGCTATCCCACACCCCACGCCCCCACGTTGTTGAGGTGTTTTTTTACCTCGGATCCGCCCAACATTATCTAGGATTAAAAGTGCTCGAGTTATGCTCTCCATGTTACGAGTGGTAGTAGCTGAGCTTCCTTTCATTGCATCTCTTTGCAGCCTCGGGGGATGAGGCTATATGCTTATGAGGCCTGAATATGTGTTTGACGCATCCCTCCTTCGTACGCTACCATCTGTTACTCTTGCACTCTTGGTATTTGCTTGTAATTTTTGTTATATAATAGGTCCTTTACTGTTTTAACATACGCTTTTATCGTAGAACACCCGAAATTTCTTCTCAGAAGCCTCGCAATTTTTTCTTTAGATTAGGTTTTTCATACCTTACATTGTACAAGAACTGAGTATCGTTAACCATCATCAAGTGAGAGGTAAAAAAGGCATAGGTAAGTTCAGCATTATAAAACCAACACAAACAAAATAATTGGAAGACAGAGAGTAAGCTTAAGACAAGTAAACAATGACACACATCACACTGGGACAAGCCATCTGGGCCTCTGTCAGACCAATCATCAAAATCTATCTGATTATTGGTGTAGGCTTCGGTTTGTGCAAGATGAACATCTTAACCGTTCAGGCCACAAGGTCTATCTCTGATATCGTTTTAACAGTTCTGCTTCCTTGTTTATCATTCAATAAAATCGTAGCAAATATAGAAGATAACGATATCAAGGATGTCGGGATTATTTGTCTGACGTCTGTTATACTGTTTGCAACTGGCTTGGGGTTCGCCTTTATAGTTCGCAGTGTACTGCCAGTTCCTAAGAGATGGCGTGGTGGTATACTTGCAGGAGGCATGTTCCCCAATATCAGCGACTTGCCCATTGCTTATTTGCAATCCATGGACCAAGGGTTTATCTTTACAGAAGAGGAGGGAGAGAAAGGTGTTGCCAATGTTATCATCTTTCTGGCTATGTTTCTGATATGCGTTTTCAATCTAGGTGGTTTCAGACTAATTGAGAACGATTTCCATTACAAGGGTGACGACGATGAGGAGAATACTTTGATCGATCCAGATACTGCCCAACAGCCAACGCAACCCATTGAAGGCAATTCTTCTTCTTCATCTAACCAAGATATCCTAAAGGAACCCAATGAGTCTACCGTTCCTAATAGTTCCCAAGCAAGTTACATTTCTGAGAAAAATAAGAAAGAAAAAACTGAACTTCCCGTTCCCAAACCTACACACGCAGCCGCTCCAGCAATAGATGACAGAAGCTCGAACTCATCCGCGGTGGTCTCTATCGATAGCATTACGCACTCGCTGCGTACGAACCATATGGATGTCCAATCTGTGAACGAGCTTAATGACCATACTTACAGAACCAGAAGTCAACCGATAGCATACACTATTGGGTCAAGAACAGCACATACTCGCAACAATCGTAGGAATTCCGTCACTGGATCCTTACGTTCCGTCGATATGCGTGAACTACCTGCGGAAGGTATGTCGGATTTAATTCGTGAATACTCCAACGTTGACCAATATGGCAGGAGAAGAAAAAGTTCTATTAGCTCCCAAGGATCACTCCCTGTTTCACAGGCGGACGGTACAATTTCTCCCAATCTGACTAGAACTTCCACTATACAAAGAGTTAAAACCTCTAATCTCACAAGAATAATTACCTCAGATGCCACCGTCAGTAAGAAAGATATCGAGACTTCGGGTTCCTCTTTACCAAAATGGCTACAAAAATTCCCCTTGACGAAATTTTTTGTCTTCTTTTTAAAAAATTGTTTAAGGCCTTGTTCCATGGCTGTTATTCTGGCTTTGATTATCGCTTTTATACCCTGGGTAAAAGCTTTGTTCGTTACGTCTAGTCATACGCCAAAGATCAAACAAGCCCCAGATAACGCACCTGCTCTAACATTCATTATGGATTTTACTTCTTATGTTGGTGCCGCTTCAGTTCCATTCGGTTTAATCCTGTTAGGTGCTACCCTTGGCAGATTGAAAATCGGAAAATTATACCCTGGTTTCTGGAAATCTGCAGTGATTTTAGTCTTTCTTAGACAATGTATCATGCCCATCTTTGGTGTCTTGTGGTGTGACCGTCTAGTGAAGGCGGGATGGCTGAATTGGGAAAATGATAAGATGTTGTTGTTTGTTACCGCCATTACTTGGAACCTACCAACAATGACCACTCTAATTTATTTCACTGCAAGTTTTACTCCTGAGGACGAAACTGAACCTGTTCAAATGGAGTGTACTTCCTTCTTTTTGATGCTTCAATATCCTTTAATGGTCGTTAGTTTACCATTTTTGGTTTCTTACTTCATCAAGGTTCAAATGAAATTATAAAGTCCGTTAAGGAAGAAACAAGATATATTCATGCATTCCCATTCTCATAATTTCATTTCATTGTATAACTGAACCGAGATGTAATTTTATTGCAGTTGATCTTTTTCTATCAACGTAAAATTCACTTGCTTCAGATTTTATAGAGTTTCATAGTTTAAAAAATAATAATAAAAACAAAATTTTATGCTGTTTCTTCAATGTGTACGATTTCACTCGTGGGCGTTATGTTGTCTTGAAAAATTAACCTTTAGTTGTGGCTTTTCAGTTTTCCAATTTTTTCTTGGGACATCTGCTAAATATTATATTCTTTATAAGTAGTATAGTATACATACATATTAAAAATTAAGAATTATAGGTTATTTGAGCACTAATAAAGGACTACCTATCCGGACTATTTTGAGTCATTCCATTACTCAGTAACGCCTAGGTAGTCATGACAAATATGCTATAATTAGATATCTTAAATATTGTCCCTCTCGTAATCTGATAATAAATATATTGAAATATTTTCACCATAGCTTATGCCGAATTGTGCTTCTATTTGAATTTTCTGATCAAACCAGGCTTGCATTATCGAAGCCCTGTTTTTTCCCCAAACCTCCGTTATCATACTAGAATTTTTCGGGCCTAGTCCTTTAGTCTTCACAAATGCGCATAAATCCAAAATGACACCGTGCTTATTTAATAATTCTGAAACAACTAATGTCGTCAGGTTACCCAGTATGGAATTATGGCGTTCTTTACATCTAATCAGGCACACTAATAATCCGCCTGCTTTAGCAATCAAACAACTACCAATATCACCGTGGACATCCTTAACTGTTCTCTCTAAATCACTAACAAAATGTGTCAATCCTAAAATTTCAATGGATTCATGAATACTTCCCAAAACAAATAGCAAGTTCAAATTGATGACCTCTCCTTGTGAATTGGTGCAACTTACGTTTTTGATAAAACCCAAGTCACCAGTTCTCAAATAGCTTAACGTGTTATTCATTTCACTCTTCATCTTACTTTTGAATTGTTCTGTGATAAAGGGATCTTTGTACAACTTATTTTTTGAACTGTTGCACACAAAGTAGTCAAATGCATTAGCTTCCGAACAGCACCAAATTTCACCGAATTCTCCATCAACACATGGTAGTAGTGTCTCTGGGTTAACTACTGAAACATCAGTGCATACTGGAACGACACCCGAATCTTGAACCTTTATATAAGTTCCACCACTTATCGCCGCATCATTGGGGTTAACTTCTCTAATTATACCTTCCCTGAGTGAAAATGGGTCTAAATATAGGTCAACTGGTGGAATATCCAGATATGATCTTAGTGATATAAGCGGATTGAAATGATGTTGATAGACATAACTTATTTGTGTACATGATAAGGATATCGTTGAGTACCGCTTCAATATGTTTTCAATTGTATAAATCCTTGGTCTATTGGGAAAAGGTATCATAATATTTCGAACACCCTTAAAAACGTCTTCTCTGACCGAACCAGATGTATTGTTTTTGGCAGAGCTTACGTTCTCTTTTCTATTTTTGAATCCCTCAATCAAGCTGGAGGCTCTATCCAGTAAAGAATATAACGTCTCAAGCTTCAAATACAAATCCTTTACATTTAGATTTTGAAGACCAATCAAAAACTCCTTAGGGTCGGTAAGAACATCTGTAAGGCTGAATAAACAAGTTGAAGCACCCGTATAAATTCCTAACAAGCAACTGAACATAAAGCCTAACCCGCATGTATGAGAACATATGGAGAAAAGTGGACTGTTATTTCTTAACTGCAAAGTTTCTTTAACTATTTTGCTCGCATTGAGTAAAGACGAGTGTGTCATTGTTACATGAATATTAGATGTCACGTCATACTCTGCATCTATCCATACAATACACGGTGTCATACCAATCCTAGTACCTGGTTTGGCGCCAAATTTCTGCTTTAACACATTTTTGAACATAGATACTGTTAACGCATTCTTTGCCTTAACTTTGGAGAAAACTGTTATCTTGGGTATCAAACTCTTGTACTTCTTAAAACACTTGTTAACGACATTATTATCATTCAATAAAGAGTGCATTTTAGCATCAACGAATAACCTTTTTACTTTGTAACTTTGAATTATATTAACTAAGCCTTTTAAATCCTCTTCTATGGTAAACTCCTTAACGCTTGGCAGGGGAACCACCAACAAGTTACAATACAAACAAGCCATGATCATGGCCACATATTCTACGGAATTTTCACACATAATAATAATAGCGTCACCATGCTTCAATGGAATTTTGGAGCCTACAATTTTTTTCAAAAATCCTGCAACAATTTTGCCAAAGCTCGCCCACGATACTTTTTTGTGAACGTTGTTATCGCTACTAGCAGACGAGTTGGCTAGATTTGTATTCGTGCCATCACTGAACGCAGTTTCATTCCCATAATGAGAAATTCTCCATTCCAGGATCTCTAAAATCGACTTGAAGTCTGTGAGTTTGGTATGACTTCGAGTGTCGACAGACTCATCCCTGTAATCGACACCACTGCATTGTAGGGCCAGTTTTGGTTTAACGGGACCGCCATTTCGATATTCTGGTTCGATCATGGTGTATTCTTCTTGTAGAGCCATCTTTCTCAGTTTTGATAAATGCTCGGATAATATACTCTCATTATAATACGCTGAATGGGGCAAAAAATCCAATATAACATTGTCGAATTGAAACTTTACAAACTGTGCACTGAGATTATTGTTTAAGAATTTCTTCTCTACCGTACTATTGGCCAATTCTAAAGAACAATATCTCCTAGGTAAAGTATCTCTCGGCACAACTAAAATGCACATTGGTTGAATTTTATGGAAAATCCAAAGAATTCTGAAAATTTGGTCAGTTAAATCATTCATTTTCATTTCCAATTTGTTCTTCTGTGTTTCCGTAAATTTCATTAATGCCGTATCAGTTGCTTCGTTATTTTTACTTTCCTCCTCGATTTTTGCTAGTGAGCTCTCTACCACCATAACCAAAAAGTGCTCTTCTTTATGGTGTTGCAATTCAAATGCAGCAACCTCAAAAACTGTATTTACTGTTCTCACCACTGTTTCAGTAATCTGTTGTAGATAATGGGACTCAACAACTCTTTTATATCCAGGGGACGTTTCGCCACCAAAGCTCGACATATCGGTAACTTTTGTGCTTTCTGCTTCAGCGTTAATTTTGGATTGAGGAGGTTGGTTCCCCTTTTTGGCATAAAGAAGGTTTGACGTGTGAGCCCAGTTCGGTAACCTAATTAATCTATTTTGTAGAAACATGTCCTCTATGAGTGAAAGCACATATATCTTTCCGTTATGAACGAACCCCATAAGCTTGGTTCTCATAAAGTAGGTATTGGCAGGACAAATATTCAGAATGGTGTCCAATTGTTCGGTAACAGCTTGCGATTCGTTGGTAGGCATTTCATACCTCGCCCAAGCAAACATTTCGGAATAGTTCAGCTTCGCTTTGAATACAAATTCGTTCACTTTATCCATCTGGTAAAATTCATCAGTGATGTGGTTAGAAGAAATCCATATCTCTCCCACAGTAAGGTCCTGCACCAACGTATTCGTGTCTGGATTAACCACACACAACGTAACATCAGGAATTGGAAAGCCAAATGTCTCTAATTTAAGGTAATCTTTAAAGGAGCTTGATGAGTTAATCATAGCGGTTATGCTACATTCAACCTCATTAAGCTTCAATTTTTCACGGTTTATAAACAGTTCATTTTGAAGCCTCAGTTTTGAATTATGTATTGGAAAGTTTTCTAAATTTCCTAACTGATCTCTTATAGAGATGAAGATACCACCAAAGTCCAGTAACGTCAACATGGGAGAATAGCAAAATGGAGCATCAATACACCCTAAATTCTTCAACCATTTATGAACAACCATCTCAGTTACATCGGTATCTATAGTGGTACATGAGGTCAAACATGACTTAATACAACTAAAATCTATTTTGTGCTTTTTAGAAAAAGCAGATTCAGGATTTTCCAAATAATTGATAACTACCTGTTTTAGTTGCAGCTGATCATTCAGTAAAATATCAGCTCTAAATTTATCAATGATATTTTCATAGCCCCCAGGTCGCTGTAATATACTACTGTCAATAGAGATCAGAAGATTACCTGTAAAAAGATTGAAGAGCACACCCATTATCAAACCAGTAGATCTAGTAGGGTCCAGACTATTCAAAATAACAAACCTTGAATTTGTTGCCATAATTTTTTTGTGAAATGGCTTTCTGACACTTTGTGATTTTTGTTTCCAGTGAGGCATTGATCGTGAGTTTAAGATTTTTGTCATCGTTTCAAATTGGTTTATTAAGATGTTATGCTTCATGACGACGCCAGAAAGACGACCTAATGGTGTTCTAGTAAACTCTATATATGAAATATTCGGTATATCAAAAGTTGGCGATGTTTTCTTTGCCTTAGTGTACATCCCTAAATCATCAGTTTTGACAAATTTGATTTGTTGGAAAACGTCGTTTTTAACCAGTTTAACTTTTGAATGATTTGACGATGAATACAGATTATCTAATTGTCTATGACATGCGTTAGAAATCAAAACAAATTTCGAATTTGTTACTTTAATTATCTCAAGAATCTCACGCAGAGAATACGTTTCGAATGAGACTGGTACAGCTGCCATGCCTGAAATAAAACAGCCTAATAATGCAATAGTAAATTCAATGACATCATTTTTATTGTACCATAGTAAAATCTTGTCCATTTTGTAGAGGTGACTCTTATTCAGTTCATGCGCTACTCTTTCTGCTTTCAAATAAAGTTTATCCCATGTGATGAAGGTTTCTTTGCCCTTAGAATTTATGCTGATCATCGCTGTTTGGCCATCATAATGCTCAAAACGTCCCCTCAAAATTAGCGGTAAAGAATCTGTCATTGCCGAGTCTCCACTAGCCGCATTTTCAGCCCCAAGATTTCTTGGTAGTAATGGTATCATAGGATTATAAACTGCATCCTTCACTGAAGCGTTTTCATCAGTGGAGCCTGGAAATGACGATTGCAAAGAAGCAGCATATCTTTTGCTGCGCCTTCTGGGAGTATTATTTGCCGAGGTCGAGTTTATGGTTGTGACACGATAAATAGAATGACGTCTGTCAATAGAATTGGGTAACGATGTAATGGATGATGCTAGACTTGTATTTCTTCTGTGTAAATGTTTCGACTTTCTCGAATTAGGGGATCGAAGTGGAGTATAAGGCCTCATTTGGGAGATTTCAAATTTGTCTAGCAATTGCTTTCTTTTGGTCTCATAACCCTTTCTTGTTAGATTTTCATCCTTATAGTCTTGAATTAACTCATTTAATCGACTTTGCAGATCTAGCGGTAAGGTAGGAGGAATAGAAAAATCCATTGGACGCAACTCAATCGCACGCGCTTTTGAATGGAACTGGAACACCCTAGTGCTTCGTTTATGGGAGCAAGTGTTACATTTTTGGGATTCTTTTGGGTACATTATTAACTGGAATAAAACATACTGGAAAGTAATCGGGTTTTGGCGACTTCATCCATTACCCGACCAATGAAGGCAATTTTAAGATAATGAATATGTATGCAGCTTTAAAACCCTATTTACATTAGCGTAGCAATTCCAACATATACTACATTGGGCTGAGACATTACAGATACCGTTACTTTGACGTTGGGAAGGAAATTAGGGCTTAGAACGGAAAAAGAAAAGGCAAACTTATTGTAAAAATGGGCAATTCAATTTCGAAGGTTCTGGGAAAACTATTTGGTTCAAAAGAAATGAAAATTTTAATGCTGGGCCTAGATAAGGCTGGTAAGACGACCATATTGTACAAACTGAAACTAAATAAAATAAAGACGTCTACTCCCACTGTAGGTTTTAACGTAGAAACCGTTACTTATAAAAATGTAAAATTTAATATGTGGGATGTAGGAGGGCAACAAAGATTGAGACCTCTCTGGAGGCATTATTTCCCAGCCACCACAGCACTCATCTTTGTGATAGATTCTAGTGCTAGAAACCGTATGGAAGAGGCCAAGGAAGAGTTATATAGTATTATAGGTGAAAAAGAGATGGAGAATGTAGTACTGCTGGTATGGGCAAACAAACAAGATTTGAAAGATGCAATGAAGCCTCAAGAGGTTTCTGATTTTTTGGAATTGGAAAAAAACTTGAAAAACCAACCTTGGTGTGTCATCGGTAGTAACGCATTATCTGGACAGGGTCTTGTTGAAGGGTTATCCTGGATTTCGAATAACACGAACGTCCCAAAGAAATAAACATTGCATTTATTGGTGTTAAACTTGCATTCACCGATTGTTCATCCCTCACTCTTACTGAATTGTACTTTAATAAGAAAAGAACATCTCTGGAGAAAGAACAGTATCCAAATAATTAAATAGCTTTAATAATATAATATACAAAATGGAGACACAGTTAAGTGAAAAGCCGAACTTGATTACTTTTCCCGTCTTTGTCTTTAATCTGTTCACTTTTCCATAACTTCAACACTGCCATCAGAATTACCGAAATAAGCTTTTGAAGCATTGTCGATGAATAAACCCGTTTCCACTACGCCGACTAACAATTTTATTTCTCTATGCAATTTTCTTGGATCGGAAATTTCACCGAAATCCGCATCGATAATGAAGTTGTTATTGTCAGTTACGACAGGACCTGCTTTAGCAGAACCTCCCTGTCTGATGTCAACTTTTTTGGCATGCAATTGTTCCAATAGGTCATTCTTGACTCTCACATATGAGGAAGGTACGATTTCAATGGGAACACCTTGCTTCCAGTTCCTACCTAAATGTTTTGGCGACTTTTTTCTTGAATCCGCAACAATAATGAAGGTTTTAGCACTAGTGCTGACCAATTTTTCTTGAAATAAACAAGCACCACCACCTTTAATCAATTGTAAATTCTCATCCACTTCATCAGCACCATCAAAAGCTATATCAATACGAGGATACTGTTCAATGGAGCCTAGTTGCAGTTTGTTATCCAAGATCAAGTTCCTAGATTGAAATCCTGTTGGAATGCAAATGAATTTAGACGTTACTTCACAAAAATTAGTATCATGCAAATATTGCCCTATTCTTTCGGCGACGTAGACTACCGTACTACCACTACCAATTCCAATGATTTTGTGATCATCAAATTTCAAATTTTCATCAACTGCTCTGTATGCTGCAGCTCTTTTAGCATCCTCCAAAGGATTACCCAAAGATTTCAACCCGTCAATTTTTGGGACACTGGCAGCCATTTCTTTCCTATGTTATATTTATATGAGATTGCAATGTGCAGTATTCAAGTTAATGCGACACGATATTCCTATTTTTCTACAAGATCAAAAGACGTCCAGTACGAAGAGAATAAACCGCATGTAATAAAACGATACAGTCTAACACTGCAACGCAAGCCGTACATATATTATATCATCCAAAGCATACCTAAATTGACACCCAATTACGAACCAGATGAAATTTCACCGAGTCAATCGCTTTTCCCTCATCGCAAAAAATTTTTTCAACTCATCGCGACTTTTCGCCCGCCTCGGCCATAAGCCATCTCTGCCCACCACATACCATTCTTCCCATTTGCCCGAGGAAACAGGGGCGGCACTCACAAATGTGAATGGTAGCATGATTCTAACAAATACCAAGAAGCATTAGACTCATTAACGGAACTGATGTCAAACAATGGTTGATATACCGCATTTGACAGCACTAATTTGTGCGAGCGTTCTATTATGACGGACTTACCGAATGTCATTTTGAGATCTCTTTAGAACAGGGTTCTTGAAAAAGAAGGATGAATAATTAACACATATTAGATGGGTAATTTTCCGATAATAATATAGCTTTGCTAGAAGTAAGGTAAATGCTTTAGTTTGCAGCAAAAGTTTCGTGAAAAGTATGAGAGTCAAAAGAAGACCGGCATTACTGCCGAAAATGATAAATAGGACTGTTCGAGGCCCTTATCCTGCTACTCATGATAAAGCGCTATTATTAATCACTCTAAAATACGATATACACGACCCGGTGCCTTAGTAAAACTGAAATTAGGACATATATAGTGTTGAAAAACGAGGATCTTGATGCCTATACAGAACATGCATGATTTCCCATTGTGGGAGCCTTTCTGCACACGTTTCTCAACATACGGCTCTATCATAGAAGGCACCCAGAAGCAAAATAATGACTGTCATTCTTTTAAACCCATACATAATAAAAAATCTTCCTACACCCAAACATACAAAGTATTTTAGAAGAATGAAAAATTACATTTCTTTGGAGTTTAATTACAACAAAAAAAAATGCGCGCGCGCAGGACAGATTTTATCATTCAATCACTGGAAAGAAGCTGAATGTACTCTCTGGCCTAACAGGAGATTGCCGCTCTGCCTGGAGCTACTCTTATACTCTCCTCCCGCTCCTGCACTTCACTCCCCGGAGCCCGCGGAACTGGTTCTGCTTCAGCCTAGCAATTATACTCTTGCCAGCGTCGTGGACTACCGTATGGCAGCATTTGCCAGGAATATTCTAGTGAAACCTCTATGCAATAATCCAGTTAGCACGTTAGAATCTTCGTAAAGTGTCTAGTCTTACAACATTGCAACAACGTATTAGAGTTCGATTGAAAATTGGTCCTTGCGATTTGGTATATATCTTATTTTAAGAAAGTTGAAAGGAAGAAAGATCATCACGAACAACATGTCTGCCCCACAAGCCAAGATTTTGTCTCAAGCTCCAACTGAATTGGAATTACAAGTTGCTCAAGCTTTCGTTGAATTGGAAAATTCTTCTCCAGAATTGAAAGCTGAATTGAGACCTTTGCAATTCAAGTCCATCAGAGAAGTATGTTATCAATTTGAATCTAAACTAAAGAATAATGGAGAGTAACAAAGGAAAAACAGTGAATGCATATGAACGGATAAACCAAAATGCTTCAATCTATAAAAATACAAAGGAATAGGACTAAAATTTAAATTTATTTGACTGACTATCCCTCGAGCCTTACCGCTAAACGAATATTGAATAGCTTCAGCACTAAAGTGAAGCTTTAGTGCTGTAGAAGAAGGCAACGATTTACTACATTGTGCTATACATGGTAAGGATCTGCTGGACAGTTAAAAATCAGCTCAAATTGTTAGCGGTGGTATCCGCGCCTATAAAATGTACAAGTCACTGGTTTTAACTCTTCAATATCCTAAAAAATCACTAAATCAAATTTACTAACACTTTATTTTTTATTTTTTTAATAGATCGACGTTGCTGGTGGTAAGAAGGCTTTGGCCATTTTTGTTCCAGTCCCATCTTTGGCTGGCTTCCACAAGGTTCAAACTAAATTGACCCGTGAATTGGAAAAGAAATTCCAAGACCGTCATGTCATCTTCTTGGCTGAAAGAAGAATCTTGCCAAAACCATCTAGAACATCTAGACAAGTTCAAAAGAGACCAAGATCCAGAACTTTGACTGCTGTTCATGACAAGATCTTGGAAGACTTAGTCTTCCCAACTGAAATTGTTGGTAAGAGAGTTAGATACTTGGTCGGTGGTAACAAGATCCAAAAAGTTTTGTTAGACTCCAAGGATGTCCAACAAATCGATTACAAATTGGAATCTTTCCAAGCCGTTTACAACAAGTTGACTGGTAAGCAAATTGTTTTCGAAATTCCAAGTGAAACTCATTAGTTAATATAATAATATCTAAATCTTTATTATTAGTAAAAACTTTGTTTATTTTATAGCACAATAAGATAATAAAAACTCCAAATTCCAAAAATTTTACGTTTGCGAAGATCAGAATTAAATAAATTGTTTGATTACTATGCATTGTTTTTATATGGTTTATCACCGCCGTCTGATTGCCGCTAAATCGATAGGTTGTCATACAGACAACTACTTATGTCGTGCCATATTTATGAAATTTTCGTATCTATTGGAGTTGGATAAACCTACGCTTGATGCACCTTTGGGTGGCTTTCTGAGTGAGTTGGTATCATCACAATTAATATAAGGAATTGTAGGCGCTTCCTTCGTTATGGGTATTTCAAAATAATTATAAGACCCTACGCCCTCGTCTTTTTCCATTGGAACAGTTGCTGTTTTCGCAGCTCTCCTTGGTTCAGTTTCCAACTCATCTGACTTCCCCGATCTTTTTATGCTTACCTTGAAATCGTCATATGTGTATTTCTTTGACACAACTCCGATAACAAAGACAATACTTCCAATAATAACTAAGAATTTGCATACCGTTATTAAACCTGCTAAAAGTTTACCTATAAACTTTTGTAAGATCGGTCCCATCATTGTTGTGAATGCACATCCTACTAAAAATGATGGGAAATCCAGCACGATACTGCCTGGCCCACTACCTATCGTAATTTTCCATCGTAACCAATCTCTTTTCAAATCCATTCGTGACTTCTATGTCTCGTCAATTTCACAGTCTGCGGAGCTACTAGCAAAGTGGCAGAACTAAACAGCTGCTCGAAGTACACAGAAAAAATCACTAATATGTAGATCAGGCCTCGTACAGGACCTTATTTTACTGGATTTTTTCGGAAAGAAAAAAGGAGCGCTTTGCAGATCGAAACCTTCACTCATTGATTATCTGCCAAATATTACTTCACAATAAGCAAGCTGGGAGAAACCAATTATGTTTGACCCTTCCCTCTAAACTTGTCCACACTAGAGCAAATATCTATATTGTTACCAGATACCCAATTAAAAAAAGATCAATTATTTGAAACCTCTTAAGAAGTTTCATATGCAGTGTATAAGTTTGAAGGAACAAAAGGATATATATCCTTCAAAAGAGACAATACAGTACGTAATTACATAACCATTATTTATCTTTTAGAGTGCCTCATTCTTGCAATTTTTCTGTTCGCCATAACACCGCTACTCATGCTCATGCCATTATTCATTCCCATCCCCATTTGATTAGGCGCTGACTGTGGTTGCCCAAAAGAAGGTGTCGGTACACCACTGCCCCCTCCAAAAATAGATGACGGATTTATTGTATTCGAGTTAGAACCAGAGGCTGCATTTACACCAAATATATCACTTGGCTTTAAGGTGCCGACCGCAGTAATAGTATTTCCGCCGTTGAATCCAGCGAAATTAATATTAGGAACTGTTGATGGCGTGAATGAGTTATTTGCATTAAGAGAAGGATTTTGCGATTGATGAGGTTGATTAGTATTAGATCCAGCAAACACGGTATTAGCGTTACTGTTGTTGTTCATATTAAATACAGAACCCCCATCAGTCGTAGAATTGTTTCCAGTAAAATTGAAAGCAGAAGGAGCATTGATATTCTGTGCACCCATGGAAGAGGCTTTACTAAATAGGCCAGCATTAGCTGATGGCGTTGCCGATGTAAAAGGGTTAAGACCTCCTGCACCATTGTTCCCAAAATTAAATGAAGGCTGGTTGGAGGCTACACCATTTGCTGCGGTTCCTGGGCTCGAAAAACTAAATCCGGAGCCTGCTCCATTGCTGTTGCTACCAGCAATATTTTGAGCTGGTTTTCCTAAATCAAAGCCACCCGCTATATTGGTTCCTGAGGTATTGTTGGCTGTGGTGGTTGTCCCGTTGCCAGTAGTAGGAGCTTTGAACGAAAATGATGTAGAATTTGCTGAAGCATTCGCAGCGTTGGCGGTACCGAATGAAAATGCAGATTTAGATGTTGTACTACTACTAACGTCAGTTGGCTTACCCAAAAGGGGAACTGGAGTTGAGGAAGCAGAACCGCCGAAGAGAGAATTCGGTGAACTTGACTTTTCTTTGTTGCCATTAAATTTTGTAAAGGAAAATCCATTGGATAGCTTTCCAGTACTTCCCACTGCCGTAGTTGTCGATGGCTCAGTCGACTCAGTAGCTCCAAAACTAAAAGATGGTTTTATGCTCGTGTCCGTGGTGTGATTTGTTGCCGGTCCACCAAATGTAAAAGATTGCGTCGTAGCTTTTTTCTCCGTCTCTTCAGGAGAAGGTTTAGTGAGGCCGAATGAAGTCTTACAGCCCGGTGGTTCTTTGGTCGCATCTGGTTTACCAAATGAAAACAATGGCTTTTGTTGTGTAGTTTTTGAAGCCGCAAACGTAAAGGAGGGCTTTTTAGGATCCGAAACAACCGATGAATCTTTTTGGGCAGGTTCAGTAAAAGAAAACGTAGACTTGAGCGTTTTATTATCCGTTGGTGCTTGAATATCAACTGACTTGCTCGAAAAGGAAAACGAAGGCTTGGCTACTGAATTCGAAGTTGAGCTACTTTTTTGTTCCTCCGCTGGCCTAGAGAAGGGAAACGTAGGTTTTGCACTTCCTTCAGAATTTTTATTTTCACTTGCTGACTGGCGAAAAGTGAAAGTAGGTTTCTCAACTATTGTAGCAGGAGTCTCCGATGGTTTGGCGGGTGATTCTTTCACGATGGCCACTTTACCAAAGGTAAATGGCGTAGGCGAGTCCGTCTTGCCTGTAACATCAGCCTTTTTCCCGAATGCAAATGGTGATGCATGCTCAGTTTGCTTATTGCTTGAACCAAAGACAAAGCTTGGTTTCTCCGATGTGACCTTTTCTGACTTCTCATTTTTGGCCTCCTTTTGGCTACTGTTCTTACCAAAATCGAACAGAGGCTTAGCGTTTGTATCCTCATTAACAGGAGCGCGCCTTTTTCTTCTGGGTTCTTCGTCATCGTTATCTTTGTCACCATTCTCTCCTTGTTTCTCTTTGTGTTTACCAAAAGAAAATGCTGGAGCAGTTGATTTTGGAGGGATATCTGAAAAAGGTGCTGGCTTTGAGAAAGAGAGTGTAGGTGCTTCTGATTCTGTATGTTTTTCACTTTTCTCGGATGTCTTTCCAAATGTATAAGGTTGATTGGCAGAAGGAGCCGTATCTGGTTTCCTGCCAAAATTGAATAAAGTTGTGGAAGGGACACTATTGTCGGCCACCTTAGGTTTATTAGCCTTATGACCAAAATTAAAAGATAAAGTGGGCGTTTCGACAGTTTTCGTTGACTTATCTTTTTCCCCCATTGTTAAATTAGATTTAAAGACCGCACCTGCAGAAGAAGCTGCCGTAGGAGAAGTTTTCTTAGATGGTGTCTCATTATCTTTGATGAAGTCAAAACCTATAGTAGGCAAAACGATACTTTCTTTGTCCTTTTTGGGCTCAGTAGTTTTCTTTAAAGTAGGTGTATCAAAGGACTCCAAATTGGGAACAGAATTCTTCTGCATAGCGGCAGTTTTCGCAATTGTGGAAGCTGGTCCGTTTAAAAGTAGATTTTTTTGAGGATTCGATAACCTATTAGAGTTGATATCTGAACGTAGGTCTTCCATTTCACTTGTTGGGTTAGGGCATGTGGCCAGGTTGCCATTTAAACCATTATTCTTGTTATTCTTCCTGTTGCCGATTGTTGTCTGATCACCGTCAGCATTAATGTCATTACCATTGTTATTCTGTTTTTGTATAGCGTTATATTCCGATAAGTCATATTCAAAATCCGCTGACCAAACAGTCCCCTTTGACTGGTTTTGGAACTTTTTTCTACTGGTTCTATTTTTCAATGATTTGAGAATGGGTAGTCCAACATTGATGTTCTCGCCGCTTTCTCCGGGCAATTGTCCGGTGCAAGACACCTTTTTAATCGGAGAAGGAGTGGATGATGTGCGTAGGTACGAATCCTTGCCATCGGTTTTATCTTGAGAGTCCAATATAACCGAAGATGTAACTGATGGCAACCCAGTTGATTGGAATAATCTAAGCTCGCGCATATTTCTCGACCTCTGCTTTTCCCTTAACAACCTCAATCTTTGTATGGGCAAAATTGGTAGAACCGGCGGTCTCTCAGTGCTTTCCGTTCCATATATTATAATTGGAGCGCTATTGTTGTCCTGAATCAAGCTGTCGCTATGCTGTGATGTACCGGACACCCTCTTTCTTTTTTTAAGATGTAATGTATCTTCAACATCTGATTCCTCCACATGATTCGCATGTGGAAAGCTCGAACCGAAAATTTTATTGCTAAATGGCCCTTTTTTATTGGAGTTTGTGAAGAACGATTTTATAGTGGAGGAAAATGATCTCTTTCCTACATGTGGAGAAGACACAACTGAAGAAGTGCTTGAAGACATGAATGACTAAAAATTGTCGCACACCCTCTATCTTTTTTCCCTTTTTTGAGGCGAATATTCTATCGTATTCACACCACTGCGTTATATCCTTACTTGATTCCTCATCACTTCCTTTCTTTGGATGTTTCTGGATATTAAGAAACTTCGCCAAAGAAAAAAAAATTGAAAAAGTAATCGAATGTCACATTATACGAATTAATGATCACGTGACAGTCTAACCCTAAAAATAAGATCATAGGGCTTAATACAAGGGTATAAAACGAGCTTTGCGCGGCACGTGACTATTTTTGGTTTGGGCGTTTTCTTTACGCGGTGTAAATCTTGTCTCGTACAAGGGGATATACGCACAGTATTGTTCACCAACTCCAAAAGAACTGTGGTCGCCCATGTAAACGAGCACCGCACACGTAAGCCCAGAGCTCTTCAGTAAAAATTCGTGTCGTGTCAAAGATCTATAGTAGGTGGTGCCTTCTTGCTTCTTTTTTGCAGGTTCTTAGTATAATTGTACTTTCTAATTCTAAGACCTTTTTTCTTCCTCCCAAACAGTTCGTTAAGCAATCGAAATAGAAGTGCTCCAACAGAAGAGTTTCTAAGGGATAAAGTCAATAACGAAAATGGCGAAGATTATGATCCCTGCTAGCAAGCAGCCTGTCTACAAAAAATTGGGACTTCTTCTGGTTGCTGTGTTTACAGTGTATGTGTTCTTTCATGGTGCTCAGTATGCTAGAGGTTCTGCCCCAACCCCAAAATACAGTACCGTGCTATCGTCACACTCGGGCTATAAGTACTCGAAAGTGGAACTACCAAAGTATAGCGGTCCCCGTGAAAAGGCCACTTTTGTCACTCTAGTGCGTAATAGAGATCTTTATTCGTTGGCCGAGTCTATCAAGTCCGTCGAAGATAGGTTTAACTCCAAGTTCAATTATGATTGGGTGTTTTTGAACGATGAAGAGTTCACTGATGAATTCAAAAACGTTACATCAGCTTTGGTTAGTGGTAAAACAAAATATGGTCTCATCCCACAGGAGCATTGGTCCTTCCCTGATTGGATTGATGAAGAGAAAGCTGCTCAAGTGAGAAAAGAAATGGGTGAGAAAAGAATCATCTACGGTGATTCCGAATCTTATAGACACATGTGTCGTTTTGAATCAGGCTTCTTTTACAAACATCCTTTGATGGATGACTATGATTGGTATTGGCGTGTGGAACCTGATATCAAGTTGCACTGTGATATTGACTACGATGTTTTCAGATTCATGAAAGACAACAAGAAAAAGTATGCCTTTGCCATTTCCATTAAGGAGTATGAAGCCACCATCCCCACTTTATGGGCGACTACTCGTAAATTCATGGAATTACACCGTGATCTTATCCATGAAAACAATATGTTAGACTTTGTTAGCGACGATAATGGTCTTTCATACAATTTGTGCCATTTCTGGTCTAATTTTGAAATTGCTTCGTTAGATTTGTGGAGATCTCCAGGATATAGCGCATACTTTAATTACTTAGATCAAGCAGGTGGATTCTTTTATGAAAGGTGGGGTGATGCTCCGGTACATTCTATTGGTGCTGCGCTGTTCTTGGATCGTTCTGAAATCCATCACTTTGGTGATATCGGTTATTACCATGTTCCATTTCACTCCTGTCCAATAGACACAAGTATCAGACTGGCCAACAAATGTGATTGTGATCCAAGCAAAGATTTCACATGGCACAGTTATTCCTGCACTACTAAATTCTACAATTTAAACATGTTGCAAAAACCTGCTGGTTGGCAAAACCATATCGGTTGATTATATAGTAACAAGCTGATGTTGGTCTTTGTACCTTCCACTTTTTTATTTATACTATTTAAAGAAACAGAATAAAATATAACTATTTTTTTTACACATAGTATTTGTAGTTACTCCAGCGTGCAAAGATTAGTAACGGTCTCACTAAATCTTTTCTACAATATAATGAACGGGCTTTTGGAACCAATGAGAAATAAATAAATGTCCACAAGGGAATTGCCAAAAAGATGTGAGGTATTTTGGAGTACTTAACGGGAACACAATCATATACCATACTTCTTGAACAATGAGTGAGTCATCTCCACACCCAAAAATGTAGCCGCATTAGCTGGGAAAGATCTTAGTAAAGCAGGGCCTAAACCAGGGAAAAATCCCTTGATACCACCTCTTTTTAGATAAATTTCCTTTGTAGCGGAAATCATATTCTGCCTCGTGGAAGAAGCCTGCAATTTGGTTTTTATAGTGTCTATGGGGAAAACAGCTAGCCACATCGACATACCAGCAATACCACCAGCAAGACACACGTTCAAGATATTAACCGGCTCGTCTTTGCCCACATCTGGACGAGGTTGCCTGCTATTCAAGTAATTTTTTGAAATTTCATAAGATGCAAAATATAGAGCCGAACCAGGCCCATCTCTTGCTAAAGTGGCTAATGAACCTTTAAACAAAGAAGCTATACCGCCTTCTCTAACGATGGTTTTTGCCGCCTGAATGAAAGAACCTTTGGAAGACGTTTGCAGTACAACTTTAACTCTTTCCGTTGGCGCAGTCACTAAAGTGGTGGGAATAGCGCTGATGAATCCTGCAGCAGCCATTTGGCCCATAGTTAGCTCGTCGCTGCCTCCGTTCTTGTTATTAAAAGTGACCAGTTTCTTACCTACATCGTAACCCCAGAAAGAAACCGCAAATATGGGAGTGACACCTAATAAGGGCGGGATGACACCTTTATAGAAGCCCTTTACGGAGTTGGTAAATATTGTGCCCCTCACTTGAGTTCTAGCTTCTTTTAAAATATTTGTAACGGCATGTATTGTGGAATTCGCTTGACCATTTTGACATCTCACTTTAATTAAGTCGAAGGGATGACCCGTAAACACCGCACATACCCCGCCAACTCCACCGGCCACAAATGATTTGATATTCTCGCGTACCGGGTTTGATTTTATAGGTGGACGAGACTTAGTCAGGCTCCCACTCTCTTCTTTAAGTAATGAAGATTCCGATAATGAAGTGTCTGAAGACATTACTGGCACGATGACGTTTATGGACAATAAGAAAGTTATACAACACGTAGAACCCAAGAAAAACTTAGAAAAAAACACGCCTAGAGTGCAATTGAATATTTACTATCTTCATACCACAAATATCTGCCTATATATGCAATTGAAGTACGTTTATTTCGACTAAGAGAATTATACCATCATGCATCTTCACTTAACTCTCCATTTGTCCATTGACTTATTGCGCCAAGTGGAGATCCAGTCACGCCGGATGACTGGGTGTAGATAAATAGCCGCCCAACTGATCCCTGCATAAAACTTGTATGCGGATATTAGGAGCAGTAACCCGATGAGTTCAATCGAGTCGTCCCAAAGAACCTTGCCGTTCTTCTAGTAAGATACGCAATGACCAAGAAACTGTAAGAATGTCTCTTTCTATTCCCCCTCATTTACACTGAAGCACCTCGATACAAAACATGCCCTTTACTGATTATCAATGCAATGTAACGCCAAACGAGGTATGAAGCCTCTATTACCCGCATTGAATTCCCTTCCTCCCTTAGCACCCCCTTGATCGCTATGTTCCACGCTGCTACCCTGTTCGGTAAGGAGTGGCGGGGAAATTTGCATTGGCACAATGTAAACCCGTAGAAAAAAACAGCACCAAGAAAAAAAAAAGAAACCGAAAATATCCACTGCATGTAAGTCTATGGACATTTGACAACAACTTTTTCAACTCATCGCAAGATTATGAATTTTCACATATTTTCAAGTTTTTTTCTCCTTTTCTTTTCCATTGAATGGTTAAGGATTTTTGTTCTTGGTCTAATTCTCTTCATCTAGGTTATTTCTTGTACGATATCTCCACTATCGTCTGTATTGTTCTTTCTTGCAATGTTTAATTAGTCACTACAATTGACTACGGTTTCGCTATTTCACGACTAAACAGATAAGCAAACTTTTCCCTTTTTATTAACACGACATGCAAGGAAACAAATCAACAATAAGAGAGTATAAGATAGTAGTGGTCGGTGGAGGTGGCGTTGGTAAGTCCGCTTTAACAATCCAATTCATTCAATCATACTTCGTGGACGAATATGACCCTACCATCGAAGACTCTTATAGAAAACAAGTTGTCATTGACGACAAAGTATCCATTTTGGATATTCTAGATACTGCTGGCCAAGAAGAGTATTCTGCAATGAGAGAGCAGTACATGAGAACCGGGGAAGGTTTCCTACTTGTCTACTCTGTCACTTCTAGAAATTCCTTTGATGAGTTGCTGTCTTATTATCAGCAAATTCAAAGGGTCAAGGATTCTGACTACATTCCTGTAGTCGTGGTAGGTAATAAACTGGACCTTGAAAATGAAAGGCAAGTCTCTTACGAAGACGGGCAACGCTTAGCTAACCAATTGAATGCACCCTTTCTGGAAACATCCGCCAAGCAAGCCATTAATGTAGACGAGGCGTTTTATGACCTTATCCGTTTGGTAAGGGACGACGGCGGGAAATACAATAGCATGAATCGTCAACCGGATAATTCTGCCGATTCGAATGAAATGAGGAACTCGGGGCCGACCACATCTGCAACGGCGGATGGAGACAAAAAGAACAACGGGACTTATGTTGTTGATAGTTCTTTGACTAATGCCGGCACCGGCTCTAGTTCGAAATCAGTCACTAATCATAATGTTGAAACTACTAAAAGAACTGATGAAAAGAACTACATCAATGGAAACAATAATAACGACGGAAATAACAATTATAATTCTAGTAAGAGCAACGGAAATCGAAGTGACAATAGTCGTGATAATCATAATAATGCTCCAAATGCGAGAAGTAAACAGTCCACTGGGGCACAAAAAAATTCAAGCGCCAACACTAAAAAAGAATCTAATGGTGGTTGTTGTATAATTTGTTAAAATATGCGGATTATGCCTCCCTAATATGATGTGGTTTTGGTTACGGTCTTATTCTTAATTGTTCAGTTGATTTTCGCCAGCATCTTCTTTTATCCGTTTTCTTATGCTGTGCACCTAGTGAACGGATTACTTACGACTATCACCACAACCATCAATACTAGTGGTTAATCTACCACATTTTGTAAGCTTTCTATATAGTACAATTGTAATATGTTCTTTTATTCTCATACAAAGTATATACTATACACAATACGTGCATGAAAGCGCGCCTGCAAACCCTTCCTCAATTTATAAAATGTAAACAAACGAAATGTAAAATCAAACTAGCAATTATAAACTCGGCAAAAGCTCTGTTCTTCGAAATGCCTGGAAAACTATCACACAATTGTAACCGTAAACTCATCAACAAGACGAATTGTCCCACACAAATAATGAACCCAGATAAGAACGCATTAAAGGGAAAATTATCACGAATCAAGATAATGAATGTACACTGGATCATCCCTAATAATACTAAAAAGAAACAGAATGTATCAATTAGTTTCAGTTTAGGATATTTTTCAATTTGGGCAAAATATGCCCTCTTGGAAGTCTTGAAAGCCTCTTGAAAATCTGATAGCACTGCAGAGGACGTACTTGTTACTTTTGGTGTGTTTGCCTTTGGTGTTTTTGCCATATTACTTATGAACCCTTGGTTATAGTTTCTGTATTGCGTGGCTTTGTTGTGAAGTTTGGCTCTATCGCAGATTCTATTGTATCTTTTTCATCCTTTAAAACACGCTATTCTCTAATTTTGCCCTCACCGAGATTTTTCTCAATAACGATGTACACCCAATCATTGCACTAAGCACACAAGTGCAAATAGTACAAGACCTAATAACTTTTGCCAAAGAACCTGAACATTCTCCTACCAATTCCTGATTTGCGTTGTAATCCACTAGCTAGGATCGTCGATGTCTGCCGCATACGCTTTTTTTTGTCATATAAGTCTTAATGGCTTGCAAAAAGTGTCCGCTGCGCTAACCAAACGAAACAGTTTAATGAATCTATTTACTGAGATTAATTGAAATGAAGATCCTAGTTTCCCGTTCAATTTCTTGCTACAACATATCAAACTTAGCTTTTTCTTTGTTACGAAAATGGCCCTTTTTATGCTTATTTTTGTTGTAGAAAAATGCCTCTTCTCTTATAGCCAAATAGGGAAAAATATAAATGATGCACTTCGGAAGAGCTCCAAGATCTACTGGAACTGTAACTTTTGCTCTAAAACTAGATAAAAGCTTAGGAGAGGTTCAAAACAAAAAGGGCGCAAGAAAGTCTCAGGTATATTACGTATTTGTTACTTGAAGCGAGAAAATAATCACCTCTGGTCGTTACTTAAGTTTTTTTTATCCTGTTTATTTTTAGCAAAATATCGTTTCACAGGAAATACTAGCACTATAATCAAAAGGTTCTCAAGCACATACGCAATAATGAACGTGTGCAGGTTGAAGGAAATAGTGCCACTATTTCCGAGATCGTCCTTTACAGATGGTGTAGTAAGCACAGGAAAAAGTTTCCGAAGTTGGGATACCTGCATGGACAATAAAGCATGTAAAATTATTGCGATCGTGGGTATTGTGTTAGCAAGCATACTTGTTATTTGGTTGGTCGGGGGGTTACTGACGTGTTTTAGGCAAGGTGTAACAGGAATAGGTCAATTCGTTTGTTGGTGTTGTCGTTGTTCCAATGACAGAAATAGAAATGATGGAATGCCTGTAAATGAAGGTTTTAATAGAGTTAACATGGGTGTGGCTCCTCCATCTACTGTCATTTATCAGCCTATCCAACAGCCTGAAAGTGCATACTACAGAAATGATGCAAAGAATGATACATTTTACGACGAAGTGAAAACTCC
The DNA here is from genome assembly GCF_002079055.1 of Saccharomyces paradoxus. Lineage (NCBI taxonomy): Eukaryota > Fungi > Ascomycota > Saccharomycetes > Saccharomycetales > Saccharomycetaceae > Saccharomyces > Saccharomyces paradoxus. The sequence continues at coordinate 507,298 of NC_047501.1, forward strand.
TAGCAACGAGATTTATGAATTGGAGGAAGATTTCGATTTGGAGAAACAAAAAGAGAAAACAAGGAGGAAACAGATGAAACAAAGAAATAAGGAAGGACATAGTCCTAGTAGGGTGGCTCCTCTAGTGTATGACGAAGATGATTCTCAACCGCAATACGATGCTAGAAATTCGTTTATCCAAAATGCAACTAATGCTGGTAACAATAACGCTCATACTACTTCACAATCTCCAATTTTTGATATCAGTGACTATGGCGAGAACTATTACTACGATAATAACAACATCAATAGTAACCTTCAGGGGAACACCTACAATGCTCCCTCCTCCAATCATAGAAGTCCATATCCAACCGATAATTATCAATCCTACCAAGGATATAAACCAAACCAAAGCGATAGATATTACTAATGTGGTGTATACCTATTTTTTTCTTTTGAGTGAGCAGGCAGACCTTTTACGGTTGAGAGGATTAGATATTTATTTTTTGAATTTTGCAAGAAATGATTATGAATACCTTCAAGGATGGCTACAACCTTGCGTCTAGGGGAAAAAGAGAATGAAAGAGGAAAAAGAAATATTTTTGATGGCCCTTTCCTTTTAAAAACTGCTGAAGAGGTGCGTTCTAGCAGATAACGCCGATAACGATAACTTTCAAAACGCAAGTGAAAACAGTCAATAGTGAATTTGCTTCTTGGTTATTTAATATGTATAGTAAATTAGGCTGTTTCCTCGGGTAAGAGTAATATATCTGTAATGTATAGTGATATTTGGTGTTGATGAAAACACAGGAAGAGCAAAATTGACATTACGCAAACCAATATTCCTTATAATCTAACGATAATATCCGTTCAACGTCATATTCGAATTTTATGTATACACATTTTTTTTTTTCGCGAGATGCGCAGTAAAAACTATATTTCCATTTTTGTAGTGAATTATGATTTTTGAACTAAAGCGTATGTATCCAGGAGAGAAAATTGAGTACATACATACACCAGAAAAACAAGCACAAAATTAGTACTAGCGAATTGGTCAACTAACCTTCCCTGCAGAAAAGTTGAGGTCATGTCATTTTTCGATGTCGAAGCACAATCTTCAAAAGGTAACTCCCAGTCAGAACCACAATCCTCAACAAATCAAAAAACCAAGGAATTAAGCGATTTAATTGAGACATTCGCTGAACAATCACGCGTACTGGAGAAGGAATGCACCAAAATAGGCTCTAAACGAGACTCCAAGGAACTGAGATACACTATCGAGACGGAATTAATACCGAACTGCACCAGCGTTAAGGATAATATTGAGAGCAACATTCTAATTCATCAAAATGGAAAGCTGTCAGCTGATTTCAAGAACCTGAAGACAAAATATCAATCCCTCCAACAGTCATACAATCAAAGAAAGAGTTTGTTCCCTTTGAAAGCTACCATTTCACCAGGAACGTCTAAAGAAAGAAACGACATTCACACGCAAACTGAAGCCGTGCGACAAAATCCGGAGTCCAGTTATATTTCTATCAAAGTAAACGAGCAGACTCCATTACTGCATGGCGAAGGACAACACCAATTACAGCTGCAAGAAGAACAAGAACAACAACAGCAAGGATTGTCCCAAGAAGAACTGGATTTTCAAACCATCATTCACCAGGAAAGATCTCAACAGATAGGACGCATTCATACGGCTGTACAAGAAGTCAATGCTATTTTCCACCAGCTTGGTTCATTAGTAAAGGAACAGGGAGAACAAGTAACCACCATAGACGAGAATATCTCGCACTTACATGACAACATGCAAAACGCGAACAAGCAATTAACCAGAGCGGACCAACATCAAAGGGACCGGAACAAATGCGGCAAGGTTACCTTAATCATTATCATAGTTGTATGCATGGTAATATTGCTTGCCGTATTGAGCTAGCAATATTAATAAACATGCATTGAACACAGACTTTCTAGTAGACCCAATCTTATCAATTTACAAAAATAAGAGTGTATAAGTTTATTTTTTGCATTTATTCATTAATCTTTTGTGGTAGGGGGGTTTCTTCGCCGTTCTTTTTTTGACTCAAAATTTCCTTTGATGCCTCCCGATAATGCACTTCTGTCGTGTACGTAACCTCGTGTTGTCTTTGTAGCCCGTAATTAAAATGCAAGGGCCGACATACCCTTTTTTCTTTTTACCATTTCGAGCGATCTACACTAACATTTTTGCAGTAGTCCGTAAATCCTCACGAATCTCCATAGCGATTGTCAATAAAAAAAAACGGATAAGGGGACTGTATGGAAAAAGTAACGACCCTGTTTCCTTTAACTGTCATTTACTTTATGGTTGCTTTACGGCCATCAACCGTTATCAAGGAACAAAAGAGTATATGCTTTGTTCTCTAAATGAACCTTTTGGGCCCTGATAAACACGAGAACGTCTGGCTCGGAATTATTTATCTTAGTTTTATTTTTGCTTGTACAGAGCAATCCTTGCCTGTCACTTTGATAAGACAGCGCGGGTTGAGGAAAGCGACAGAATTTCCAAGCAAAAAAGAAATCATGCATAATTACCTCGATGGTCTAGGTGCCTTGCGGGCACGATAGTAGCGGCTGTTATGCTGATAAAGTTTCTCCAGCAGTGTGTTATCTTACTGTGGCGTCCCGGCCCAGCCGGGTTTACATCCAACCAAGAAATGCCCGCTGCGCTCACACCCACGCCGCTGCAGCTAAAGTCGCGCACCAAGTACAGACCTGCTGGAGAATGAGGAACAAGGTTGCGTTGAATGCTTCGGGAAGACTTGCCGAACCGAGCCGCTAGAAAAGCGGGCAGGTACCCCGATCGAAGCGGCTCGGCGCTCCATTTAGTACAAACAAAAAAAGGAAAGTGAAAGAAGAAAAAAAAATATACTTGTTAAGAATTCTTTTCTTGAGATACTACGTATATATGACGTCGTCATGTTGTATCTCTTTCTGTATATCCTTTTTTGTGATGTGTCCTTCTACGGAGATGAAAAAAAAATTGGTGAATTGAGATAGTAAAGGCGCTAGTAATTAAATTCAAAACATATCATTACCACAACACGTACTTGCCATTTCTGTTGCACATTGCTTGAATCGGTTGTCAAATTGATCAAAAAGTGTTACGGCAAACTTAACGGTGATTACCGAAAGCAAAAAAAGCAAGCGACGAGACAAGGGAAGAAAAGGAAAAACATTTTGAGACTGGATATATAGATATCAAAAGCCTTTTAGATAAGGCACTTCTGATACATAAAACGCAAAAAAAAAATCTGGAATCCACTTAAAAAAGACCAGCGCATGCCAGATGGCGAGTGTACCAAGCTTATGCGACATACTGATACCGCTAGAAAAGAGTAGTCGCAGCGCCAGCGACGCCGAAAGTGCTAATACAGTCCTAATTCAACTGCGAAAAGGCCATCATGAACGTATACGTTCGCCTTACACAATACAAAAGTTTTATAAATTTTTGAAGAGAGCTCATTGCGAGGAAAACTTGGAATTTTTTGAAAAAGCTCATCAGTTCCTTCAGCTTAAACAAAACAGAACTATTAGCGAAGAGAAGCTCTTAGAAGTGTGGAATAAGTCATTGTACATAAAATACATTGCCGTGGACTCACCCAAAGAATGCAACTTCTCACAGGATACCAGGGAGATCTTTGAAAAGTGCTATGCCAATAATAAGGTGCCGGCCGATGTAGACGTGCTCTGTGCCATTAGCCATATTATGGGCTTGTTAATGGATGGGTACCATCGATTTGTAAGTTCTGTTAATGAAAGGAAATACCCCACCACATACAATGCCAACAATGGCTCTGCTATGGAGCAAGATTTCAAAAACGAATCTACCGTTTCCTTTTCCTCATTAGGCATGGAGGATATTTCAGGAGATAGAAATCCCTATCTAAAGAAACCTAATAGTAACGGTTTATCAACCATTATTCAAAAAACGTCTACGGGCACAACTAACGAGTTGCAAAGCGGTTACGCTTCTCGACCAAGCGAATCCTCGTCTTCGCTTAGCATTGATAGCTCGAACTATAGGAATACCAAGGCTATCAATGTTCAAAAGCCGCAAAATGCAGGAATTCTCAACTCGGGGAAGGATTTTCTGCAAAAACTCAACTTCGTTAAAAAACGCAAATCTTTCAAAGAGCCTTCAGGCGTGATTCGTAGCCATTACAACAACAATATCCAAAACCATTTAAGAAGAACCAAACAGCCATCGACAAATATAACCTCTTCGTCATCTATGAAAGCAGAAATATCTTTGTCGTCGTCACCATTACCCAATAAAGCAATAGGCCAAAATGTAAAAAGCGTTGAAAAGGGCTTTAAAAAGCTTAACTTGCATGATATTAATTAACAAGATTGATACTTTGAATAGTGGAACAGCGGTTGAAAGTCTGCCTTCCCGACTATTTCAGTTCACTATAATTTTCCCCTCATTTGATATAAATTCAATTAACTCAGTTTACTTCATTTCATCACGCTCATATTGTTTGTAACTTTAGTTCCTATTTAATTTTACGTATATGACACTTGCATATAATTACTTCACAGGCATTTAAAATAAGAGCATTTGACATTGATTTTCTTCAAGTCAAATTCACGCAACCATTTGACGGTTTATTTTGTATTTCAGTTAATGCGATCTCACTTCCACATGGCGCTTTTTATACAGCATTTGTCTTTTCTCAGTGCCGCGCACTATCATAGTCCGGTAACGGTCGCAGTGAATAACTCACGTTTCTTTGTTTTCGGCCCTGTGTAAATGGAAAAAAAAAAAGTGAAAAAAAAAAAATGAAAAAAAAACAACATAAATACGATGTCCAGAGTGACAACTACGACATAGTTCTGTCATTTATTGGATTAATTGATTTAACTTTTAGATTTCGTCAGTGACTTACTTGAAACCTCGAACCCTCAATCCTTGTTTTCGGCTCATAAGGGTCTTCTCCTTAGGATAATACTGTCAGCACATTATCATTTAGCCGCGTAGCCATGGTAAAACATTCATTCATAGCGCTAGCTGAACATGCTAGTAAACTAAGAAGGTCTATTCCACCCGTGAAATTGACTTATAAAAACATGCTACGGGACCCATCGGTAAAATATAGGGCGTTTGCCCCACCAAAAATGACCAAGAGAATTTGGCCTGACAAAAGTATTCAAAGGGCTCCGCGTTGGTTGTCTACTGACTTGAGAGACGGTAATCAATCTTTGCCAGACCCAATGTCTGTGGCTCAAAAAAAAGAGTACTTTCACAAGTTAATCAAAATCGGTTTCAAAGAAATCGAAGTGTCTTTCCCATCTGCATCTCAAACAGATTTCGACTTCACCAGGTATGCTGTAGAAAACGCTCCAGATGATGTTGGTATCCAATGTCTTGTCCAATCTAGAGAACACTTGATCAAGAGAACCGTGGAAGCATTGACTGGTGCTAAAAGGGCCACTATACATACCTACTTGGCCACAAGTGATATGTTCCGCGAAATTGTCTTCAATATGTCTAGAGAAGAAGCTATCTCTAAAGCTGTAGAGGCCACCAAACTGGTTAGAAAACTAACCAAAGATGACCCTTCACAACAGGCTACTCGTTGGTCCTATGAGTTTTCCCCCGAATGTTTCAGTGACACACCAGGTGAATTTGCTGTAGAGATTTGCGAAGCTGTTAAGAAAGCTTGGGAACCTACCGAAGAAAATCCAATCATTTTCAACCTACCTGCTACTGTGGAAGTTGCTTCTCCAAATGTCTATGCTGATCAGATTGAATACTTTGCAACACATATTACTGAGCGTGAGAAGGTCTGTATTTCCACACATTGTCATAATGATCGTGGTTGCGGTGTCGCCGCCACAGAATTAGGTATTCTTGCCGGCGCCGACCGTGTAGAAGGTTGTCTCTTCGGTAATGGTGAGCGTACAGGTAACGTTGATTTGGTTACTGTTGCTATGAACATGTACACCCAAGGTGTCTCTCCTAATTTGGATTTCTCAGATTTAACTTCAATTTCAGAAATTGTCCATCGCTGTAACAAGATTCCAATTCCCCCAAGAGCCCCATATGGCGGTGAATTGGTTGTTTCTGCCTTTTCTGGCTCTCACCAGGATGCAATTAAGAAGGGATTTGCCATCCAAAACAAGAAACAAGCTCAAGGAGAAACACAGTGGAGAATCCCATACTTGCCATTGGATCCAAAGGATATTGGACGTGATTACGAAGCAGTCATCAGAGTCAACTCTCAATCCGGTAAGGGTGGTGCTGCTTGGGTCATTATGAGATCTCTAGGATTAGATGTCCCAAGACCAATGCAAGTTGATTTCTCCAATACTCTACAAAAGAATGCGGATGCCTTAGGGAGAGAATTAAAATCCGAAGAGATTACAAAATTGTTTAAGGAAACCTACAACTACAACAACAATGAACATATATACGTCACTTTGTTGAATTACGAAGTTAAAAAATTGAACCCAGAACGTAGAGCCCTGGTGGGCCAAGTCGAAATTAATGATAAAGTTGTCAACATCGAAGGTTACGGTAATGGCCCTATCTCTTCTCTCGTGGATGCCCTATCCAATTTATTGAACGTTAAATTGAGCGTCCAAAACTACTCTGAACATTCTTTGGGCTCTGGTTCCGCAACTCAAGCAGCATCTTTCATAAATCTTTCTTATATAAAGGACAACAATCATCATGCTGCCAGTAATATGTGGGGCGTTGGTGTCTCCGAAGACACCGGGGATGCGTCTATTAAGGCGGTATTTGCTACTGTTAATAATATCATTCATTCCGGGGACGTTTTACTGGCAGATTAATAAGAAAGAGTAACTTACGATTACTCATGTAATTACTCATGTTATATATACGTATTAAATATTTACAAGTGGTGCAAAAAAGTAATTTATGTATCATGTTAAAAAGAACAATTTCTCCAAGTTAGTTTTCCGAATACTTTCTTCAATATCCTTGGAAAGTTTCTCTCGTTTATATTTTCGTTAGTATTTTTTTCTGCTTTTTTTCCAAGCTACCTTTTCCTTGCGTGAAACATTCTGACCAGGCCACCGCATAATCTGAAATGGATCCGAATAGGGATTTTTCGAGCACTACTGGAACTGTTGAGTGAATTAAGAGTACCTTGAAACTTTGTGAAGGGAAAACAGTGAATATTAAGTATAGCATTGAGAAAGCTAGCAGTATCGTGAGAAGAGGAAAAAAAAAATACCGGGGGCGAAGAATATCTAGTTACTCAGTCCTTATAGAATGATTATCTTTGTTTCAGAAGAACCTGAAAGAAGGCTAGCCATTGTGTCCAACTCGTATGCCCTTGTTCTTAAACCAGTTGGGAAGAAACCATCTGATAAACCTTTATGTGCTATTGAACTTCTTCAAAAAAGCGACTTGAAAAAGTATGGTTTTAAAAGACTTACATCACATGAGATTTTTGGTGTTATCGGTCTCATTGAGGTTAATGGCCTACTGTTTGTCGGTGCCATTACCGGAAAATCTAAAGTTGCACAACCATGTCCAGGAGAGACTGTGAACAAGATTTTTGCTGTCGATTTTTTTTGTCTAAACGACAATAGTTGGGATTTCATTGAGATCGACTCTTCAGGTTATCCTGTGTTGCCTGAGACTGCTTCAACCGAATATCAAGAGGCCTTGCCAAAACATCCATGCTATGAATTGAAAAAACTGTTATCCAATGGATCCTTCTACTACAGCTCAGATTTCGATCTAACGTCAACCTTACAGCATCGTGGATATGGTCAACATTCTTTGAGTACAGACACCTACGAAGAAGAATATATGTGGAACTCTTTCCTCATGCAAGAGATGATAACTTACAGAGATCATTTGGACACAAATTTGAAACAAATCCTGGATGACGAGGGGTTTTTGACCACAGTCATTCGTGGATTTGCAGAAACATTCGTCTCGTACGTTAAGAAATTGAAAGTTGCCCTTACAATCATTTCTAAGCAGAGCTGGAAAAGGGCAGGAACAAGATTTAATGCACGTGGTGTCGATGATGAGGCGAACGTTGCCAATTTTGTGGAAACAGAGTTCATTATGTACTCTAGCCAATATTGTTATGCTTTTACACAAATAAGAGGCAGTATACCTGTGTTCTGGGAACAAGGTACCTCTCTAATTAACCCAAGAGTACAAATTACAAGATCATTTGAAGCCACTCAACCAGTATTTGACAAGCATATCATGAAGTCAGTGGAAAAGTATGGGCCTGTTCATGTCGTTAATTTGTTGTCAACAAAATCTTCTGAAATTGAACTTTCAAAACGGTACAAAGAGCATTTAACCCATTCAAAGAAATTGAATTTCAACAAAGATGTATTTTTGACGGAATTCGATTTCCACAAGGAAACTTCACAAGAGGGCTTTTCCGGCGTCAGAAAACTGATTCCATTGATAGTGGACTCTCTCCTATCTTCTGGCTATTATTCTTATGACGTTAGGGAAAAAAAGAACATATCTGAGCAACATGGCATATTTAGAACCAACTGCCTAGATTGTTTAGATAGAACAAATTTAGCACAGCAAATTATTTCCTTAGCTGCTTTCAGAACTTTTCTCGAAGATTTCCGATTGATAAGTTCAAATTCTTTTATCGACGATGATGATTTTGTTTCTAAACACAACACCCTCTGGGCTGATCATGGTGACCAAATATCCCAAATATACACTGGTACCAATGCCTTAAAATCCTCATTTTCAAGGAAAGGTAAAATGTCACTCGCTGGGGCATTATCCGATGCTACAAAGTCGGTTAGCAGAATATATATTAACAATTTTATGGATAAAGAAAAGCAACAAAATATCGATACTTTGTTGGGAAGATTACCATACCAGAAAGCAGTACAACTGTATGATCCTGTAAACGAATACGTCAGTACGAAATTACAAAGCATGTCTGATAATTTCACATCCACCTCCAACATAAACTTGCTAATAGGATCATTCAATGTTAACGGGGCAACCAAGAAGGTCGATTTATCGAAGTGGTTATTTCCGATTGGTGAAAAATTCAAACCAGATATTGTTGTCTTAGGTCTTCAAGAGGTTATAGAATTATCTGCGGGTTCGATTTTGAACGCTGATTACTCGAAAAGCTCATTCTGGGAAAATTTAGTGGGTGATTGCTTAAACCAGTACGATGATAAATACCTGTTGTTAAGAGTGGAACAAATGACTTCTTTACTGATCTTGTTCTTTGTTAAAGCAGATAAAGCTAAATATGTCAAGCAGGTGGAGGGTGCCACCAAGAAGACTGGTTTTAGGGGTATGGCTGGGAATAAAGGTGCTGTGTCTATAAGGTTCGAGTACGGTGCCACTTCATTTTGTTTTATCAATTCTCACCTTGCAGCGGGTGCCACAAATGTCGAGGAACGTCGTAGTGATTACGAGAGCATAGTGAGGGGCATTACCTTCACGAGAACTAAGATGATTCCTCATCATGATTCTATTTTCTGGTTGGGTGACATGAATTATAGAATAAATCTACCGAACGAAGACGTTAGAAGAGAGTTATACAACCAAGAAGAGGGATATATTGAAAAACTGTTGCACTTCGATCAACTTACTCTAGGTATAAATTCTGGCAGTGTATTCGAAGGCTTCAAGGAACCAACCCTCAAGTTCCGCCCAACATATAAGTATGATCCTGGAACAGGGACCTATGATTCTTCTGAGAAGGAGAGAACACCTTCGTGGACAGATAGAATTATTTATAAAGGGGATAACTTACTCCCTTTATCCTATTCAGATGCTCCGATGATGATCAGCGACCATCGGCCAGTTTACGCTGCATATAGAGCAAAAATAACTTTTGTTGATGATAAGGAGAGACTATCCCTCAAGAAACGTTTATTCACAGAATACAAACAAGAGCATCCAGAAGAGCCGGGTTCTCTAATATCGGATCTTCTCAACCTTGATCTTGATGATAAGAGTATTTCGGACGGGTTTAAAAGTTCTTCTGAAAGCTCTCTACTAGACATTGATCCGATGTTGGCACAACCGACAGCGTCCAGCATTGCTTCTTCATCACCTGTTTCTTCAGCATCGGCTTCTCTACAACCTGTGAGAACTCAAAACAACATCCAGTCCCGCACTCCCGTCAAGAAACCAATATTGCGCCCTCCACCTCCACCTGCTCATAAATCTGTATCAGCACCTGCTCCTTCAACATCAGAGGAAAAGTCATTAACCCCAAAAACCTCAACCACATCACTGTCATCTGTGGCAAACAATATACAAGAAAGTAAACCATTAGCGCAAAATAGGCGAATTCCGCCACCAGGCTTTAGCCGAAATATTTTAACTCCAAAAAGCACTAGTAATTTGGCCTCTCCTTCGTCTTCTAAGGTTGATTTAGATAATGGTGTGGCTGAATCTACACATTCAACCCAAGGTGCAAGACAACAGACACCTACGTCATCTTTTACAGTACCAAGAGATGTTAATGGGCAGTCCGAGACCTTACTATGTAATGAAAACTCCATTGAGCCAGAGGAAAAAGCCAAACTTAACCATATGACTTTAGATTCATGGCAGCCACTGACCCCAAAATGATAGTTATCTTTCAAGTATGGTTGTTATTCACTTTGTATTCTTTAAGTAACCACTTACATTAATTGAAGAGATGAAGAAGTCAACCTGCCCAAATTGTCTTATGTGATTTTTATCTGAACAAATATTTATATACTTTATTCAGTAGTAGAAAAGGAGTGCGCTAATAAGGCGCGCCGGGTTAAAGCTGGAAAAAATGGGATGCAATAATTCATACGTTAAATATCGGTGAAAGTATGGTCAAGATAAAAGAGAATTTCTACTATCCATAAACTCCTTAGTGTGCCTTTCAGTAGTAGCTTTCATTTTTTACCTCAATAGCGTATTATTTTTTTCCAAGTTGTTCCCATGGTGGTGAATACAATATACATTGCAAGGCATGGATACAGATCCAATTGGCTTCCCGAGGGTCCATATCCAGACCCACTTACAGGAATCGATAGTGATGTTCCTTTGGCAGAACATGGAGTCCAGCAAGCTAAAGAGTTGGCGCATTATCTTTTGTCCTTGGATAATCAACCAGAAGCTGCCTTCACTTCTCCGTTTTATAGATGTCTTCAGACTACCCAACCGATAGCTAAGCTGTTAGAAATACCTGTTTATCTAGAACGAGGTATTGGGGAATGGTATAGACCTGACAGAAAACCGGTGATCCCAGTACCTGCTGGATATGAGATACTAAGCAAATATTTTCCAGGTATCATTAGCCCAGAATGGGATTCTACACTAATACCAAGTGAAAAGGGTGAGACCGAGCAGGAGATGTACATGAGATTCAAAACGTTTTGGCCCTTATTTATTGAACGTGTAGAAAAGGAATATCCAAATGTTGAGTGTATACTTTTAGTCACACATGCTGCGTCTAAGATTGCCCTTGGTATGAGCTTACTGGGGTACGATAATCCTCGAATGTCCTTGAATGAAAATGGTGATAAAATAAGAAGCGGTAGTTGCTCATTAGACAAATACGAGATTCTTAAAAAAAGCTACGATACTTTAGACGAAACTGACGATCAAAATCAAACCTCTTTGACCTATATACCATTTAATGACAGAAAATGGGTTCTAACGATGAATGGCAACACCGAATTCTTGAGTGGTGGTGAAGAAATGAATTGGAGTTTCGATTGTGTAGTAGAGGCTGGTTCAGATGCTGATATCAAAAGGAGACAGGAGACAAAAAAAAACAGCTCACCAATACCAAAAGGAGAAGATCAAATTGAAACAGAAACTGTTTATATCAGTGTTGACATCCCTAGCGGCAACTACAAAGAGAGGACCGACATAGCGAAGAACGCAATTTTACAATATTCCGGTTTGGAAACAGATGCTCCATTGTTTCGGATTGGAAATAAGCTGTATGAAGGAAGCTGGGAGAGACTTGTTGGCACGGAACTTGCCTTCCCAAATGCTGCACATATACATAAAAAGACGGCGGGTCTACTATCATCAGCTGAAGACAGTGAAACAACAAACGCTGGCCAAAGTAAAGGCCTATCTACTGCTAGCGACGCAGACACACAAAAACAAGAAGATGTTGGAGTACCGGATTCAACCAACAAAAGTGAGGATCACGCGGGAGATAACGAAGAAGTTCAACCAGAGAAGATCTATAGAATAAAAGAACGGATAGTGCTAAACAATGTCCGCCCTATGTAATATGTACTTTGTAAAAAGCAACAACCTCCTTTCAGGAATACAGATGCGTCTGCTTGTTTATTTACCTTCTATGTATTTTGTCAGACGAAAAGCGTGAAGGGAGGGAGGAACGTGAGTGCAAAATAACCCACTTGAACATAAGAAAGGAAAATTAGACCATGTGGAAAAGAAAGAGGGCGCACCCATCAAACACAATGTCTGTTAGTAGTAAACTGCCATTAGACATAATCGGATCTATATGTTCTAAATATGACATCATTTTGGCTAGCACCTCTCCACGGAGGTATGAAATTTTACACGATGTAATGGGAATTGCTGATTTGAAAACAATGGTTTCTACATTTGAGGAAGATCTTGATAAAACAAATTATTCTACAGATCCAATTGGATATGTACGCGATACTAGCTGGCACAAAGCGCAGAATATAATTGAGATTTTAACTGACTACGAAAACGAAAACTTAAATGAAATTGGTAAACCTAAGCTTATCATATGTGCAGACACAATTATTATAGACAAGAGTGGGCGAATTTACGAAAAGCCTAAAACAAAAGACATCCAAAGGAAGTTTTTAATGAAGTTTTGCTATGAGGATGATGAACCTGTTAACGTTGTCACGGCTGTGACATTGGTTAAATGGTACGGCAAAAAAAACTTCGAACTGGTACCATTCCGGGATGAAACGAAGGTATACTTTGATAACAAGATACCACTGAGAATATTGGAAGAATACGTAGAAAGCGGCGATGGGCTAGAGGTTGGCGGTGGATTCAAAATACAAGGGCAAGGGGCCATACTTATTGAAAAAATCGAAGGTGATTATTACAACGTAGTTGGATTACCTCTTAACAAAACGTTCAAAGGACTCTACGCTGAGGCTAATTCCATATAACCTTAGTTTAGGTCCCCTTTAGTGCTATTCGGTTAACTTTATTGAGCTCTTCATCACCGGGAGGATGAGGGGAACGGCTAATATAGGTAACTTTGATGAACAGATATATATGCTAAATATCCCAATTATTAACATTCCATGAGACGTATTTCCATCCGTTATAAAGGGAATGCAATGGTAATATCCATTCTGAATTTCAAGCTTTCGCGCAGATCCTCTTCTATTTTTTTTTCATCTTGAAAAAAGGCCCTTTCTCTTCGTCTGTTTATACTATGGATATATTGTACATAAGTATTTTAAAAACAATAATCTCATCAAATCATTAGTCCATGGATTAACGCTGTTACTATTATTGGATTGGTGAACGTGTAAGTATCCGAAAGTGATGAATTTTTCCAGCATTTTCAAATCTATTTCGAATTTCCAGTTTCCATACACCATAGAGGAAACTGCAATCACTGAAACCGCCTTCTGGCAATGTTTTGATGGTACAAGGAAGGCAGATTCCTTGCCAGTAACAGTTTTTAAGGCAAAAAGATCTCCAGAAAGCGAAGCTTTAATTTTGAATGCTGTACACAAGGCCAAAATTTTGAAGATTCCAGGACTTTGCAGTGTGCTGGAGACATTTGATTCCGATCCTCAATCCACATTTATTGTTACAGAACGTGTAGTTCCATTTCCTTGGGATAATCTAAGCTCTTTATCTCAAAACAAATTTGGTATTGAATTAGGAATATCACAATTATTGGTAACTTTGGGATTTTTAAACAAATTTGTCCTTGGTACACTTTCAAAAGATTCCATTTATATCAATATCAAAGGAGAGTGGGTACTATTTGGACTAGAACTTTGTTCAAGCAAAGAAGGGTTAAGTGCCTTTGAATTTTCCAGTAAAGCAAGAACATATTACAACATGACCGGCTCACAGTTGCCCTGTGAAGATTCAAATACAATCGATTCAATGGGGTTAGGTTTGTTGGTAAAGGATCTTATGACTCCTTCTTCTCTACCAAAAGATTGGACTGTTAATGTAAATATGATTTCAGATGGAAGGATGACAATCGAAAGCTTCAGGAAAAGGTTAGAAAATACAGAAACTTGGCGTTCTAATCCTTTAATAAACTTTTATCAAGAGTTGAAGGAATTACATATAAAGGATCCACGGGGAAAGTTGGTTGTGATGTCAAGCTTGGAAAATCTGTATTTAGAGTCAAGGGAGATTTTCCGCAATTTAACACCTGGAATGATTGAGAATTTCATTATTCCAGAGCTTTGTGAGATTATAAAAATACTGATGATACAAAGCGTTGCTAGCACTGCTAGCCATACGGGCATGAACTTCAACGCATCGCATAAACTTGTACCATTCTTAGCGATTGTTTTAGACCTCACTTCTGAAACGAACACTTTTCCAGTTGGGTTTAACGATCTCATCGCTCAAAGTTTTAAACTGCCAGATAGGCAAGTTAGATTTCTTTTACTGATATACCTACCCAAATTAATAGGACCGTTGAGCAAATCGGAGATCTCCAGTAGAATATATCCACATTTTATCCAAGGTCTGACGGACTCTGATGCCACTCTTAGATTACAAACATTGAAGACAATACCATGCATTGTGTCGTGTTTGACAGAGAGACAACTGAACAATGAGTTGTTAAGGTTTCTCGCAAAAACACAGGTTGATTCTGACATTGAGATTCGAACATGGACTGTCATTATAATAAGTAAAATCTCAACTATATTATCAACTTCAGTTGGCAATCGCTCTAATATTTTGGCTACGGCATTCACAAAATCTTTGAAAGATCCTCATGTAAAACCAAGATTGGCTGCACTTTATGGGCTCGAAAAGTCGATTGAGCTGTTTGATGTAAACACCATCGCCAACAAGATCTTAACGGTCATTGCTCCAGGTTTATTAGATAAAAGTTCCATAGTAAGAAACAGAGCCAAAATTCTGTTTGAAATGTATCTGGACAGATTGGAAAAAGAAGCTCTACTTATTCAAACAAACGATAGTACTGACGATTCAGAGGACATGAAAGAAATCGATTTTGATAATTATGGTTGCGATGAAGAAGACATGAATAAGGAAGACAGTATGTTGGCCGCAAAATTTTTAAATAATTTACGCTTAAATTCACCCTCAGCAACAATACCAAACAACATTACTGACAGCGAAGTCGATTCCGCTCAGGATGGAAATGGGTGGGACGACTTCAGCGATACCGATGGCTGTACTGTAAATAGTACCACGGAATCCCTTGACAAACTGGCAAGTCATGTAATAACTACAAACACCCAAAAATTTTCTGGAAGACCTATTAAAATTAATAAGAGTTGGAATGATGAATTGAATGATAATGACTGGACTCAAGATGAAAGCAGCCCATCAAAGGAGCCTGGAGATTACTCAAAGCCACAAGCTTCGACTTTGGCAAAAAAAATCGCCCCTAATTCAAAGCTTTCTATCAAGAAGAAGAAAACAACAATCCTCGCACCAAGAACCATTGCTAGTAGTGCCACTGCTGCTACCAAAACGTCACTATCAAATAAAACAGCAAGAAGTAAGCTTGCAAGTAATGTTCGTGCCTCGGTAATCAATGAAAAACATGTTGATAGCTGGGATGATGATGGAGATGCAGAATCCTGGGATACAAATTGGTGATTCCAAGATTTATATAGCCCTACATATTGTAGAAGGATGTATTAGGATGTATTCAGCTATTCTTTGTTATTTAAAAGCCTTACGCCCGTGCCCCGCGATTTCGCTGAGTTGAGAAGTGGAGGAAAGGAAGGGTCCCTTTAATTCCAGTAGGAATGAAGCATAAGCTAGAAGAGTAATCAGAAAAGGAACCTTATACAGTACCATAGATGGTCCCACGGAGAAATTAATCGGGACAACAACAGCTACACGAACGATATACGTCAGAAGATTCTGATATTAAAAAATTACTAGCCATGCCTCCTCCAACTGCACAGTTCTTGGGCAGTTCGCAAGCGGGAGAAAATGAAAGCCAAAATCAATCGTCAGGCCAAGCTGAGGAGCAAAATCAGGAGCATGGGCAAGGGCCTACTCCTATTTTGAACCAAATTCAACCGGCACCATCACAACCGCAACATCAACAACCGAGAAATGAGTCGATCTCGTATTATACAAACTTTAACCAGCCACGATATTCTACGGACGCGTCTATCAACTCTTTCTTAAACATATCTGATAATGTACCAGTAACAGGTACAGGAGGTCCTAATGCCGGCAGCACTTATTCCAATCTTCCACGACTCTCTACT
This sequence comes from Saccharomyces paradoxus, assembly GCF_002079055.1. Lineage (NCBI taxonomy): Eukaryota > Fungi > Ascomycota > Saccharomycetes > Saccharomycetales > Saccharomycetaceae > Saccharomyces > Saccharomyces paradoxus. The sequence continues at coordinate 523,741 of NC_047501.1, forward strand.
TCAAGTACACATCAACCGCCAGACTTATCACAAATCGGACGCGGCTTTTCCATTGTAAACAACCTCTTTCCGCAACAGCAGCAACTCCAAAATCAGCATCGACAACAGCAACAACAACAGCAGCAGCCGCAACAGCAACCTCCGTTCAAGACGCCTTCATTTTCGACGGGATTAACGGGAAGTTCTTCTCAATACCAGTTTTTACCAAGAAATGATAATACTTCGCAACCGCCTTCGAAGAGAAATTCCGTTTATCTTGGACCAAATGATGGGGCAGACTTTGAGTTTTTCAGCATGCAGCAGTCACAGCAACCGCAATTTCAGCCTAGCAGTAGCAGGGAATCAAACTCTATGAGACCTCCACTGTTAATACCTACCACAACTTCTAAAAACCAATCGAATGGTATCAATAATAGCGGGAATATAAGTACAAATGCAGATTATGAATCATTTTTTAGTGCTGGTGCAAACAACGGTAATTCTAATCAGAACCCATACTTTTTGAGTTCAAGAAATAATTCTTTAAAGTTCAATCCAGAAGATTTTGATTTTCAATTCAAAAGGCGCAATTCTTCTGTTAGAGGTACTTTGGATCATAGCAACCAAAATGCGTTTATAACTGAATCAAGATTAAACTCTCTTTCCGTTAACAATAAAGCTAATAGTGATCCCGTTGTAGGTAATAGTAATGTTACTGATAGCGTGAATGGAAAAAGTAACGAAATTGACAATGACGTTGGCAACGACGGTAACAATAACAAAAACGGCAACAACAACAATAATAACGATAATAATGACAATAGTATCAATTCTACATCCAGTACTAATATCCCAAACCAAGAGGACCATAGCCTTGTTTCTACCAATACCACGGACAATAGTAGGAAAGATCTAAAGGAAATAGAACAAAGACTTCGAAAACATTTGAATGATGAGGATAATTACCCAAATACAATGTCAAGACCATTGGACAAAAATCCTGAGGTGATCGAAGGCAGTGAAGGATCGAACAAACATATAGACGAGTCTGGTATGCAACCGAACATCAGCAAGAAGAGGAAAAAAGATGATTCTGTTGTATACGTCAAGAATGAGGCGCCCCATGTTGAACCCCCGATAACTAAAGACAACTCCGTTTCTGCTGAAGGTGCAGCAATGGGAAGCTTTTCTGGTAAAGAACCTCCTATGCCTGATATGGGTTCAGTAGGTGATGATGCTACTAACCTGATAGGTGCAACAAAGGTTGACCAACTAATGTTGATTATTCAGGCAAGAAAGAAAGGTTTTACAGAGAAAGTGAATACCACTCAAGATGGAGACTTGCTGTTCAATCAAACGATGGACATTTTGCCACCCAAAAATGAACTAGTAGGTGGGGTAGAAAAACCAAAAGGCACACATAATACACGAGCTATTAAGAAACATGAATGCCCGTATTGTCATCGGCTTTTCTCACAAGCGACCCATCTGGAGGTTCACGTTCGCTCCCATATAGGCTACAAACCATTCGTTTGTGATTATTGTGGCAAGCGCTTTACACAAGGCGGCAATTTAAGAACCCATGAAAGACTACATACAGGCGAAAAACCATATTCATGTGATATTTGTGATAAAAAATTTTCGAGGAAAGGGAACTTAGCTGCTCACCTGGTTACTCATCAAAAATTGAAACCATTTGTTTGCAAATTAGAAAATTGCAACAAGACATTTACACAATTAGGAAATATGAAGGCCCATCAGAATAGATTCCATAAGGAAACATTGAATGCTTTAACGGCAAAATTAGCCGAGATGAACCCATCTGAGAATATACCACTTGAAGAAAGACAACTTTTGGAGTACTTTGCATCGATCTATAAAAATTCAAACAGAGGAATTAAGGGCAGGGGAAAAGGTGTTGGAACGAAGAAATCAATAATCTCCTCACCAGAAAACCATCCTGCGAGCACAATTTTGAACCCCAATGCGAGTTCAAACAATGTTATTGCTAATGATCCTGAAAATGCTGGTAACCCTGAAGGTAATATTGACAACAATGGTAATAGTAATCCAGCCTCACATACTATGATCTCGCCGACTCAAAAAGACATGGGAACACTTCAATCACAATTTATACACAACAATTTTAACAATTCTGTGAACAGCTCAAACTCCTCCAATCAACCGATCATAAACTACAATTACACTACCCTACCTCATTCTCGATTAGGAAGTAGCGGTTCCAACAATACAAACACAAACAACAACAATTTTTCGGTAGGTGCTGCTCCAGGTGTATTAATGGCGCCAGCCGCCAATAATGACTTCAGTTTCAACTTGGATCAATCTAATGATAATGAGAGATCTCAGCAAGAACAGGTGAGGTTTAAGAACATTAATTACAAGAGCTAGTAGGTTTCAGAAGCACTGCCTTTTTTGAGTTGCTACATCGTGGTATCTGATTGTATACTCCTTTCTGATGTTATTAGTCAAAGTTAATCCCACAAGCGTCACACTTTCTTTTTTTCTTACTTGAAGAACTGCATGGTTTTATAGCTCTTTTTTCACTTTTTTGCGGTTTTTTGTCTTGTATTCTTTTTTTTTTTATTATTTTTTAAAGGTTCATTTTCTATCGACGGTTTTTTTATTATATATATATAGATATATATGTAATGTGTAATATTCCAGGTATACGTACTTCGGGTTTATATTTTTAATCTGTGTATTCTTTCACGATAACATTTTTTTCATTTAACGTCCCAAGCCTTGCTTCAATTTATCTTAGCAATATTAACTTTGAACATTTTTTGTTTTTGTTTTTGTTTTTTTTAATATTTTTTTTTCGCGTTTCGTGCTTTAATGAATCATATGAAGCATCCGTAATGATTAAATAGTTTTCACAAATGATCAGCAGATATTGTGATTTGTCATACTAGCTACACTACCTTTTGTATCATTGTTTTATTACAACTGTGTAGAGTGAGGCGTTCAAGCGTTCTTCCCAAGAATTATTACTTTTCTAACTAAATCATTTTGAGTATCCCCACGGACACCCCTTGAGGCCTTTCAAACCCTTTTAGCTGATCAGATCATAACTACGTTGAAGCACGATAACAACATTATAACAGGAACTATAAAGTACTCGAATGAAGGTCACTTTATTATTGAAGGCCCAGCTCTCACCTGTTAGCTATACGACAAAGAAATCTTTCCAAAGACAACTCAACCGCACTCCATACACCGCCTTCCAATACTTCTTCCAACTTGAAGTCCAAAAATTGCATAACGTCTCAAAGTATGAAGATATCATAAATCATGTAAGAGGGAATAGCAATTTCAAAAGGTTCGCAAGAAATGAGTGGGACAGCATGTCATTGACTAAAAAAAGGCTTTACTATGCATCCTTTTGCCAGTCAATGAACATTGACATTTGGAATGTCAGTAAAGTTGAACTTGCCAAAAGATTAGAAATTCCCATACCGGTAATGAGTGAGTATTTACTATTTAGGAATAAGTTCAAGGTGAAATTTGATTCTCATTGCAGCTCTTTGGAACGTAAAGATCGTAAAAGTATTCCAAGACCTTCTATTACTAGAAAGGCTGCAACTACAGATATATGTTCAAAGAACCGTAGCAACGCATCCGTCAGCAAAATAAAACCTCGGAAGCGATTAGTGGCGATGAAAAGGATTTCTCGTTCAGAGAACATTGCAGAAAGTCATTCTGGCGAAGCCCAAAATTACCTTTATGATTACATGAAAAGGTTTCAACAAATGTGCAAAGAATGCCGATATGCTTGGAACGAAAAGGTTGACTATGACCAGAAACTAGAAATTAGAAAAAAATTACAGCTATGGAGGTCAAAATTTGAGGAGATGATGGATAACGAAATACAAATATTGCAAAAAAACATGGATACCATGTCAAAGTTTGGTCTTAGAAGTGAGTCTTACCTTACCGCCGCGGATCACAATACAAATACATCACCAAATAATATTCTTCCCATGGCGCATCTACTGAAAAAGAAATGATAATAGACTTTCGGGACATCAATAAGAGTCCATTGAACACCTACCATCCTAAAGACTATATATTTTAATCAAAGGAATTATTGCCCCAATTTTATAGTAAGGGTACCATTCTGAAAACAGTTTCTCTTGTTCTATTATATACACATTTATATATATATGTATACATGTACGTTTTTAGAACAAAAATCTGTCGGACCTTTATTGCGGCATTGTGACTTGAACATGGAAGCTAATTCCCTTGGGAAAAGCTGTTTTTGGTCTATCTGTAGGCCTGTCAATGAAAGACGCCAAACAGATAACTTCCTCAGACGAATAACCTAACGAAGACAACACACCCCTAATAATGCCCACAGGTATCTCCAAAAAGGGCTCTATAATCTTTAATTCCTCATTTTTTGCATCTTCATCTAGAGAAAATGACTGAATAGGTCGATAGTCATAGTCAAGCAGGTAGAATGTTCCTCTATGGTTTGTTTTCAAATTATCGATCTGCTTACCAAATATTTGTTTCCAGACATCTCTACAAATGAACTTCATTATCAATAGAAGATCCATTTCCTTGAATTTTAAATTTGGGTTGTTAGAAAATATCAATAACTCTGACAGTTTCGATCCAATTTGGAACCCAATATTCCTCAGTCTTGCTAAAACCCTTTCCTTTTCCTCTTCTTCAGCCTTATACAGCTCATGTATCAAATTATGAGAACGTATGATATCTACTGTATGATGTTCCTCTATTTTCAGCCTCTTTATCATACTGCTGATGTTACCATTTTCTGGAGTTACATTGCTATCAGAACTGATGACTTCGCCTGATAATTGCCTCTCAATTCCCATAGCCAAAGGAACCATCTCGTTCAACAGCATCTGATAAACGGATTGACTTACTTTTGGCAATGAGTTCTCGAAAATTTGATACTGCTGTTGTGCTCTTTGCTGTTCCGTTAGCGGACCTTGTGGAGTAGATTGAGGATGCCCTACATTGTTACTATGCGTCGAGGACATGATTGCTTTTGTTCTAGCTTTATTGCCGCCGTACGTTCTCTTTTATGGCATAAGGTCTTCGGTCTCATTTGGTGAGTAGATATCAAATATTCAATATTTGACATTTTTGGTCTCAAGACGTTGACGCGAGCTTCTAAAAAAGATGCGCTGTTTCCACTGATATCAAGTAAAATCGTTTCTTATGAATAAATCTTGTTCTATGATTGTTTAACACGAAGTTATATATATATATATATACGTTAAATGACTGTAATAAAAATAATACAAATGCTTAAAAAAAGAGTAAAAACGACTACATCAGTTCGATTTTAAAACCGCCTCATTTGAGAGACTTTCAAATAGACATGGCTTAGGCACCAGATCCTTTTCGGATATATTAGTACCTTTAACGACTTTGAAGGAGCCGGTACCGATCGACATAGTTTGACCCAAAATAATACATTCAGAAACACCTTCAACGGCGTCCTTCTTCATATAAAAGGCTGCATCAAATAAATGGTCTGTTGTCTTTTCGAAAGACGCTAACTGCAAAACAGAGTCTCTCATTTTACTTAAACCGAATCTTGTAATACCCAAAACTTCACCCTTATATGTCATCACATCACCTAATAGTTGAATATGACGGGGATCGACACTCATACCGTGATTACTCATGGTATAGTTAATTTCTCTAACGATACTATATCTTGCAGCTTCGATACCCAGAACGGAAAAGACTTCTAAAACATGGTTAGTTGTAGTTCTGGAACCAATCACACCATCTGTACACATAACATCTCGCAGGCCGTAACCTTCAACTAACAACTCCCTCTTGCCGTCATCGCGAATATTAATAACCGCACGAGATATATCAGGTAAACCTTTAACGACGACATCAGGAAGCGCACGGCGTAACTGTTGCATTCTGTAAAAAACATCATTCTCACTTGGTTCTTTCGTAGATGTAGATATTGATTTTGCTTTGTACCCTTCCGGGAATACATTGATTGCAATTCGATCTTTACCGATAATATTGACATCAGATGCTTGTATTTTCAATTTAGAAGCCCTAGTTATAGCAACTGCGATATCCTCTATGGTTAACTCCAATTGTAATTTATCAATCGTACCTAAATCAATACGTACTTGAATGAAAGACAAGTTGTCTTTGTAAACATCTTGGACATAGAAAGCTACGTCAGATAACAGTGTCTTCTCCACTCTACCTTTAACCACTCTAGCAGCCCTCTCATCATTATCATTGACTAATACGGCATTGATAATAGGTGTAGAAATAACCTTGGAAGCATTGATAATTTCCTTGATACGAGGCACACCTAATGTAACATTCATGGAAGCCACACCAGCGAAATGAAAAGTCTTCAATGTCATTTGTGTACCTGGTTCACCAATGGATTGAGCACCAATGGCACCAATGGCAGTGCCTGGCTCAAGTCTTGCCTTACGGTATTTGAAAAGAGCGATCTCTAGGAACTTTCTTACTGATTTTTCACTGATTCTATAAAGCTGGCTTACAGAGGTTTTGACATTATTAGGGACGCTTTCATCTGGATCTATATCTTGTAATTCTTTGGTTGGAGGTTCCAGTAGCCCTAACATTCCCCTGGATTTTCTTAAATTAGCTAAAGCAGTGGCTTTCAAATTAACATATTCCCTTAATGAATGGTAAAAATCTCTCTCGGCATCATACTGATCCACATATTCGGCTTTGTCCAAATCTCCTCTTTTAACCAAACTTCCACTATTATCGTATCTGACCAATCTTTCCTCCAATGGTCCCAAAATTTCGTTTGCAGTTGCCATAATGGCGTATGGTAGTAAACCTTTATCTTGGTTATTGAAAGTAATATTGTATGCGTGGTCCCAACTTCTATTGAAATTGACCGGTTGTGCGTTACCTTCCATTTCCAATGGATCCAAACCATCACCACCATATGTAAATTGGACAATACCGTTGGCTGAAGTTCTGACCGTATTGTCATATTGACAAGACAAATCCTCTAAAGACTTCATTAATCTACGAGACATATAACCAGTCTCTGCGGTTTTAACAGCTGTGTCAACTAAACCTTCACGACCAGAAATAGCATGGAACAGAAATTCTGGAGGAGATAAGCCTGAAAAGAAAGAATTTCTAACGAAACCTTTGGATTGAGGTGTTTTTGAATTCTTAGGGAAATGTGGTAAAGAACGATCTTGAAAACCATCGGGAACACGATTACCAGAAATAATTTGCTGACCAACAACAGCCACCATTTGAGAAACATTCAATGTGGAACCTTTAGAGCCACAAGTGGCCATAATCAATGGTGCATTCCAATTATCTAATTCATTAATACAAACATCACCAACTTCTTCTCTAACTTTAGATAGAAGCCCACCGATCTTAGCTTCCAATGTTTGTTCTTCATTGCAACCAGGCTGTGTTTCTAATTCACCTTTATTGAATAATGTGATCAATTCGTCACACTTACGGTACGCAATTTCAACTAGTTCTTCCTTCTTTTGCTTCAAATCATCAGCGGGTGTAACATCGTTAATACCAATAGAAAATCCTCTATTACCTAAGAACCTAGCACATAATTTTGCCATTCTATTCATAGCACTAGCGGCCTCTTGAGGGCCGTAATCTCGTAATATCGTATAAAATACAGAATGCTTTTTACCATCACCCAGAACAGACTTGTCCATCACCCCACTCAAAATTTGAGAGCCTCTAATAATTACGAACCCATCGTTTTGTGACATTTCATTTGGTAGGGATTTCGATTTTGGAGGTACAAAGACTTTGTTTTTTGCGTCTAGGTTTATTACCACTGGGGAATTGTGATTTGGTTTTATCAAAAGTGAAAACACTTGTTTACCAGTCCATAAGTAATACGGCTTCATGACAGCGGGAGGCGGTATGTCAAATTGTTCGATACCGTCAGACATCATAGACAATAGTTGAGTTAATGTAGCACGATCATAGAAAGAATCTTTATGTGATATTAAGTATGAACCAGTGATAAAATCTTGTGTAGCCGCAATAATAGGTTCACCTGATTTAGGTGTTAACAGATTGTTTTTCACACCCATTAAATTGATAGCTTCTGCACGAGCCTCTTCGGTTTGTGGAACATGCAAATTCATTTCATCACCGTCGAAGTCAGCATTATAAGGTGTGCAAACACATTCATTTAACCTAAAGGTTCTCCAAGGACGGATCTTAGCATAATGCGATAAAATCGACAGTCTATGTAAAGATGGCTGACGGTTAAATAGGACCACATCACCGTCTTCTAAATGTCTTTCGACAACATCACCAATTTGTAAATTCTTGGCTAGCTTCATGCGATCACCATATCTTAAATTTCTTCTTGCATCTTCGTTTCTTTTCAGCAAATAATTGGCACCAGGATGGACATTGGGCCCGTTCACGATCAATTCTTGTAATTTATGTCTATTGTATCTGGTTACCTTTTCGGGGTATGTCAACACCTTTGCGACACGATCTGGGACGGCAACCTCGTCAATGGACAAGTTTGGGTCAGGAGAAATAACAGTTCTACCAGAAAAATCAACACGCTTACCAGACAAATTACCTCTAAATCTACCTTGTTTACCCTTTAGTCTTTGGCAGAACCCTCTGATTGGTTTGACTTTTCCGCCACCATTGGATGAGCCTGGTAGCATGGCAGGATTGACTGAGTCCGAGTTGATATACATTGCTACAGTTAATTGTAAGTAATCCCAATGCTCCATCATGTTATTGATGGAAATACCCTTGTCAAGGCCGGCTTTAATCAAAGATGAAGTCCAAACTATTTCTGTTAGCTTTACTGTCAAGTCATCTTCGTTAGATGCTGGAGAGTCTTGCATCATAACAGAAGGCCTTATACAAACTGGCGGTGCGGGCAAATATCTCCAAATGTAAGTCTCTGGTCTACCAGATGGAACGGTTGCATCTATACCAAGTAATTCACAATCTGCTGACTTAATTTGCTTGAAAAGGTTCAAAGTTTTTAATGGATTCAAATCGTCCATACAACGTTTCACATAACGCTCTAGTTCTGGGTTATGAGCGAGAACTTCTTTCCACTCACCCACCCAAATATCCTTTTCAGGAGCCGATTTTTTACCTACCCAACGAAATGTATCATGAATAATCTTCAACGCGGCTGAACCAGCACCAGCAGCGGCTTTTTTCACAACACCATTAAGAGCACCACAATGTAGACATCTTCTTTGTTTCTTACATTGGTCCAAAATCTTTTTTAGTATACCCATACGTCTTAAATTATCCACGCCTGGACGACGTAATTCATGCAAAAATTGTCTTTTATCTGTTTCTGATAACAATATTGCAGAACAGTTTTTACAGATACCTTGCAGTATTTGGATGGTGGCTTTGAAGTACCCAATGTGAAAAACAGGCAAAGCTAATTTCAAGTGACCAAAATGGCCATGGCACGATGCCAAGTTGCCGTGACAGGTTGCACATTCGAGACTGGAGGAAGAGACACCCATCTTAGGGTCTAAAGCACCATTCGCCTTGGGAGCACGATCCTTCTCTAAGTCGAAAAGATCTCTAGTAGATACTTCCACTTCAGACTGGGCGACAATATCGGCAGCGCTTAGAGCGCTAAATTCCAGCCCTTTAATTCTTTTCGGGGTTTCACTAACAACGACTTCTTTCATCGAGTTCTTCGAAATGCGGGACACGCTTACGGTTTTGAGAAAGCAGATAGGATTGCACAATAAATGATCAACTATGTAACCAACTAGTAATGAATTTAAAATTTAGCGCAGATAAAAAAAGAAAAAATGATCTAGTATACTGTCTGCAATCAACAAAAACTCTAGCCACAACAAACTAAGCAACGTTCCCCAAATCAACGATATTGTACGACTAACCTAAGTCAAGTATAACAAAGGAAAATAAAAGGCTGAATCTGCTCATTGGAACTATTTGATCTGGTGATGAGTTCTGCCAGAAGACCTTGTGCAATAATTTTGCAAAAAAATATTAGATTTCGTTTAACACGATAATTCCCGTACAGAGTGACAGTAATAAGAATGCTGCATCAATAATATGTTTATATGCAACTTGCACTTTTACCAAAACGTTTTCTATTGCATACTAGGATCTCAATCAGCATCTTTAGGATACCTGGGTCTCTTTCCACTTGTGTGGTAGAAATGAAAAAAAAAAAAAAAAGCTTAAAAGACGCAAGGCCAAATGAAACAAGTACAATTAGCGGCTGATATCCTGTACTAAGTTTAATATACAGAGTTTACGTAATGAGTATGTTCATAAATAGGCATCATCAACACTGATCCTTGCTCGAAAACCTTACTGAATTCCTTTAATAGCCATTGTTTGGAGCATATTATTACCCGGCTAATATGTGGTGGCAAAAATACATATTTTACTAAAAGGGACCCATTAATGAACTTTTAGACAGAAAGGATATGTCAAGAACTTGACTAGAACGTGTGTACGAATAACTTGTTTGTGCATTATAGAGGTGAGAACAAATTGGCAAGTTTTGATTTTAGTTTAAGATGGCCACCTTGGAAGAATTGGACGCTCAAACTTTACCAGGAGATGATGAATTAGATCAAGAGATTTTGAATCTTTCCACGCAGGAGCTTCAAACAAGAGCTAAGCTTTTGGACAATGAAATCCGTATCTTTAGATCTGAATTGCAAAGATTGTCCCATGAAAACAACGTTATGCTCGAGAAGATTAAGGACAATAAGGAAAAAATCAAGAATAATAGACAGTTGCCATACCTTGTGGCTAACGTCGTCGAAGTCATGGATATGAATGAAATCGAAGACAAGGAGAATAACGAATCTACTACTCAAGGTGGAAATGTCAATTTAGATAACACCGCCGTTGGCAAGGCTGCTGTAGTCAAGACCTCTTCTAGACAGACCGTTTTCTTGCCCATGGTTGGTTTAGTGGATCCTGATAAACTTAAGCCAAATGACTTGGTCGGTGTGAATAAGGACTCTTATTTGATTTTGGATACTTTACCCTCTGAGTTTGATTCTCGTGTAAAAGCTATGGAGGTTGATGAAAAACCCACCGAAACTTATTCTGATGTGGGTGGGTTGGATAAACAAATTGAAGAACTGGTGGAGGCCATTGTATTACCTATGAAACGTGCGGATAAATTCAAAGACATGGGTATTAGAGCGCCTAAAGGTGCCCTAATGTACGGGCCTCCAGGTACAGGTAAGACTTTATTAGCTCGTGCGTGTGCGGCTCAGACCAATGCCACTTTTTTGAAGCTAGCAGCACCTCAATTGGTGCAAATGTATATTGGTGAAGGTGCTAAACTGGTCCGCGATGCATTTGCACTGGCTAAGGAAAAGGCACCAACTATTATTTTCATTGACGAGTTGGATGCTATTGGTACTAAGAGATTTGATTCGGAAAAATCCGGTGATAGAGAAGTGCAAAGAACCATGTTGGAATTATTAAATCAACTGGATGGTTTCAGCTCTGATGATCGTGTTAAGGTCTTGGCGGCTACCAATAGGGTCGATGTTTTAGATCCCGCTCTGTTAAGATCAGGAAGACTGGATAGAAAAATTGAATTCCCACTACCATCAGAAGATTCAAGAGCTCAAATTCTACAGATTCATTCAAGAAAGATGACCACTGATGATGATATTAACTGGCAAGAACTAGCCAGATCTACTGATGAGTTCAATGGTGCGCAGTTAAAGGCGGTGACTGTGGAGGCAGGTATGATTGCCTTAAGGAATGGGCAATCTTCCGTTAAACATGAAGATTTTGTCGAAGGTATAAGCGAAGTTCAAGCAAGAAAATCAAAGTCGGTATCCTTCTATGCATAAAAATAATAATTTAATTTATCAAGCCGCCATACACATATCTACATATTTAGAACAATCCTTCATTTAAGGTCGCGTAATTTTCTTGTTATTGATACTATATATGGCCAATTGTATACTACTTACTATTTGATGAATCCAAAAGTGTAGATCAAAAGGTATATATATTCATTGAGGTTTGACTTTTTTTACTTTATTTTATTTTCTGCTGGAATTTCGCAATTTTCAAGGATGCCTTGAGGGAAAGAGAAAAGCGTAGGAGAACAAGACGCATCGAGGGCCACGGGAGCATTAAACAGTTGACCTCTCTTCAAAGCCCCATATACAGCACACATCTGTAGATGATTTAGTGAAATAGCGCTAGGTCAAAGAAAAGAAGAGATATTAGTAGAAATAAGATATCGGTACCATTATACTTTTCATACAACGATTGGTTAATCCTACCAAAGCATTCAAATTTAATCAGAATTGCAAACTTGGGGATATTACTAAAACAACTGAACCAGGTAATATTTGCGGTATTATGGGACAGTCTTCCTCCATCAATTCCGGTATTGAAGAGGGTTCTTCCCATTCAAAAAAATTCACAAATGGCAAGGATGTTTTAACATATTTCAACAATAAAGCACAGCAACAGGTCACTACACCAGAATTGGTCAGCTTCAAGGGAAACTTGCAGATTGAAAACCTGAACACACCAATTTCCCACAAAACCTTATGTAACTCACTTCACTTTCCACAAAATCATGCTATAATTGTTGGAATAGTGACTAACATGTTGAGGGTTTTGAGCAACTTCCCATTAGTGAACTCATCTTATGAACCAATTACAGGATACGGGTTATTAAAGTGCATTTTGTTGTTAAATAGGGCACGATGTGCAAAATTTTTGAAACTCAAGTCGTATGATCAACTAAAACTACTGTTTATCTCTTTATCACTACAAAAAACCGACAAAGAGGAATTATCCGAAGGGAATGAAAACGACGGACGCAAGGAGATGAATATAAAACAAATAATAGCTGGGTTCGATGATGTTGATACTGAAATGCTGTGTATTCCTGCGGATTTTATGCTTCAGTTTCTAACTTGGCTTTTGATTCTAACCGTTAAATGTCCCACCACCAATTCTAAATTGGATAACGGTGAGACGCATGACCAATGGGGCAATTTCAAAATCTCAGCACTGAATCTCCTTAGAACAATGAATCCAGACGTGGTGGGCGATATAGAATCACATTCGATAACATTTCAACAGTTTTCTACTGCAATAAGAACTGTAATGCCCAATCTATTAAAACCACTAGAAAATTTAATGGAGCACTTTTTTTATTTGCAGAACGATTTAGTTGATCATGACACTAACTTATCGAGTATTCAGGACTCCAAGATTATGACTCCGGCACTGTTAGCACAGTTATCTACGGGACTACCAAAGGAATTATTTATACAGAAGCTACAAAGCCTATACATTGGTAGGAAAAGTGGTTTCTCGATGAGGTCTTTGCAAGCGAAAGTGTTCAAGTGGATGGCTCCTTCAATTTTAGTTGTTAGTGGAATGAGAATAACAAATTCTGAAGAATACGCAGCTAAGAAAAACCCAAGGTATCGCCACTTTCTTGAAGAATTTCCTAAATTAAAAGAGTCAGATCAAAAAATGGATGCATCTCATTTCAATAAAAAGAAAACTACATTTGCTGTGTACATAGACGATCCATGGAAAGTAACAAACAAAGATTATTTTGGTGATTTGAATACGAGAATAATAGAAATATCACCCAGGCAAGATATTTATAAAGTAAACCAAAAAGGTACGATTTATTTCAATACGATTGGTGGCGGAATTGGAATTGGAGATAAACAACCACTGATCAAACCGGCGTCTAAGAGATACATACCAGGGAACGTGTCGTTGACTTTTGACAGCACATTAGAATTTGCTGTGTTCAGGAATACCGGTTATGGAGGATCATTAGACCCTGGCTTATTATCGATGGAAAGAAAGGAGGAAAGTTCCCTTTTTGAATTGCATTTTTTGATTCAAGATGTCGAGGTGTGGGGTTGTGGTGGTGAGAAGGAATTAGAAGAGCAAATTAAACAGTTAGCATGGGAAGAAGCAGAATCTAAGAGAAGACAGCAAATTAATTTGAGAAGCTTGGGAGAAGACCGTGCCTTACTGGAAATGGCAGGTTTGGTTGGCCAACACCAAGGTGGTGGTTCAATGTGAGGCTCTGCTTTTTTGCATATGTTTTAGTTGTTGAGGTTGATTGAAAAATCAAGCCACCACATAAAGCTATAGTTTATTTCATTATTTATTGCACTTGTATTTAAGGTACAAAACTTTTATACTTATCTTATACTTTTCAGTCCTTAACTTTTTTAGTTAAATAATTTATCTACTTTCCGTCCGCCAACTCTGGACAACAATTTCCAAATGTATTAGTGCGGGGGTGTTATTTCTTTGATTTCGTTTTCTTCACCAGTTTTTTCTTGATGTGCTTCTTAACCTTTGTTTTCCTTTTTTCTCTTTTTGCATCTTTAGCTTCCTGCTTACGCAATTTTTTGATATCTTTGTCTTCATGTTTCTTCCCCTTTAAAATTTTTGGTTCGTCGTCGTCATAATACTCGCGGTCTTCACTCCCTTCCTCGTCCTCTTCTTCTCTTCCACTTGAGCCGTCTTCTTCATCATCTGAAAATTCCTCTGAGCCAGAACTACATTCGTGGTCAGCATTATCAAATTCAAATTGCTCAGAAGCAGCAAAATTGCGTTCATTATCATGGGCAATCAAGCTTTTCAACAAGTCAAACTTACCATCTGTATATCTATCAAAATCCCTTTCCTCTAATCCACCCAGTGATCTAACCAAATGCAGCGACCTAAATATTTCATCTTCTGCTTCATCTTGTTCACTAGATTTTATTGGTAGATTGCTAGCAATGTATTCAACTAAGGCGGTAACGTTGCTATAATCACCCTTGAACTTTTCCAAAGTTTCTGATATGACAAATTGGAAAATAACTCTTTCAGGGAAAATACTGATTCCCATTTTCTCGAAATAAAGATTGACGTTCTTGATATCCATCCTCAAGAAATCCAAACTCATTGGATGCTCAGGTTCCACACTTTGAGAAACATCAATCATATATAATTTATCATCATGGATTATGGTATTATACTCTGATAAATCAGCATGAACTAGGCGACAAACTTGGTACAGCAATCTCATATAAGCTACCATAGTGTGATAATAGTGGAAAATCTCATCACGATCCTTGTATGGATAATCTTTTAATTTAGGTGAGGCAAACCCATTACCTCGGCTTAAAAATTCCATTACTAAGACGTTGTTCTTAACTTCTATTGGCTTAGGTGCCGGAATGACGCCACTTTGATGAATCCTCTTCAGATTTCTAAATTCCTTCTCAGCCCAAATTTTAATCATTTTCCTCGGATTATGTTGAGATCTGGAATTTCTGAATCTAAATTCACCATCAACATATCTCTCACGATCTTTAAAGACTAGAATAGACGTCTTATAGATTTTGATGGCGTATTCTGCACGGGGTCCATCTGTCTCTAAAACTTCGTACTGGCCCGTTTCTTCATCTATTACGGGTGCTTTACCGGTACCTGCAAAAGCGTGATAAACATTGGCTTCTTTTCCAGTACTCAAGCAACCGTTCAGATCCGCAATCACACCTCTAGTGACCATAGATTTCAAAAATCTCATAGTTCTCGGATCCAGGACATTTTCTACAGTAGCTCTATTGGCTTTATCCTTTGATGTTTTTGCCCTGCTGAATGATAATTCATCAGTCTTTATTTTGTGACTATACTTCTCTAAGAGCTGGTTATTGATATGGTCCGAAGCTCTCTGCGACACAGACAGTGCGTCAAATTTATCCTCCAATGGCATCATCTTCAAAATAACAGAGTTCGATTCTATAAATTTGCTTCAAGTTTCCTTTTACTAATTTTTTCAAGTAATGTATCTTATCTCATCTCATCTCAATTTCAACTTTCACTATAAAATTTTTCAGGTTTCTGCGCGCGCTAATGTCCCCCGCATACTGCTTGATAAGTAATATGAGACTATTTCAGTTTGTTAGGGAAAAGAAAAGATGCTGTTCGGACTCTTTGCTCAAGATAGCAAAAAGGCTGTATTAGAAAGAATTAGATGATGATATCTCGATCAGGTCCAGATTTCTTTTGAAAATATCAACTCTATTACAATATTTTCTCTTTTCCTAACTTTCACTTACTAAAATACTAGAAGCCCCTTCGATGTCTAACATGTGTAATGTATATGATTGAGTGATTATACTGCGAGTCTTAAGTGCTTGAAGAACTTATCTCTTGTTAGCTCCCTACGGAGTGCACAAGAATTGTAGGTTATAACACCGGCTAAAAATCGGGGCAGACAATTCCGGGGAAGAACAAAGAAGGGCGGCCTTTTTTATCTCTCATTGTCATAGCAAGATCGTTTCGCTTTCTCCAGAAGGGGGTAGAACCAATCTAGCACGCACACTGCAAGCACGGCTTAGTAATATGCCTATGAGGCATAAACTCGTGTGACGAATTGTAAACCGTCGCTCTTCTTAATTCTTTAGAGTAACAACCGAGCTTTTAGGAAAAAAATCGTGACAGTAAGGAATTGCTTTACTGGACGTATAAAACAGGGAGAATCAAGACGTTCCAAAGGCTTGATCGTCGTTGAAGGTTTAGCAGGTACATTTCAGCAAACTAATTTCAGATAACCTTTCCGTACTAAATCAAAATAAAAAAAAAATGCCTGCAACTTTGCACGATTCTACGAAAATCCTATCTTTAAATACCGGAGCCCAAATTCCCCAAGTAGGTTTAGGAACGTGGCAGTCAAAAGACAACGATGCTTATAAGTCCGTTTTAACCGCTTTGAAAGACGGTTACAGACACATTGATACTGCTGCTATTTACCGTAACGAAGACCAAGTCGGTCAAGCCATCAAAGATTCAGGTGTCCCTCGGGGAGAAATCTTCGTTACTACAAAGTTATGGTGTACACAACACCACGAACCTGAAAAAGCCCTGGACCAATCGCTAGAAAGATTAGGATTGGACTACGTGGACTTGTATTTGATGCACTGGCCAGCCCGTTTAGACCCGACTTACGTGAAAAATGGAGACATATTGAGTGTACCAACAAAGGAAGACGGTTCCCGTGCAGTAGATATCACCAATTGGAATTTTATCAAAACCTGGGAATTAATGCAAGAACTACCTAAGACTGGTAAAACTAAGGCTGTTGGAGTCTCCAACTTTTCTATAAACAACTTGAAGGATTTACTAGCATCTCAAGGTAATAAGCTTACACCAGCTGCTAACCAAGTGGAAATACATCCATTACTACCTCAAAATGAATTAATTGACTTTTGTAAAAGTGAAAACATAATGGTTGAAGCTTATTCTCCGTTAGGTAGTACCGATGCTCCACTATTGAAAGAACCGACTATTTTGGAAATTGCTAAGAAAAATAATGTTCAACCTGGTCACGTTGTCATCAGCTGGCATGCACAAAGGGGTTATGTGGTTTTGCCAAAATCTGTGAATCCTGATCGAATCAAAACGAACAGGAAAATATTCACTCTATCTAATGAGGACTTTGAAGCCATTAACAACATATCAAAGGAAAAAGGCGAAAAGAGAGTTGTTCATCCAAACTGGTCTCCTTTCGAAGTATTCAAATGACTGTGCTTGCGTGTTTTTCGAATGGTTATAATATGTAAATAAACTAAACATAAGTGTATCCAGTGTCGATATTCTTAAGACTGTTTCATAAATATGTTAAATACCAGGATGTGACTACATATAAAAAGTGCGCCTTTTACAGTAATAATTAGCGTCAATCAATAAAATATTTGTAAAGTAGGAAGCGAAATCCCGCAGATGCCAGAATAAGTGATGTATTAGGCAACAAGACTTTGCCTGCATAAATCAGTATTGAACGCCAATCAAGTAGTCGGCCAATTGTTCGACAATCTTGGTGGCCTCGCCGGCTTGTACAGTTGGTGGATAATGAGCAATAATAACGGTTTGCTTAGTTCTTACACAAACAACACCTTCAGCGTCATGTCTACCATAGATACTTCTATCGTCAGCCCTCAACAACATGAACTTTTGGCCTTGAATATGCAAACCGTTGCTTTGTAGACCAGCTGGATTGTCGAAGCCTTGAACGATTTCACCAATTTCGTTTGGTTGCAGAGACAAGCCACCAGAAGTAGCCCAAACAGCGTCACCTGCTCTCGAGTAGATGACAGCTTTGTCAACTTTACCGGTTCCTATCAAGTTATCAGTGTATGCTATTTAAAAGAAAAAAAAAAGCCGTAAAGAAATTCATGCTCGAAATTTCATACATTTTTTTGTCGTTTTAGTTAGTAATTCATTCTGGACAGATAACTTTCGAACGTAGGCGCGTCAATAAAAATCGGGCATTACCACTGAGGCTAATACCTGACTCTTTCCCTGCTCAATCAATTGACAATTGTCCCATTCACATACCTTGCCAAGACATAATTTGCAATCGTAGTTGGGTTTATGAAATGTATGTTTATCTTTACTCAAAGATCACACAGATGTTTTAAGAAGGGAATGGAAAAGGGTCAACTGGGCCTTAAAAAGAAAAAACAAGTGCAAAAGCGGGTAATAAATTTCGTACAAAGACATTTAATAGTCAAAAATCATAGTAAACTTCCAACACTGCAATGTCGTACTAAATGTTACAACTTGCCATCACTCTATCCCTTTTCTATTATACATAGTAGTGTATACATAAAGCAGCACCTCTTCTAATCTTCGTCTTCATCGTCCTCAATGACTGCAACCCTTCTTCTCTTCGTCTCATTCCTATCCTTTTCTTCTTCCTCCTCCTCTTTGTACATCGCGGCTCCTTCTCTTTTCAAATTTCTTAGACGAGCTGCGTTCTCTTCATCCGCATCCTCTTCTTCTTCTTCTTCTTCCTCCTCATTATCTTCGTCGTCGTCAAACCCAGCCTCCTCTTCTTCATCATCGTCAACTAAGAAATCATCTTCTTCGTATTCATTTCTTCTAGAAGCTCCGTAGGCAGTGGGGGAATTCTGTTTTCTAAATCCCGTTTCAAAAGCGGCATCTGGGGATTCTTGTTTCTCCTTTTCTTTGAGCTGTCTTCTCCTTCTGTCTCTTAAAATCTGGCTTTGCTTTTTCTCCAACTCCCTCTTCTCCACTTCAGGATCCATATTTACAATATATGTTCCAGGACCCTTGTTTTGTCTTTGGTTCCTTCTTATAACAGCTTTACTTAGTTTTTGGTGTATTTTTGAATTCGTGGAAGTTGGAATAAACATCAATGTTTTTTTTATTTCACCGCCCTCGTAACATTGGATTAACTCTTGTTGATCATGCGATACTGTCAAGAATGTATTGCTCGTATCGTTGACCAATATATCTGTACATTCTTCGCCAACTTTTAGCGAATATGTACCGTCTGACCACTGCACTATTTGTGTATTTGATTCTTTAAAGACATGTTGGTCTTTATCACGGGAATATCTCCATCTAACAGTATTCTCGTCAATCAGACGGTCGTCTAATTGGTCCTCCCTAGAAGCTGAATTGCTTGTCCTTTCGTTAACTTTGGCTTCAAAGCTTGGGGGGTCAAAAGGAATTGGATCGATAGTTAAAAAGTTGGGAACTCTGGCATAGAAAATCTCGTTATGAGACGCCGTTTCATTAATGTTTGCTTTGCTTGGTATAATATGTCTAACAAGCTCTACATTCTCCTCTTTAAAAGTATGAGTGGTCTCATCTTGATCAGAAAAGTCATTAGCATCCTCACCATAAAATTTTCGTGTGTACATGGCTTGCTCCTCTGCTTCATCATCATCTAACCCAAGACTTTCTCTATGACGACTTCTATGGTTGATACTCTCTTCGTCGCCATCTTCATCACTATCACTATTACTATTTCCAATGTCTGATTTCTTACTGTCACTATCGTCATCGTCATCATCGTCATCTCCAAATAAATCATCTAGTTCTGCATCTTCCTCTTCTTTAGTACCATCATTTCCGTTGACTTTCCTGTCATCATCATCTTGTGAGAAAGCTGTTTCCTCGTTACTTATACTATTGGCGGTGGCATCGAGGTTATCGGTAATTTGCTCATTCTGTGATTGCTCTTGTAGGCTTTCAGATGACATTTTAATTGTAGTCCAGTATACTTATTTAAAATAGTTTAATTTGACCGCCTAATTTACATACCCTTTATTCTTCATGACTTTTTTCATCTGTCGTATTTTTTTCCATGAGCTTGTTCTCTTTTTTTTTTTGTTTTCCGTTTTCCTGTTACGTCGAAGATAGTCACCCATAACGATTGTATATTGCAAAGCTTTTTACATAATAATGATACTTACGGCAAAAGTGGCATTTTATATATCCCCTTTATAATAAGTAATATTTCTTGGTTAACGCTATTCGAGAATTCTTTTTAAGGGCTCAATATCAGCTTCTTGTCCTTGCTTGACATACACTAGGAAATATGGAGTTGCAGTATTGCCCTCATTGAAATTGAAGACTTCGTCCTCCTGGACCTCACTGATGGTTTCATCATTGTATTTTCTCCAGACGCCATTGTGGTTCCTGTCCTTGATGTATATCCAATAGTGGCCATAACTTGCCTCACCACGATGAATAAAAACCGAAAACAGTGAGTATCCGTATTCTTTAAAATCGTCAAATTGATGGCTTATTTTCTCCTCCAAACTGCTGATATTATTGTATAAGCTCATCAATTCATCATCGATGTTGTTAACATTGTTTCTCAATGTTTTTATCACATCATTATTAGCCTCTGTTTTCAAAGGTGTTTTCTCTACGAGGTTCGATTCCAATAGCTTGATACTCTCTAAAAATGCATCCTTTCTCGTAAGTCCTGAGTCATCACGACTCAACAGTTCTCTTTGTCTACTTTTCATCACCTTCAACTTTTGTTTCATTTCTTCAGTTTCTTTCTTTTTTGCTAACAGTAAAGTGTTTTCTGTATCCGCGTATCTGTCCATGTAAATAACTTCTTTGAATGGCAAGGGTTCAATGGACTTAAATGGCATTAGTCTTTCACGATCGTAATAAACTCTCTGAATTTGTACCTGCAAAATGGTAGGAAATGTTGTGACAGCAACTGTACGTTTAACATCACCATACTCTTCCATCGTTAGATATTCGTCTTTAAAATAAGAATCAAACGCATCATAAATATCTTTAGGATGGTCGCCGATATTTATCAGTAACGAGAGAAATCTTTCAACTTTTGTGCGAACTTTATCTGTTGCGGACAAAGGAACAATACTTTGCTTGGTAGTGCCATAAAACAGTTGCTTGATCAAGTCGTATTGCTCGTTATCTTCATCATATCGGATAGGTTCTGAACCACTTTCTATTTGAAATAACACGTTTCCTATACATTCAGTAACATCTTGTTGTCTACCCATTTCTAGAGCATTTTCTAATTGATCTGAACTAATTTTTGCCACACGTGTAGGTGAAGCTAATCCTGTGGTATCGTCCCTCTCAGTTACTTCAAAATCGTTTGATTCAACTTTTTCAGTGTTGTTAGCATCCTTATCAACATCGCCATTAGGGCTATATTCCATTTCTAAATCAATTAAGCTTGGATCATTTTCTATTGTAGTAGGGACGTCATGGGTTGCTTCCTCTCTTGAATCTGAAGAGTTTGCTGTTCCATTAACTAGTTTATTGCCTTCCACTTCAAATTCTACTTCGACATTACTTGGGGCAAATGCCAAGTATGCTAGCTCTTTTGAAGGAGTTACACATCTTTCTCTTGAATGAACCATTGCATAGAAAAGATTGCGAAGTTGGTATATAAATTGAATAGATCTTTCTACTTCACCCCTACTAATTTCTCTTCCACCAATTCTTCGAACATGCCCACTGTTAGAGAGGTGGTCGTTGAAATTTTCTACCGTCTTTTGATATTCCAATATATATCTTCTTAGTGGCGCTATGGAGAAGTAATATTGAAGTAAGGAATTTAGATAACAGGTATTTCCGATGTTATTAATACCGGTTGGCCAATTTTCTGGCGGCAAAGAATTTGGATCTATCGTACCTGTTAGTAAGAAATTGGTGATTAAATTTGAATTCCTCTCTATACTAATTTTGGTCAACGCTGCCTTCAAAATAAGAAATTGGTCGGGCTCATAAACATTCTCATCAAACCACTTCTGTTTGAAGATTTTCAAAATGGTTTCGTCAGAAGCATTTTCATTTACTTGAAGAAGCTTTAATGCCTCTCGGTAATCAATCTTTTCTGGGCCATAATAGTTTAAAAACTGTGGGCATTCCTCTGTTAAAAAATTGAACAAATCAAGACTTCTCTTACTAATAGCGATAGTGTAAAGTGCTCTATCGCAATCCAATTTTAATCCGGGAGAGTCATTAATCTTGACCGAATATGCAGTTTTTATAATGTCTTCATCAACTGACTCATCAATTGAAAGTGTGTCGTATGCTTGCGATAAAGCTCGATATGGCTCATGGTCAACGTAAAATTTCAGCTTGTCAGATTTGGTATATTTGGCCAATAATCTTAGAGCATTTTTCAAATTCGTTAAATGATTGGAAGTTAATTGGCTCCTATTTGAAGTTTCAAATTTGTAAATAGATAGTAAAGTCGCTTCATTTAACTCGGAAATATTGCACTCTTTAGGGTCAATTTTGAACATTAACAGAGCGTTTTCTAGAGCTTCTTGGCCTATAATATCCTGTTTTCCACAGTAGGCAATCAATTGGTATGCTCCTTTCCTATTTGCAATGTATGTCAGTGCATCAAAATACAGCCCAATATTTTCAGGATCTAAAGAAGATAAAGATTCGTAGTTTCTGATTATATCTCTATCAGTATAATAATGTGAAACGGAAAGATTAACGAAATGAGGTTCTGCGTCCAAAGGTGAATGAGATTTCTCATTGGAATTCAACAGAATTCTGGCTCTGGATTCTCCTAATAAATGAAACCAAGGTGATGTCGAAAAAGAAGTCTGTAAGGAAGATAGTCCCTTAACGCTTTTCGTGTTTTTCAAAGGAGAACTAGGTGCCAATAATGAAGTGGATAACTGGCCCCAAAATATTAGTTGTAAACACTTTCTCACGTATGACTCTCGAGTTTTTCTTATCTCCAAATCGTTCACATAGCCCACCATATCTGGAGGAACGTATTCAGTAAATGGCTCATTAGTTTCCTCATCAATTTCTGAGCTTGCTTGAAATCCATACTTGGATGTTAACCATTCAGGATTCAAGTTAGTGTTAAGGGCCAAATTTCCAGAATCAATTGTCTTTATAGGTTCTAATTTGCTCTTTCTCATCAAAGGTCCCTTGAAAATTTTAAAAAGCGTGTAAAAACAGTCAGCTTGAGATGGCGTATCCTTCTTATCTAGTGAATCATTTTTTAGACACATAACATTGTATCTGTTCTTAATCGCGTCGGTAGTAAAACTCTGATGCTCTTCTGGTGAATTAAACTCGGGTTTAAAAATTTCAATCAAGATGAGTTTGTTGGTATCATCGGAAACATAAATGCCGTAATCCATCAAATTAGGGTCGGAAGGATCGAAAGTTGAAAGGTCTACGCGATCGTATTCATGCAAATGATCTAGTGAATGGAATTGAGTAACACCTACATGTTTCTTCAACCGTTCTAATTCTTGGCGGACTTTCACAGTAACCTTCAGATGATAAATAGGAATTTTAACAATATCATCAAAACTTGAAATTAGCTGCTCTGTCAGTGATGGATTCAAGATAACGGCCTGAAAGACATATATTTTGTTATATCTGGAGCATGAAATGGAATCGTATTCGTTTTTTGTTTGAAAAACCACTTGGTCGGTTAATGAACCCAGGCTGTTAGAGCGAATACTACTTCTAAAAGTTGAGTAAGAAAGCATGGACTCCCTTATAATACCAGTGGTTTGCAGGCCCTTTTCTATGACCTTCGGGTCTGTGGAGTTAAGGAAAATAGTGTCACAAAGTATATCGTCCAAAAGTCTGTCAGAAGTCTTCAATGGTAGGCTGGTGGCAATATCTGGATACAGTAAATGTTTTCCATCGTCAACATCAACAGGGGCTGACTGCTGGTTTACACTTGTCTCGTATAATGGGCAGTCCTCTATAATAGTATCATTTTTATCAAGGTTGTTTTTATCCTGGTTTAATAGTTGACTATGATGGTCATCAATTACGTTTTGAAGTTCATTATCTTCGTTCGACATTTCCTCACTTCTTCTCAATCTTAACCAAAAGCTTTCTTTTTAATTAACCACCCTATTATCAACAGTGGCCTCCCTGTTTTATGCAATATTCTTCAATGGCAAGTCGTTTATTTTCCAGACTATGGGTACTGTATTTTTTACTTTAGTCAACTGTAACTCTTACTTAAAGATCCAGTTTGTACTCACCCTTAGACTATGAACCCATACCCCATCTTAATATTTATAGACAGCGGATCAATTCCTGTCATATTGGTCATATAGGCGTTAAATGTATAAGGATGATACATAATTTTATACATGATAGTTTAACTAGGACACTTATCAATCTGTTTTTCCCTTTCAATTTTCCTTTTCTGGCACAACGCAACTCATCTATGCTACTTTTCTAGTACTTAAATTCTTTCAGCACTCCATATAGCAACTCTGCAAATCGTCTTAATACCCTCCGTGATAACTGTATATGGAACGGCCATGTAGGAATCATGCTTAATAGCAGTGTCCAAATGCTCCAGTTCGTCATCCCTGAATTGTTTGATGGTAGAAGTTAAGGATTTGATTTCCTCACTTGGACCTTTTGTTCCATCTGTTCTTTCCAAATTGAATTGGTTGGCAAGGTTTCGCAATTGACCATTGTAGTGGCTTCCGATTACTGTCTCGACGGCTTCAGTACAAGCCATAGCGGCTTCTGGAGAAATCAATGCGGTACCAGCCCCCATTGCAAAGGCTCCAACTTTCCACAATGGCGTTAATAAGGAGGGCCTGACTCTCCTTTTCAACTGTAAGTTGTTAAAAGTATTATGATGATGTACCTCCTGGTCCCACATGTGCTTTAGCACAGGCTTTAAATGAGGGTACCTATGAGCCAACACGAAGTATTGGCCAGCGTATATGTAGTCCGCACCCAATTCACCAGCCTGATCTACGCGAATAACACGGTCCAAGAAGGCGGCTTGGGCATCTGATAAATTCTCACATTTAGGAGTATGCTCAGGTTTTTCGGCGTGTTTTGCCGATGTATGTTCTGTCATTTTTAATGATGATAAGACAGAAAAGCCTCTGCTGACTGGCTTGAAGAATGAAACGCAGGATAACATAGTTTCTATGTATCTCTTCCGTATGTGTAATATCTTCAATCCTTAAATTGATTGGGAGGGGAAGAAAACGTCAGTTTCTCAATAATAAAGCACTAATCTCTAAAATTAAGGAAACCTCTTTTATAGATTTCTATTGTTTTTTTTCCTGAAAATCCCGTATATGAAAAATTATACAGAGGGTGTAAAGTTAAGGAAATATAGCCGAGTACGTACAAAAGGATTACTGCATTCAAGACATTATATTAGATCCATCATCTAGCACATCTCTCCAATCTTTCAGTTTGTACTGCATGTTCTTAGGATGATATTGGGGGTAGAATATCTCAATGGCCTTCAATAGTTCGTCATGAAGAATTTCGTACCCTTTCCCGGAAAAGTGCAGTCCGTCTGTTAGTAGGTGTTGCCAAGCATCGCCACCTTCCTCCCGAAATGCCTTATTCAAGTCCACGAAGGGGGTTTTTTCCTCATTGGCAAGTTTTGCTAACGCATCGGAATAAATAGTAAAGTTCTCGTTGGTGCGAAAATATCCAAGGGCTATTTCTTCAGCTTTTGCTTTTTCCCACTTCTCCCTGTCTACCAGCCCCGGTCCTATTATAATAGGACAGATATGATGAGACTTCATTATAGATATCATCTGACCTATATTATCAACAAATTCAGGGAGGGGAACACTTTGAGGGCCTGCTGAGCATGCATCGTTGGCGCCAAAAAAGATGGTGGCCATGACAATGTTGGATTCGTTATCTAGAATTTCAGGAAGTACTTTCAACGACCATCTGGAGTTGTACCCTTTGAACCCTCTTTGAAGGATATCCATTTTTCTCGTATACTCGTTGACTAACGCGGCTCCAAGAGCATACTCATCTTTGTCATTTTCAATCGGTCTAGTGTTAAAAGCAAATTCAGTAATAGAATCCCCGAACAGCAGGAATTTCTTGTAATCCATATTTGGTTACAGTTCAAGCCCATAAAACGGTCGATAATGGAAACTAGTTTTTCGTTTCATATGTGTAATTATGATGAGAAGGTGTGAAGTGCCCTTATTATTGCGCGCTTTATGCCGTATTAGGAAAAAGTGAAAAAAAAAAAAGGCAGTTCTCGAGTTAAGATTTGACATCATCAACGTGTACTTTTCTCTATTGATCTCTGTTAAGACTGTATCAGCCAAGTGACTAAATCCATTGAAAGTTTTCCAAGGGTAGCGCTGTTTGGACAGACGGGATTTTTTTATCGAATAGGGTGTTTTGAGTACTGATCAGTCAACATTCTTGATCAATTCACAGTTGCTTAAAATAGAAAAAAAATTGATCGGTATCAGTAAGTTTTTGAGAAACAGAAAAGTACTACGGTTTTGACGTTTATCTTTATAACAGCTCTGTGTACAGGATAAGCGTAGCTGATTCAGGTAGGAGAGGTGGAGAAAGCAGTGTATTAATATGGTATCAACTGCGCCCAACGACCAATTTCCATCCTGTGTACGGTGCAAAGATTTCATTACCACAGGGCACGCATATGAGTTGGGTTGTGATAGATGGCACACACATTGTTTTACTTGTTACAAATGTGAGAAACCATTAAGTTGCGAATCTGATTTTTTAGTTCTTGGAACCGGTGCTTTGATCTGCTTTGATTGTTCCGATTCCTGTAAAAATTGCGGTAAAAAGATTGACGATTTGGCCATAATACTATCCTCTTCAAATGAGGCCTATTGTTCAGATTGTTTCAAATGCTGTAAGTGTGGTGAAAATATTGCTGACCTGCGGTATGCGAAAACCAAGCGAGGTTTATTCTGTTTAAACTGCCACGAAAAGTTATTAGCGAAAAGAAAGTATTACGAAGAGAAGAAAAGGCGACTCAAAAAGAATCTTCCAAGTTTGCCCACTCCCGTAATTGATAGTGATCACATTGATGGGGCCTCAGCTACTGCTGCTGTCCCAGAAAAAACATCCAGCAGACCCGCATCACCAGTTAATGAAATGCCTTTAGGTTCTGAACTCCTCAAGGATATAGAAACGAATTCGAGTGATATTGTTCCACATTTTATCACAGGATATAATGATAGCGATGACAATTCTGGAAGTTCGAAGTTCGGTTCAAATGTATCCATAGATATTATAGGACCAGAAGAAAATAGCACGGAGCATGCAAAAGATGATGTTAAAGAAGAAGTAGAGGCACATTCAGCGAATTTTTCGCTTGAAGTTGCGATAGATTCAACTCCAAGTTGTAAAGGACCTCCAAGTCGTTCAAAAAGCTTGTTAAACAAAACACCATTGAGGAATTCATCCGGTCAGTATATCGCAAAATCTCCGAGCTCTTATAGACAGGGTATAATAGTTAATGATAGTCTTGAAGAGAGTAATCAATTTGAACCTCCACACAACAGTTCCCGAAGTGCGAGTGAATTACTGAGCTCGGTATTGCATAGTCCAGTTTCTGTTAATATGAAAAATCCGAAGGGTCCAAATACGGATACTTTCAATACCAGTTTAATATCCCAGATGGATCCTTCGCTACCATTAAAAGGACTGAATAATATTGTGGAAGAACCGAACCCACTTCAAACGCCTGCTGTTGAAATTGTCAAAACAGAAAAAAGTGTCAGTGATTTAGCAGGTGTTCAGCAAGAGCAAGCAGAGAAGCCCTCCTATGCAGGCAATAGTGGAAAGGGTAGAAAAATTTCAAGATCATTGTCACGAAGGTCCAAGGATTTGATGACTAATCTAAAGTCAAAAGCCACAAACAAACAGGATAGTAACGTTAAACTTTCACCTGCCTCTAAATCGACTTTCAGACGGTCACAAGATTTAATCAGAGATGTAGATTCACATCCTGGCTTTGGGACACCGAATTCCAACAGCACTTCATTAGACACTCTAATGAAGAATCAAAAAAGCCTAAATTACAAACGATTTACCGATGACGGCATTCTCAAGGTCGTTAGTGAAAAGGGAGACGCCCCTGATGAACAGAAAAATTTCGGCTTTAAATCGCCATCACCAATCGGTCATTTATTACAATCACCTGCTACACCAAGTAATGTATCCATGTATCGAACTCCGCCTCTGGATAGCTCATTGACATTTGACAGGCTGAACGGGTCTTCATACAGTAATCAAAACTATAGCCTACCTAGTTGGCAGAATACTCCAAAGATCCAATTGGAGAATAGCAGCAATTTTGAGGAACAGAAGGAAACAGTCTATGGGAATAGCGAATCCAGAAACGACCCGTCTCTCGATAAAGAAATTGTCACAGCTGAGTTGCATTTGAAGCAATTAAAAATAAATTTGAAGGAACTTGAATCTCAGAGAGAAGAACTAATGAAAGAGATAGGTGAAATGAAGTCTATGAAAGAGACCCTACGCCGACACATTGAGGCCTACAATACCGAAAAAAATAAATTATATCTTGACTCAAACGAATTCTCAGGTAATCCGCCAACAATAAATGAAATCAGCTCAAGTGAGTCACCACCGCCCGTGAAACATGTTGCAACTACAAGTTCTGTGGCACGAAGTTCTGTTAAGCCAAAATTTTGGAAGTTCTTTTCATCTGCTAAGCCACAAACCGAGCAATCTATACAAAGTGTCAACTCAAATAATATGAATTCCACCGTTAAAAGCGCCCCAGTTTTGCTTTCAGCTCCCTCAACTAATAGCAATTCCGGTCGTCTAGAGATTTCACCTCCTGTTCTCCAAAATCCTAATGAATTCAGTGACGTTAGATTGGTTCCTATCGAGAGTGATGGAAATATGGGTCAAAATAAAGATGTGGAAGAATATTCGGATGGAAGCAATTTGTATGGTTCGAGTTTGGTTGCTAGGTGCAACTATGAGAACAATGAAATACCAATGGTACTATCTGTCTGCATAGACTTTATTGAATCGGACGAGGAAAATATGAGATCAGAGGGCATATATAGAAAATCAGGTTCCCAACTAGTCATAGAAGAAATAGAACGGCATTTTTCTTCATGGAAAGTGCAAACCGAAATGCCGAATATTTTAACGGAACAAGATCTCAACGCTGTTACCGGTGTGTTGAAACGATACTTAAGAAAACTTCCCGACCCTATTTTCACCTTCCAAGTATATGAACCCTTGATGAACTTGGTTAAATCTAAAAAGATGATGGAAAACTTACCATTTGTTGGAGGAAAGCTGTCGTTAGAAGCAAAGAATTCGGATACTTATATGTCGAGCAGGAGTGCTTTGAAAAGCATATTAGAAGACTTGCCGAAGGAACATTATAGGGTGTTAAGAGCATTAAGCGAACATATAGAAAAGATTACACAATACAGCCACTGGAACCGAATGACGCTTTATAATCTTGCTTTGGTTTTTGCTCCGGGTTTAATTCGTGATTTTAGTGGAGAAAAGGATATTATTGATATGAAAGAGAGAAACTATATTGTTGCATTTATTTTTGGGAACTATAAAGATATCCTGACGTAGCCTCGGTAATGCATTGAGCAGATTTACAAATTGTACTGAAATTTTTTTTTGACTCCAAACTTACGCAGGAAATTATTCTTTGCTTCTTGTTACTCAATATGTATGTATGTATAGTAAATACAGTTATACATAAAATTTTTAAAAAGGGCGTCTGCAAGCATTGATTCCTCTTTTTGAAGTTCACATTTGACGTAATCAGAACAAAGCCCTTACAACACGTATATATCACTTTGTAATTGTTCGCTGGCCAAGTATATCAATACATTTATATATTATTTGTTTTCTAAATAAGCCTCGTAACCGATAGTTTCTAATTTCTGTGCTTTAACGAGAACTTCTTCCTCTTGTTTTAATAAAAATTGTTCCATCTTCGTTGTGTAACTTGAATCATAGGCACCAAGTAGTCTGACAGCCAACAGTGCGGCATTCGTACTATTATTAATAGCAACAGTAGCTACTGGAACGCCTCTAGGCATTTGCACGATTGAATGTAATGAATCAACTCCATCTAGACAAGATCCTTTAACAGGTACACCGATAACGGGTAGTGGTGTCATTGCGGCCACCATACCTGGCAAATGAGCAGCGCCACCGGCACCCGCGATAATCGTCTTGATACCACGCTTGCTTGCAGAAATAGCATATGCAGACATCCTGTGTGGAGTTCTATGAGCAGAGACGATTGTCACTTCAAATGGAACACCAAAATCTTTCAGAACTGCACATGCGGCAGACATCACCGGCAAGTCAGAGTCTGATCCCATGATGATGCCAACCAATGGTTTGACCATTGCTTCCAAGTCCAACTTTTGAGCGACAGATATTTTGATTGGAATATCAGTTCTACCTGTAATATAGTTCAGCCTTTGTTCACATTCATCCATACTCGAGGTAATAATGTTTATGTGACCAACTTTTCTGTTAGGTCTAGACTCTTTTCCGTATAAATACACAGAGGAACCTGGGGTAGCCAATGCTCTTTCGCAAGTTTCTAGTTCTTTATCTTTTGTATGTTTGTCTCCAAGAACATTTAGCATAATGGCGTTTGTTGTAATAGTTGAGAAAGATGTAAAATTCTTTGGCATTGGCAAGTCTAATATTGATCTCAAATGAGCTTCGAATTGAGAAGTTACGCAAGCATCAATAGTGTAATGTCCAGAGTTGTGGGGTCTTGGAGCAATTTCGTTGATAAGTAGTTCTCCAGTTTCTAAATAGAACATCTCCACACCAAATATACCACAACCGGGGAAAGATTTGATTGCGTTTTCTGCCAACAGCTTTGCCTTGAGTTGGACGGAGTCTGGAACCCTAGCGGGTGCGTAACATAAGTCACAGATATTATCCTTGTGAATAGTTTCAACAATTGGGTAAGAAAACACCAAACCGTCGACAGATCTCACAATCATGACTGCTAATTCTTTAGTAAATGGTGCCCATTTTTCAGCGTATAAAGGGCGATCCTTCAGTACTTGCAAAGCTTCCGAAATCATTTCCTTATTCTTTACAACAAAGTTACCTCTCCCATCGTACGCCAAAGTCCTCGACTTTAGGACGAATGGAAACCCCAAATCATTTCCAACATTCAATAGTGACGTCTCGTTGGCTTGTTCTACAGGAACGCTCTTGGTAACTGCTATACCATTCTTGATTAAATGCTCTTTTTGAACATATTTGTCTTGTATCAATCCAATTGTTTCTGGAGAAGGGTAAATTTTCAATTTGGGGTGTTTTACCTGAAGATTCTTTAATGTAGGAACATCCACATGCTCAATCTCAATCGTTAGCACATCACATTTTTCAGCTAGTTTTTCAATATCAAGAGGATTTGAAAAGGAGCCATTAACGTGATCATTGGAGTTGGTTATTTGTTTGGCAGGAGAATTTTCAGCATCTAATATTACCGTCTTGATGTTGAGCCTGTTAGCTGCCTCAACAATCATACGTCCCAATTGTCCCCCTCCTAATATACCAACTGTTCTAGAATCCATACTTGAATTTTTTACCACGGTTTCTTGATTCCTTGATTGTTTCAATATGATATGCCTAAAAGAGCGGTCAAACAAATTTATTCACCAATTTATACATGAAATGATCTATAATATCGTCCATCTGGTCCTTAATAAAAGGTTAGCAGGAGTCAATCATGCACCATTACCCGGATCTTAGCCATTCAACAGGAGTCATCTGTTAAAATAGCCATAATAGTACGTCTTGACATAAAAGCTAATCTTATTTGAAAGATATTGAGATTTTAGCGTTCCAGAACCCTTAGCTCCTCATTACTCTTCAATAATTCTTCAATTTTCATCTGTCTTTTTAATTTTTTGTCAAACGTTTTATTTACTAACCATGGGAAAGGTCATTTCTATACAAAAAGGTAAAATTATTCTCTAGTTTTGGATTACTGGGTGTAGTCAACTTATTAAAAGGTTGTGATTCGAGCATAGAACTTTTTTTAAAAGAAAGTGGCCAAAACCATGAGATATATATTACACTTAGTGCTTATGGGAAATTAAGATAATGTACTATATACTAGATTAAACACTAGTCAATTTATAATTAAATTAAAATGCAAAATAGTAATGTGAGAAGACAAAATTGAGGCAAAATACCTAATCTATAAACATGAATGCTGTGCCTTAAGTAATATCTCGATCACAACTAGGCACCGTCAGCCTTTCTTTGAGTGGATTCTAATTTGGATTCCTGTTGTTCGCTAATTTGCTTCAGGTCATTTGACATTTTTGTTCCATTTGAAGATAAGGGAATGAATGATGATACAATGGTAGAGGGGGCGTTGCTTGAATCTCTGCTGTCAGGATCTCCATTTTCACAAATAAAGTGCCTTTTCGATTCTAGGTAGGCCTCTCGGAATTGATTGTGGAGATATTTCTTCAAGAAGATCCTACCTAGGGGATGACATTCTAACCTATAGAGCAATTTCGTAATGGCATAGCTGATTTTTGACGCCCTCCTTTCTAATAGAGGAGATGCCCTTAGTTTGGGTGAGATGACCGAGGATGCGTTTGTAAATTCAGAATATTTAAAGTTTTTAGAGCCCTGACCATTACTTCCCAGAATCCTTATATTAGGGCGTGTACTCAATTGTAAAAACTGTCTCAACGAAGAAGATTGAGCCATTCTAGTCAAATACGTCCTTTTCCTGGACAGAGATTTTGTAGAGGGCAAATCCTGCCCGCTGTCCTTTACAATAAATGTGAGGAAAAGCGCCAATATATCAAAACTGTAAATTTGGGTAAAGAGATCTATTGCTGATAATACAACGCAGTGGGGATCCCTTTCGA
The DNA here is from genome assembly GCF_002079055.1 of Saccharomyces paradoxus. Taxonomy (NCBI): domain Eukaryota; kingdom Fungi; phylum Ascomycota; class Saccharomycetes; order Saccharomycetales; family Saccharomycetaceae; genus Saccharomyces; species Saccharomyces paradoxus. The sequence continues at coordinate 556,770 of NC_047501.1, forward strand.
TGCCCATGTAGCTGTTAAAGTTGTCAAACCCCTGATGCACTTCTCTTTCAAAACTCCACCTAGAAAAATTATCAGCCTGCAGCTCAGCTGTAGGTAATATTTTGGACGGAGAATAGTTTAAACAAGCGTTTAAAAACTTTTCAACATTCGTCCTGCTTATCGATACCATCCGAAACAATTCCTTAACAATTTCCAATATTTGACTTAATTGGGAATATGTTTGCTCTGTGGAAAGTAACTGGCATGTGTTTCCTAGGCTAAATAAACAATTATCCAAGTTAGATAACAATTCAATACTATGCAATGTAAAATAGTCAAAAAACTCCGGAAAAATGAAAAGGTCTTTGTAGAACATAATGTATTCATCTTTTAGCGCTATATCAGGTGAAATTTCTCGCCTCTTCAAAGTGTCTAAAAGATTTTCCAGTTGGAGAACGTTCAGCCTTCTCAATACACTCATGATAGTATCATAATCATGATATTCATCAATAAGGAGAGAAAAGAGCTTCTGGCCCAAGTTCACTTGGCTTTCGTTAACTACATTAGTTGAAAAATGAGGCCTATTAAAGATTTTTTTTAGAGGATTAGGTTCAGTCTTCTGTTCTGCCTCTGTATCTAGCTTTTCTTTTTCTGGTCTATTATTCTCATAAAAAACTCCCTCGTCCACATCATAGTAATAATCCCAGATATCTAACTGATATCGGAAAATTGGATTGGCCGTCCCAATAATCGCAAAGCATCCGATAGAATCAGTATCTGATGTTACATTTGCTCGTAAGCTGTCAACAAGGGATATATCCATATAGGGAAAAATCAACGCTGTATTCCCTTTGAAATAGGACTGTGGGTCGCTAGCGTAAGTTGCCGTTATGTTGGCTAATGATAAAATGAAAGCACAGAGGTCTTCTTTACTTAGTTTAGTTGAATTGATGACTAATTTCCATGCATTGAGTTTCGGGCCTGCTTTAAGAAGGTAAGGAATGAATATATCCAACAATTTCAAAACTAATTCATTATAATCGTTCTCAATATAAATAGGCTCTCTTTTGATCATATCAAATTGCAACGGGATTTTTAACAAAAATGGCGGGAGCGTCTTTGGCTGAAACCTTGTAAAGTGATATTGAATGAATTGGTCATGGAAAGTCACATTGTTACCATACTTGTCCTTAATGTCAAATCCATCTATGCAAAATAGTTTCTTTAAAGTCGAATTTGGGTCAAAAAAAACTTTGGTAATGATAGATTCGTCATGGATAGAGTGTAGCACATCTTGTATGCTACTTTTGGAATGTATATCATTAATCAATGAAAGGTCAATACTGTTTAGCATTCTAAAGCAATCAAGCAGTACATCTGTAGCAGCATCTTGAGTCGGCGCCTTCATGTACAAATCTAATACTAATACAATAATGTTTTTGAATGCAAAGAAGGTTTTCAATGGTGTGCCGATGGCAATTGATTTGATTACAGCTCCTCTATCGTTTGTGGTGTCCAAAACTGTGTTAGCCACATTTATGAAAAATAAAGGTTCATTATCTATGGCTTTCCGATTATTCTGAAATTCCTGGGATTCAAATTCATCATTTTCCAAAACAATAGTATATCTATTGTTTCTTGCGTCCTGATAGTTTTCGGCATCGTAATATATGCTATTGCTAACGCTGCTATCTGAGTGTTCCCGATGATGCAGATTGAAACTGAAACGAGGGTGTTTTGGTACGGGAAAGAGTTGATAATTTTGAGTAAACTTATTATAATAAAGGGTAAACACTGTAACGTCTTGTTTGCCGGGATTTCGTTCTATACTACTTGGAATCATTAAACTTGCCAAGTTCATAGACACCGACGTATTACCGTTGCATTCCTCGTATGGGGACTGACTGAAACCCGGGATACTTTTTGGGTATTGGTGCTTCACAATAGGACCTAACTTATTATCAAATTCTGCCGATACTATATAACTGACATTCGGCTTTTCAAAAGGAAAGGATCCATTTTCTATCCACCTGTTACTACTACTAGAGCTATTTGGTTCCCTTCTCAACATCCGGTAGCCAAAAATATTTGCGTACCAAAGAACTTAACAATGAATGGTGCTATGCTGATCTTGACTTCTTAGAGTTTGTCCTTTAAAAGGTACGCCATTGCTACCAGACAGTTTTTTTTGTTTACATTCGAATCATTTTTTTTTTTGCATTTAGTTAAATCCGAAGTCATGGCTAGATAATTACTGTTAGAGAATAGTAGCATATATGTAAGAACTGAGACGCAATAGTCGAGAGCAAGTTATAAAAACAACAATAATAACATAAAGCCTTCCTACCAAAAGGGCGTAGCATTCTTGAATAGTAAATGTATTGCAGATTGTCTATCGAAATTATATACTTGTTTATTACACGATTATTATATTTAGAGTGCTGAAAGAGTTTCAAAGATGTAAAAAACTGCAGCGTTTGCTGGTACAGCCCTAAAGAGAGTTATACCCAAGCCCCGATAAAACCCCTTTAGTCCAAACTTGCCGAAAATCTTCTTCATCGCATTGGTAAGGCTTATATGCTCCGTTTGCATTACTGACTTAACAGTATCTGCAGGGAAAATACTAGCGTTAAACGCCAAACCAGCGCTCCCTCCACTAACAAGTAGCTCCCATATTTTATTTTCGTCTCTTTTTGGGTCATCAAAGGCATGCCTATCTTTCAACGACTTCTTGACTATTTCATAGGTTGCAAACCAGGCGACACCACCGAAACTCTCTCGAATAAAAGTGCCCGATTGCCCTTGCCACAATCCCGCCAAGCCTCTCTCGCTTATAATTGCCTTTATTGTAGGCAACACCTTTGTATGCTTCACTTTGGCGGATGCAGCTTGTAGGTTTGCAACCTGTAACTTACACTTCACCAACTCTACGGGTGTCAATACCAAACTTGCACATGAACCTGCTACTCCGCCAGAGATCAAAATTTGCCCTAATGGGGAAACATTTGTGTGCTTTTCTAAAAGTTTAGAACATTGGTTATATGACACAAATAATGTGGCGTTCTCTAGAGATGCTCCAACTAAAGGCGATGCAATGCCTTGAAAAAATCCTCGCGCTATACCTTCATTTTGGTAAGTGAATTTTATACAAGACCATGTCGTTGGAAACACATTGGATGCTTGAGTTTGTAACCTGACCTTCACAGTATCGAAAGGAAACTCGATCACTTTACCACAGGCACCTGCAACGGAACCGTTTATTATATCGAGAATAGCGCCTTCTATTAATCCTTTCTTTTTGCTGTCCTCCATTATTCGTTGGCCTTCCAGAATTTGAGTTCACTATAGGTTGAAGAGAAGTTTCTAGGGCAAGCATGTGTGTTTCAACAATCAACTATGTCCAACTACAATAATTTCATACTTTTCTGAATCCTATCGACACCCAGAGCAGAGAACTTATCACTGGCGACTCTTCACGCTGCGGCCACAACGGCCACTGCGAAAAAGCGTGTCACATTTTTCGAGCTCACGGTGAGTCATGAGGCAGAACGGAACATACTAGAACTGAGTCACAGCGACGAAGTTACAAGACAGCGCTTCTTTTGCAACTAGTGCTTTTCATATCCATTAAAATATTCCAAGAAAAGGCCAGTCAGTTGTTGTGCTTCATCGAGGGTGGTCAAAACACGGATCCAAGGACAACAAAGTCTGCGTGAATGGTGCTTAATCATTTGAAATTAAGCCGATGAATTTTGGTCGGCAATATTATGTAGATATAGCAAGGTCAAGGTTTTTCAGTGGCTTTTGTGGTCCCTTGAGAAAACAGAACTTGAAAGAAGACTACACAGAAAGAAAAAATGTAAAGATAAGTATGCGTAAATATAACTAAAAATATTCCTAGTTCCAACATCAAAATCCGTGATAGTTTAATGGTCAGAATGGGCGCTTGTCGCGTGCCAGATCGGGGTTCAATTCCCCGTCGCGGAGATTTTTTGCTGCAATGATCATTCTGAAAGATTAAGGTGATTTTTTGCCTCAGCTTTTACATTGACTTTACAAAACATCTAAGAATAAAAATGGTATTTCAATCATACGTACATGTCTAAGTGAAATGAACTTTTCTTTTTAGAGACCTTTGTCATTCAGATTTTGAATCAGTTCAATTATTTCGGAAAGATCTTCTACTGAAACGTCTACCAGTTCTTTATGTTCGAGCAGTAAATGTCCATTCACATGATTCTTGAGCAATACCGTCAAGCACCCAGCAGACCTACCGGATTTCATGTCGTCAAATGAATCTCCTACCATGATCATTTCCAAGGGCCTTATATTCAGATTCGAGGCGATGTGCAATAATGGGTCAGGTTGAGGCTTCGTAGGTCTAAATTCTCTTGTCACAATATAGTCAAACCTCGAAAGCTCGAGTGGAATAAACCTTGTAACGAAAGTCTCGACTGGAGCACCGACATTCCTGGTGCATATATTCTTGCTAATACCATTTTTGGTCAAATACGTCATTATGTCAACCAGACCAGGCTGTGGTTGCATCTCCTTCATGGCTTTTGCTTCAACTAGTTCTATTTTATCATGCGCTTCTTTTTTTTCTTTTTCTGTGGGCAATGTATCAATGAAATTAAGGATATCAATCGCTTTGTCGTGCAATCCTATGGCGTTTCTCATTGCTGGAAACATCCAAGGTTGAGGTAGACATAATGTACCGTCCATGTCAAATACAACCGCTTTGATTTGTTTTAATCTCTTCAGTCCTTGTAACTTTGTCATTCTTTTGTGATACCCTTCCAGTTGTTGTTGAACTGTATATTCTGTCTGACTATCCTGATGGTCGTGTAAGCGGCACCTGGAGATGGACTCAAACACCCTGATATATCGTTATAAGACATATATGACTTTACCGGTTTTTTCGTTTTCTTTACGCTTTTTCCATAGCACGCGTTCAAAGCCTAATTTTGAAGAAAGGGGACGTTTTCAAGAGTAATTGAAAAAACTAATCAAACGTTTCCTGTTTTAAATTCCTTGAACGCCAGGATACTTGGTTCTGAAAGTTTGGTCCAGTTTTTCTGCCTCCCTGTATAATTAGTCAATACTTTTTTCGTCAGAACAATGGCGTCGGCAGTACCTTATGATCCATATGATGATCTAGATAATAATCCATTTGCTGAGCCACAAGAAGAAGGTTCTGAACCAGCTGCAACGACGACCGATGGGTCATCTTCTATGTCCGAGGAGCGTGTAAGTACTGAGGAAGCAGCCTCTGTTCAGGACTACGAGACTGCAAATAACGCTCAAGAGGGACTGGGCAGAGAAGAATATGCAACACAGTCAAAAACCTTAAGCGAGCAAGGTGGGAACCAACATCCATCTCAGCCAACAGAACGTGTTATACTTCCTGAAAGAAGCGATGAAAAAAAAAAGTACAGTTTACTTGCTAAAATAACAGGATTGGAACGATTTGGATCAGCCACCGGTAAGAAAGAGAATCCGACCATTATATTTGATTGCTCGACAAACCTACCTACATTTCGCAAACAGCAATACAAGAATGTCAAAAAATCATATGAAGAGTTTCGCCAATTGTTCAAATATTTAAATGCAGCCATTCAAGAATCTTTTGTCCCTACTCTTCCTCCTGCATATACTACATTCGGAATTAATAGCGAAGAAGATAGGATTAAAGTAACGCGAAACTTCCAACTTTGGTTCAATAGGACATCACAAGACCCCTTAATTATTCGGAATGAAGAGGTGGCCTTTTTCATTGAGAGTGACTTTAATACATACACGCCCATCAACAAGTTCAAGTCCCTCGCATCTGGGTTGAAAAGAAAAACTTTAAAGCAATTGGCACCTCCTTACGATGAAGTTACAGAATTAGCAGAATTCCGGCCATTAGTCAAGTCTATATATGTTGTTTCTCAGAATTTGCAAGAAAAGCTGCTAAGAGTTTCTAGAAGCCGCAAGATGATGGTTCAAGAAGAAAATGCATTTGGCCAAGATTTTGTTAATTTAGATGAGCACAATAAATTATACAAAAGATACGGTAAAATATTGACCGCTGTGGGTGATATTGATAGCATTATAGCCACCATGGATATGGCGTCGTTGTACGATGGTTTAGAATGGGTTGTTAGAGATGCTTATGTCGTGAAGGAAGCATTGACCAACAGGCATTTTATCATGCGAAATCTAATTCAAGCGCAGCAGAACTCTAAGGCGAAACAGGAACAGGCACGCAGGTTCAGATCAAGAAGAGATATCAATCCTATGAAAATCGATGAAGCGTTACGTCAATTAAAAACTGCAACTAAGAACGAACAAGTTTTGACCCTAAAGCTCCAACGAATCACGTCTAACATGATTATCGAGAGGAAGCAGTGGATCAGCTGGTATGAAGAATGGATAAGAAGTTCAATCAAAGAATTTACATTAAGAAAAATAGAGTATGAGAGAAAAAAACTGACGTTACTAGAACGAGTACGTTCCGATATTAGAAAAGCCGACGAAAACGGAGGTTTGTCACGTCTAGGACGTCACGCTGTTTCAAACAACAACATTGATACTTCTCAAACCCTTAAAGGTGACAGTTGGACTGGAGAGAGCAACCGCAAAAGTCAAATTCCCATCAATAAGATCGCTCATACTGAATTTGATGACGAACTGTTCACTGAAGATGACGCATACAACTCTCAAGACTCTGACACTACATCACTAAATGCGCGCCATGCCGCTTCGCTTTTGGGCATGTGTACTAAGTAGTATATATATATAGTATAGAAAATTCATATCTTTTAATAGAAGATCTTTCCCCTAATCCGTATCAACACCGGGTAAACTTCCGTGCTGCACTTCCAAAAATTTTTTTCAAATCTCACCTAGAAAATTTTTTTTTGCCATGGGCCTTCCTTTAATTAATCTCAATTGCATGTTAAAGTTGTATTAAACGTTTCACTGGTATTGTTACTTTACTCGTTTATCAGGAAAGGCAGATCTACGCACCCAAGAATTTTTAATATTAGATAAAGATGGTTGCTTTCACTGTTGACCAAATGCGTTCTTTAATGGACAAAGTTACCAATGTGCGTAACATGTCCGTTATTGCTCACGTCGATCATGGTAAGTCCACTTTGACCGATTCCTTGGTCCAAAGAGCCGGTATTATTTCCGCTGCTAAGGCTGGTGAAGCTCGTTTCACCGATACCAGAAAGGATGAACAAGAAAGAGGTATTACCATCAAGTCTACCGCCATTTCTCTATACTCTGAAATGTCTGACGAAGATGTCAAGGAAATCAAGCAAAAGACCGACGGTAACTCCTTTTTGATCAACTTGATCGACTCTCCAGGTCACGTTGACTTCTCCTCTGAAGTTACTGCCGCTTTGCGTGTCACCGATGGTGCTTTGGTTGTTGTCGACACCATTGAAGGTGTCTGTGTCCAAACCGAAACTGTTTTGAGACAAGCTTTGGGTGAAAGAATCAAGCCTGTTGTTGTTATTAACAAGGTCGACAGAGCTTTGTTGGAATTGCAAGTTTCCAAGGAAGATTTATACCAAACTTTTGCCAGAACTGTTGAATCCGTTAACGTCATCGTCTCCACCTATGCTGATGAAGTTTTGGGTGACGTTCAAGTTTACCCAGCCAGAGGTACCGTTGCCTTCGGTTCTGGTTTGCACGGTTGGGCTTTCACTATCCGTCAATTCGCCACCAGATACGCTAAGAAATTCGGTGTCGACAAGTCCAAGATGATGGACAGATTGTGGGGTGACTCTTTCTTCAACCCAAAGACCAAGAAGTGGACCAACAAGGACACTGATGCCGAAGGTAAGCCATTGGAAAGAGCTTTCAACATGTTCATCTTGGACCCAATCTTCAGATTATTCACTGCCATCATGAACTTCAAGAAGGATGAAATTCCAGTTTTGTTAGAAAAGTTGGAAATTGTCTTGAAGGGTGACGAGAAGGACTTGGAAGGTAAGGCTTTGTTGAAGGTTGTTATGAGAAAGTTCTTGCCAGCTGCCGACGCTTTGTTGGAAATGATTGTCTTGCACTTGCCATCTCCAGTCACTGCTCAAGCCTACAGAGCTGAACAATTATACGAAGGTCCAGCTGACGATGCCAGTTGTATTGCTATCAAGAACTGTGATCCAAAGGCTGACTTAATGTTGTACGTCTCCAAGATGGTGCCAACCTCTGATAAGGGTAGATTCTACGCTTTCGGTAGAGTTTTCGCCGGTACTGTTAAATCTGGTCAAAAGGTCAGAATTCAAGGTCCAAACTACGTTCCAGGTAAGAAGGACGATTTGTTCATCAAGGCTATCCAAAGAGTTGTTTTGATGATGGGTAGATTTGTCGAACCAATCGATGACTGTCCAGCTGGTAACATTATCGGTTTAGTCGGTATCGATCAATTCTTGTTGAAGACTGGTACTTTAACCACCAGTGAAACCGCTCACAACATGAAGGTCATGAAATTCTCTGTCTCTCCAGTTGTGCAAGTCGCTGTCGAAGTCAAGAACGCTAACGACTTACCAAAATTGGTCGAAGGTTTGAAGAGATTGTCCAAGTCCGATCCATGTGTCTTGACTTGTATGTCTGAATCCGGTGAACATATCGTTGCTGGTACCGGTGAACTGCATTTGGAAATTTGTTTGCAAGATCTGGAAAACGACCATGCTGGTGTTCCATTGAAGATTTCCCCACCAGTTGTCGCCTACAGAGAAACTGTTGAAAGTGAATCCTCTCAAACTGCTTTATCCAAGTCTCCAAACAAGCATAACAGAATTTACTTGAAGGCTGAACCAATTGACGAAGAAGTCTCTTTGGCTATCGAAAACGGTATCATCAACCCAAGAGATGATTTCAAGGCCAGAGCCAGAATCATGGCTGATGACTACGGTTGGGATGTTACTGACGCCAGAAAGATCTGGTGTTTCGGTCCAGATGGTAACGGTCCAAACTTGGTTATTGATCAAACTAAGGCTGTTCAATACTTGCACGAAATCAAGGATTCCGTTGTTGCTGCATTCCAATGGGCTACCAAGGAAGGTCCAATTTTCGGTGAAGAAATGAGATCTGTCAGAGTTAACATTTTGGATGTTACTTTACATGCCGATGCTATCCACAGAGGTGGTGGTCAAATCATCCCAACCATGAGAAGAGCTACTTACGCCGGTTTCTTATTGGCTGAGCCAAAGATCCAAGAACCAGTTTTCTTGGTCGAAATTCAATGTCCAGAACAAGCCGTCGGTGGTATCTACTCCGTCTTAAACAAGAAGAGAGGTCAAGTTGTTTCTGAAGAACAAAGACCAGGTACTCCATTGTTTACCGTCAAGGCTTACTTGCCAGTTAACGAATCTTTCGGTTTCACCGGTGAATTGAGACAAGCTACTGGTGGTCAAGCTTTCCCACAAATGGTTTTCGACCATTGGTCTACTCTAGGTTCTGACCCATTGGACCCAACCTCCAAGGCTGGTGAAATTGTTCTTGCTGCTCGTAAGAGACACGGTATGAAGGAAGAAGTTCCAGGCTGGCAAGAATATTACGACAAATTGTAAGAAGCTTAAATATGAAAAGATGATTCTGTAGGGGCAAGCCCTACCGCTTTAAGATCTTTTTCATTTATTTTCTGCTTTAAAATTTTGTCGTAATAAAAATAGTATAGTAATAGACATATATATTATTTTCTTATACATTTTTGTCATATAGTTATATTCCGAATGTTTACAATCGAACCCATTATAAAAAAATGGTCCTTTAAATTATCTTCTTTTTGTCGAGGGGAAGGAATTGCAATTTCTTGAGTCATACGATATATTATCTTACCCCTCTGATGCAATGCGGAAAAAACTTTTAAAAAACTATTGCAAATCACCATTACATTGGTTCTGGGGCTGTATTACGTATAACTTACCTCGCTCTTGATCATGGCTTTTATCCGTTAATGAAAAAAAGGAGAAGAAGAGCGGGCTTCCGCGGCTATTGTTTGGTTAGTACCCCGCCGTATGTTGGTGCTTCTATAATTAGAGCGAAAAAGGAAATAGAAAAAAATCCTAGGAGAGGAGAACCAGCCTCATCGGGCTAAAACTCCCTCAAAAGCGGAGGGGCAACTAAAGTATATATCTCATTATGGCCGATACTTTTAGAGGCATACCAACAGAAGAACCTCAGCCCCTGCAGGTGGAAGAAAGAGGCAATTAATTTTCCGGTTTACTCACTTTCTCTCGTCATTGGGGAAAGCGTTGATTCGAGGCGTCAAGGTCGAAGTCAATCATAGTTTCCTTTCTATTTAAATACGTCTCTAGAAAAAAATTACACAGCTGGTATGAGTAAATCAGAACTTGCCTTGCGTACTCTTGTTCTCGCATGTAAAAGCGGTATGCAATATAACCTGCAAAATAATCAAAACGCTTACGCAGAAAAGAGAATATAAATAACCATAGTATATTTCTGATAATATCATAGCACAAAATAAAATAAAATGTTTACCATGAATCTTCTTTCTACACCTCCTCCTGAAGAGGTTCCTTTGCAGGATAGCTTATATTTAATGCCTTCTGTTGAAGACAAGAAGGATAGAGACAGCTTCAGTAATTCACAAAACGAATTTGATGGTAGAGTATTTGGTGTTCCATTGGAAGAATCTCTGAACGTTGCTCAAGAAGAAGTGATTATCCAAGAGAGTAGAAAGGAAATCGTGTTCATACCGGTTGTAATAGCAAAAAGTGGGCACTACCTGAAAGAGAACGCATTAGACACAACCGGAATTTTCCGTATTGCAGGGAGCAATAAACGTGTCAGAGAACTACAAACCGTTTTCTCTAAACCGCCCGATTTTGGCCGTAAATTTGAAGGATGGAATGACTTCAATGCTCATGATATCGCAACTTTATTAAAAAGGTATTTAAACTCATTGAGTGAACCTTTAGTTCCACTAGCATTATACGACATTTTCAGAAATCCAATATTGGAGAACCCAAAAACAAACGAACACAAGGAAGAAATCATCAAGAATTACGAAGACATCTATATGCTCTTACCACAACAAAACAGACATCTGATACTTTATTTGGCCGCGCTATTGAATTTATTCGCAAGAAATGAAAAGAAAAATTTAATGCCTGCAAGTAATTTGGCGGCCATCGTACAACCTTCAATCTTGTCTCATCCCAAGCATGAGATGAGCCCGAAAGAGTATGAGATTTCCAGAACGGTCATCGAATTCCTCATATTACACGCTTTAGATATAATACCGAATACGGACTATGCGAATAAGGACACCAAGCCGCATGCAGGAATAGTAGCAAAGTTTAAGAACATTACCGTCCCTGAAATGGCTATTGACTCCGACGAGGAAGATTTTCTACACCCTTCAATAGATGACCATATGCTCCCGAGGTCACGTGCGCACTCCGACTCCAACAATTTTACCCTGCATCACCATCAAGCGCTATCCTCTAGTCCAATAGACCTTCATAACGATGGGCTTTCTGTACCAAGATCATTCAAAGGTAGAACATTGAGTGCAGAATCCCTTTCGCCCAAACTTGGTAAATTACTTGGCAACGTTGGACACAGCAAAGACCCTACAGAAAGAGTCCCTAGGAGCGAACATAAGACCAAACACAAACAACACAGACAGTCGTGGTTGAGAAGACTCACTAGCCCTTCTAGAACGCTCCCCTAGCTGCTCTATCACAATAACCTGTTAGCCGTTTCCGAGATTCGGCAAAGAGGTTACCCCACTAGGGGCCTTTTGCGATACTCGGCCCTTTTGCCAGCAATCTCGGTCCGCATCTCGGCAGGGGGGGCATGACACGGGCCGTTCTGGTTGGTCAGTTCATATTTTCTGTAACTTCCATTGTTTGGTTAAAGAATATATAAGTTATTGGAAAGCTCATAGGTCCCTTATTATAGGTCATAAGGTTTTAGTTCTCATCATAATCATCATCAGAAAAACCCTCTTTCTGAAGTTTTCCTCCTTCTTTATTTCTTTATCATTCTTATTTATATAAAGATATATTTCAAGTGTATGACTTTATTGGATACCCTTTTTCTAAATTAAATTACCTTGGTAGAAATACGATACAGGTCAGGAACAAACCACGCTTATAAATTTTTTTGATAATGTTGAGAAGTACTTTTTTTAGAAACACCTCGAGAAGGTTTTTGGCTACTGTAAAACAACCTTCAATCGGAAGATATACCGGTAAGCCTAACCCTTCCACAGGCAAATATACTGTCTCATTCATTGAAGGTGATGGTATCGGCCCTGAAATTTCCAAGTCTGTAAAGAAAATCTTTAGTGCAGCAAATGTCCCTATAGAATGGGAATCCTGCGATGTTAGTCCCATCTTTGTCAACGGGTTAACCACCATTCCTGATCCCGCCGTACAATCTATTACAAAGAACCTGGTTGCTTTAAAAGGCCCCCTAGCTACGCCAATTGGTAAAGGTCACAGATCTTTGAATTTGACCTTAAGAAAGACATTTGGATTATTTGCCAATGTTCGTCCTGCCAAGTCTATTGAAGGTTTCAAGACTACTTATGAAAACGTTGATTTAGTTCTTATCAGGGAAAACACTGAAGGTGAATATTCTGGTATCGAACACATAGTTTGCCCTGGCGTTGTTCAATCTATTAAACTGATCACAAGAGATGCTTCTGAGCGAGTCATTAGATATGCTTTTGAATACGCAAGAGCTATCGGCAGGCCAAGAGTTATTGTGGTACATAAATCTACCATCCAAAGATTAGCTGATGGTTTATTCGTTAATGTTGCCAAAGAATTATCCAAAGAGTATCCTGACATTACTTTAGAAACTGAACTTATTGATAACAGCGTGCTAAAGGTCGTCACAAACCCATCTGCCTACACAAACGCCGTCTCTGTTTGTCCAAATCTATATGGTGATATCTTGTCTGACTTGAACTCCGGTTTGAGTGCTGGTTCTTTAGGTTTAACTCCATCTGCTAATATCGGCCATAAAATCTCGATCTTTGAAGCTGTCCATGGCTCTGCTCCTGATATTGCTGGTCAAGACAAAGCAAATCCAACTGCCCTACTTTTGTCCTCGGTAATGATGTTGAACCACATGGGCCTAACGAACCATGCTGACCAAATTCAAAATGCAGTCTTGTCTACCATCTCATCGGGCCCGGAAAATAGAACTGGTGACTTGGCTGGTACTGCCACTACTTCTTCTTTCACTGAAGCAGTCATCAAGAGATTATAAAAGCCCTTTCTTTCTCTCTCAGGCTTCTCCATGACATATAAATAAGTGACTACTCTTATAATTTAATGATTTCAGAAAAATTATGAAGCAAAAGAAAGCAAAATGCTTAGATATATAATATATACATACAATAAAAATCCAAATATCTACTCCAAGGTCGTATTTAAGTTTATCTTTAACGCCTTCTGCTTTCCATTTAATGACTTGGAGTTACACCAAGTATGTGCTTTTCAGCATTTACTTTTTCGATAATGTCAGAAGGGATCATAATTGATAAACAATTAAAAATGCTTCTAAAAGCACACAAATTGAAGAACGAAACAGAACTATTTAGATATATTATGTATAAAAAGGAAGCGATTGCCGTGTCTTATGTATATTTGTTTATGTCTATCTATCACTTTTCCTGTCAACAGTAAATGCTTGCCCTACAATATTAATCAATGAAATTACTGTTTCCCCTTATAAATGTACTGATAATCGTAAACCTCATCAACAAGATTACTATTCCTTTTCCACGAAGTTATTTCGTCCAAAATGTCATCCAAATTAAACAATCTAACAGTTGGATAAATACCTTCTATCCTCGGCAAGCCAATACCAGTAGACCCACCATAGCATAACCACATCTCATTTTTTGATTGCAAACAACAATCATTATTGTGTTCATGTCCACAACTCACGCTTTTTATATTCCAAAGGCTCAAAATATCAAGAAAGCTTTTGTAATGTTTGCCATTGATCGTCATCGAAACTTGTCCCCTGGATCTTGATGTATCTACCGTTAAGGTAGATCTTTCATTATACTGCCCAATGATAGGAAATAAACCATGAGGCCTATATTCCGATAAGGGAAAATATTGAAAGGCCAAACCAAAGTCGATTTTTCCAATTAATTTATTATGATCTTGTAGAAAATCATTGACAGGATTAAATGCATCAAAGACGAAGAATAAAGCTTCTGATGGGCTCATTTCGTCTTTGGTATCAATATCTTTTTCCAAAAGAGTATCCTTTGATAGCTTTTTTTTAAATGAAACTTCTATGGCCATATGTCCCTCTTCTGATGCAACATTGTTAAATGTGTAAGGTAAATTCCTAATAAAATCTTTAATTTGTGACTGTGTAGCCAAGTTTGATTCATCGGAAAACCCCAATGAAATGGCGTAGGGTATTTTATTAGAGATCATTGGTTGAACAAGTTTCATAATGCACGTTTGGTAGTCAATAGTATTATGTGAATCTAACAAATCACCTGTGATGACAACTAAATCCGGGCTTTCTGATGCGAGCACACGATCGATAAAATTTACTGTTTTTATCTCATTAATTATTGTCATGCTATTATCTGTACATTTGAAATGGAAATCAGTCATTTGAAGAATTTTGAATGATCTCTGCCCCCTCGAAAATTGAATATGGGGGGATGTTATTTTGTAATCCGCATCCACTTGAAGTAATCTTATAACATTATTGCCTTTGCTTGGTGCTCCTAAAGGTCCCAGCAATTCATTGGAAGATTTGTGATGATGGTTTTTGGTGTCAAGCTTTCTTGTAATTGATATGGGCAAAGAAGGTATGTTATTTCTATGAAATTCATGAATAACTTCTTTCCAAGAAGGTCTCGATTCAATAAATGATGACCCTAAATATATTTCCAAATTAGTTATAGGAGCGTCATTATCATCATCATTGAGAACATACTTACACCATATGCCGCTCCCCTTGTATACCCACTCCTCACCGAACACAGCTATGTTATCTGTCTCAACAGATATGCCAAAAAGCAGTTTCCACCATGACGAGGTGGGCTTTTCCCGCCGATACACATGATTGTGGAAAACAGAGCTGTCACTCGATCTTACCAATTTATTAATGTCTCTCAACACCTGCAGTGGTATTAATGCTGAATCTCTTGCTATGGCTAGCTCTTTTATTGAGTTTTTTGGATTGCTTTGGAACCCTTTTAGATGAACGTACAGGTAACTGTTGTAGAATGCCCCAGATTGAAGCGAATACAATGTCTCTATGGTAATATTCTTGGAAACTCTGCTCCACAAAACGCTATTTTTGTCTTTGATTCTTGTAGCAGTATTAGAGGGGTGTAACCTGGGAGCATACAAAGAACCGCATTGCCTGTACCAATGGTAACACCGTAGGATTTGAATATCATCTATCATTCCGCCATGATATTCACCTACATTAGAATTCATAAATGCATTTTTTGCATGTAACTTTAATGAATCTCTCGATAAATACAGTGAGGTAATGCATAATATAAAAAGTATTCTCCGTAAAAATTTGAATTTTCTTCTATAATGTAATCTCATGCAAATATTTGGAGAGTAGTGTTGGCGAAAGTTAATGAATGTGAGAAGATTTGATTTTTGGAAAGGTAAACAAACTGGAAGGAATGAGAAAAAGGTAAATTATCTGGATCTCTTTTGGCAATGAAACTAAAGCAACTTGAAAGGAATTTCAAGAAATGATGAAAACCTCGAATGGATCGAAAAACTAAGAGCACTACAGAACCAAAATTGAAAAAAAAAGTCGTAGAGGTGAAATGAATTGATGTCAGAAATTAAAATAGAAGGGGTATTGTCGATGCTAAAGTGAAATAAAAAAGGAAAAGGTAAAGAAAGCAACTCAATGATCTTATGTTCGAGGCTGGGGTATAATAAGTTTAGGACCTGGCATTATTTTAGATCAAAAGTATAAAAATCAAAAACTGCCCTTTATCTGCCAATCTTTTTATTTTTTGTTTGATCCTTAGAGTCTAATTTATGCCCGTAAATAGAAGTTTTCGGATTGCGGGCGCAGTAGCCTTTGAGCGGAGTTTCTATAGTACTGAAAACGTAAACTAGTAACATGTACGCGGTTTAAAAATACTTGAGAAAATGAAGTCGTAGTTAAAAGGCGTATGTTATTTATCTGGTGGAGAATGTATAGAAGTCTATCTAATCATCAGAATCGAAATCATCGTCGCTGTCATTATCGTTACCATTAATGATATTGTTGGTGGCTTGACCAATGTCGCCAACACCATCGAAAAATTGGGAACGTAAAGTTTTTAATGAATTTTGGTCATCCTCAGCAAATTTCAAACACCCTCTGTTGCTTTTCAACGCTTCCGCGACTACTTCTTCCGTGGGAATTTCACCCTCTTCACAGTATATGAACATCAGCGGGGTTTCACTTGCGTATTTCGTGCCATGCCTGATGGCTTCTTGAACGACAGAAGGCGACGAACATCTTTTTACTTTAAATTCTGTACCCAAAGTATTACTTTGTACCCAGGACCATAAACCGTTTCTGCTTCTAATGAAGTAGGAATATGGGGATAGTGCTGCCATTGTGAGGATATAGGGATTTTCGATCAGTCCCAGTTGCTTTGCAGTGTTGATTATATGTGTTTCTGGATGTGAAAGGTTCCATTCTCCATGTAATTTAGAAGCCAAGTCCTTGTATTCCTCCATTTTAGCGGCTCTCATAGAATTTAACGTATCTTTCAATGACGCGATCTGCTTTACTGCCTCATTATTAGCGTCGTCAGGAATTGTTTGCAGATACGCCAGCGTCGACTCCAGAATGGTGGATATGTTTTTGCCTTGGTAACTTTTTAAATCGCTAATCTCTTGGAGTAAAGATCTGGATCTTGTCCGGGCTTGTCTTCGTTTAGAAATAATATGTCTCATTAGTTGGTCTTTGCACCGTTTGGTGTAAAGCTGTGGATAGAATTCAAGTGGTATGTCCACGCCATTGGGGAGAGTCACCGATTCGGTATTTGTTTCTAATTCATTGAACAGTATTGTTAATACAGGTGCCACCTCCTTTAAAGTGTTCTCCGGTTCCACATACCTCTCTTCTTCTTGCTCACCAGCGCTACCACGAATTATGTCTTCCTCTTGTTCCTCCTCTTCAGGGTACAATAAGACATTGAACATTTTGTATAGGTTGGAATCGTACTCCTCGGGAAGAAAATGGAATAGGGACAGAAATGTCTCTATCGGAGGCTCATTCCTGTTCGGGGTATGTAAAGCAGAAGATATAAATAGGTTTCTTGTTTCTCGGTCTCTGATCCCGGGGCACATTTCTAAATCTACAGCCAGCGACTTGATAAATGCTGGGAGCACCTCGTAAAGATGCTCGGAATCAGCCAGCTTGGACTTTAATTGCGGTTCTAAGGACGATGTAAATAGCTTGGCTGAAACAAATGCTCTTTCACACATCCGCGTGTTGACCACGGAGATAAGTCTCTGTAACTGCCACAGAAGGTGCGGTTGCAACTCATCACTAGGGCCGCTTGCCAGCACGACTTCCGACGTAGTGGAACCATCTTCTGCCTCGCAATATGCAAGCCTGTATCTGGGTTCCGAAAATGACGAGCCCTTGAACCAGTCCGCCCTATAGTTCAAATCCTTGAAGTCCGGTTTCAAGAACACGTGTGGGAAATATACGGCCGCAAGCAATGCAAACAGCCCAAAATAGCTCTCGATTAAAGAATTTAGGGGTAGCGGCAATACGACTGTAGGGTCCTCCGTGGTCGACTTGAACTCGTTATGTTGCACTATACTATAAGAGGGGGGAGGAATGGATGTCTCCGATATAGCATAATGGTCGTAATCTCGAGCAGCAGGCCTGCATCCATTAGTGCTATTAGAACCACTGCGTTCATCTGTGATGTCTTCATCATCATCGTAATCAACATCGACACCACTCACATCCGGCATATCAATGTCTTGGTCCCCGTTGTTCGGAACATCATAGGACTTGGCTCCAGCCTCTATTTTGTTCTCGGAAATCCTTGGCTGATTGACATCATTCTCACCATTCACAGCCGCTTGCTCCGGCAGCTCATTCGAAAAGATAAAGTTAACTGCTGCTTCCAAATTACCGCCAGTCCTCTGGAGGGCGTCCACAGCCACTTCGTGCGGAATACCCATTTCTAGCAGCGATTTCACAGCCTGATTATCCATCATCGTAGCTTACTTAACAAAATCAATTATTGAAAATTTATTGTACAGGTGATGGCTGTCCTTTTTAAGTTTCTTCTCTTCCTTCGTTTACCTCGTCGGACATGTTCTGAAGCCTTGTAGTAAGTAGGTACCTTTCAACAATAGTGCTTCTTACTTCCGGGCCGGGTCCCCCGAGCATCACCCGCCCGGCCCAAGTGCCTTGGCAGCGCATCCATCGCTGCATCTCCGCCGGAAAAACAGATGTTCAGTACATGAGAAGATGTTTTTATTCGACATAAACTTTTTCAGCTATAAAGAAGGATCTCTTTTTATACATTCACATACAGGTGCACATAAAGGGTTGTTGAAACAGAGACACAAACGCACGGCGAAATAATAATATTTATTTGACTCACAAATTTTCGAAGAATTCGTACCGGTGTGAAGTGGAAAGTTTCAAAGACAGTTTGGCAAGAAAAGCAGGGAAAAAAGAAAAAGTGAACCTTCATCGCCACAGTGACGGGTTCAAGAAAAATATTTACACACGCACATACACACACAAAGCACTCAGGTCTATATATATAATAAGGAATATTTTTTAACGTGTACTATTCGATACATCCAGAGGGTCCTAAGACAGCACACACCAGTTATATACAAATAAGAAGAAAAAAAAATATGAGTGAAGAGGAAACGGTCTCGGCTCCAGCCCCGGCTTCTACACCGGCTCCAGTCGGAGCCGGTGTAGGCGGTGGTGGTGGAGCATCAGCTGGGATAGCTAATGCCAGTGCTGAGGGTGGCGATGGTGCCGAAGATGTTAAGAGACATGGGTCGAAGATGCTGGTGGGGCCCAGGCCGCCACAGAATGCGATATTCATCCATAAACTTTACCAGATTCTGGAGGACGACTCGCTACACGACTTGATATGGTGGACCCCTTCGGGATCATCCTTCATGATTAAGCCTGTGGAACGGTTCAGTAAGGCTTTGGCTACATATTTCAAGCACACTAATATCACGAGCTTTGTAAGGCAGTTGAACATTTACGGCTTTCATAAGGTTTCGCATGATCACAACAGCAACGACGCTAATAGTGGCGACGATGCCAATACTAATGATGATAACAATGCCAACGATGATAACAGTGGCAACAAGAACAGTAGTGGCGATGAAAATAGTGGCGCTGGTGCTCAAGAAAAGGAAAAGAGTAACCCCACCAAAATCTGGGAATTTAAGCATAGTTCTGGTATTTTCAAGAAAGGTGATATTGAAGGGCTTAAACACATTAAGAGAAGAGCTTCTTCCCGCAACAACTCCTCAATTAACAGTAGGAAGAATTCCAGTAATCAAAACTGCGACATAGATTCCGGTGTAAGAGCAAGACCCTCTTCTATTCAAGACCCGTCTACCAGTTCTAATTCCTTTGGTAATTTCGTTCCGCAAATTCCGGGCGCCAATAACTCTATCCCCGAGTACTTTAATAACCCCCATGTAACTTACGAAAACGCAAACCATGTCCCGCTGGAATGCAATAACCCGGAAATGCAAGAGCAAAGCAGACCACCGAGCTTTCAAGATGAAACACTCAAACATTTGAAGGAAATAAATGTTGATATGGTTAAGATTATAGAGTCTATGCAGCATTTCATATCTTTGCAACACAATTTTTGTTCACAGAGTTTCACCTTCAAGAATGTGAGCAAAAAAAAATCGGAAAATATCGTGAAGGATCATCAAAAGCAACTTAAGGCATTCGAAAGCGATATGTTAACTTTCAAACAGCACGTCATGTCAAGAGCACACCGTACGATAGATTCTCTTTATGCTTTTAATGCTACCGCTACCGCTGCCGCTGCGGCCCCTGCACCCGTGCCCACATCCACATCCACATCTGCATATGCACCCAAATCCCAGTATGAGATGATGGTTCCTCCAGGCA
The DNA here is from genome assembly GCF_002079055.1 of Saccharomyces paradoxus. Lineage (NCBI taxonomy): Eukaryota > Fungi > Ascomycota > Saccharomycetes > Saccharomycetales > Saccharomycetaceae > Saccharomyces > Saccharomyces paradoxus. Next base: position 576,891 of record NC_047501.1, read on the forward strand.
ACCAGTATGTTCCGCAGAAATCTTCCTCAACCACGAATATCCCTTCGAGGTTCAACACCGCTTCAGTGCCGCCTTCGCAACTTTTTGTACAATACCAACCGCAGCCGCAACAACATGTGACGTATGCGAAACAAGCGACGCATGTGCCAAACTTTATCAACCAGCCCATACCCATCCAACAACTGCCTCCACAATATGCAGATACCTTTAGCACCCCACAGATGATGCATAATCCCTTTGCCTCAAAAAATAACAACAAACCAGGCAACACAAAGAGAACCAATAGCGTTCTTATGGACCCGCTGACTCCCGCAGCTAGTGTTGGGGTCCAGGGCCCACTGAACTATCCCATCATGAATATCAACCCTTCTATCCGTGACTACAAATCCGTTCCTCAAAATATGGCTCCGAGTCCAATATACCCTATTAACGAACCAACAACGAGGTTGTATTCCCAACCAAAAATGAGAAGTCTCGGGTCCACAAGCTCTTTGCCCAACGACAGGAGAAACAGTCCTCTCAAATTGACACCGAGACCATCGTTGAATGAAGATAGTTTATACCCCAAACCTAGAAACTCCCTCAAATCCAGTATTTCGGGCACGTCTTTATCCTCCTCTTTTACATTAGTTGCAAACAATCCAGCGCCAATTCGGTACTCCCAGCAGGGACTGCTTCGCTCCTTAAACAAAGCTGCTAACTGTGCTCCAGATTCGGTAACCCCATTAGAATCGTCTATCTTGACGGGTCCCACTCCAAAAAACATGGACAATCTTCCCGCTGTTTCTTCAAATTTGATAAACTCCCCCATGAACGTCGAGCACAGCTCAAGCCTATCACATGCGGAACCTGCATCTCAAATAGAACTACCGCAGCCATCTTTGCCCACTGCGAGTGCCACTAAGAAAACCGACGAAACTGGTGACAGTAAGAGAAAGGGGAGTGGTGTTTATTCTTTACTGAACCAAGAAGAAAGCGACACGACCAGTTCTGATCCTAAAACTGAAAATAAGGCTGCTCCGGCGTTTAAAAAGGTCAAGATGTGATCCTGACTTGCCTTCGTACTCTCCAACTCCTTAAAAGTTCAAAGCACTCACTGTATGTTTATTACTTTTCTTCCAATTACTTTTGTTTCATTTCATTTTAAGTACCCCAATGGGTAATCATTGTTATTTATTTTATTCACTTTTTTTTCTTCTTCTCCAGATCCTTGTGATTATAACTCTATCTTTACCAACTCCGGTAGTTGTTTTATTAAGTTCTCATCACACTAAATTGTATTTTCCATTTTCATTTCCGCCTTCCTTTCCCCCCTACCGCCCTTCAATTCGTATCATAATACCGCCTGTTCTTTTTAGTACATCACAAAGAATGGTTACGGAGTATTACCTCATTAACAGAAAAATGCACCTTTCGATAAACTTCCTGTACAATAATTCTATAAATATATATATATGTATGTTTGCTATTAAACAACCATCACAAAAAGACACCCCGTTCTTTATGGGCGCGTTTGAAATATGTTCCTATTCTATGATTATCCCACTATGTATGTTCTCATCATAGCCATTTACACGGGACTATTTTCCTGCCTCCCTTTATCAAAATCTGTAATTATTACACAGCTGAGGAAATTCATATCTATGTTTCACTGATGTCTACAAAGACTTGGGTGCAAAAAATTTTCCAATTACTTACTCTAGTACGTGAAAATACATTTATATTGTAAGATTCTACTTCCGTGGACATCCCAGTCGCTGTTTGTAATAAATAGTTCTTCGACAAGCTTGACTTGCGCCAAAACGCTCGCACCTTTCCAAATTATTAAAGCAGGATTCATATCACGTGGTGGTGGAATAATGCTTATAGGAAAAAGGTGTTCATTGCCGTTTTGGTGCTCAATATTTTGATGTTGCTCTTCCAGCTCTTCTATGACCTTTTTCTTGATTTGGGTTTGCAAAACTTGTTTGTTTTCTTCTTCAGTCTTGTCAGGGGCACTCACGAAATGACCTTCTAAATCTTTGATTTCCTTAGTCAGTTTTTTGTAAAACTGAGGGAACGATGCCGAACTCAATAAAGAGGGCCTCCAAATGTTGATTCTATCGGTTAAGATAAAATCTAAAGCAGGTATTTTGGAACTGCCACCGACAATTAGAATGTTCGAATAGAATGAGTTCATTCTTGTCACATCTGCCGTTATAGAGGCATTGGCGATACTTTGAATGATAGCTTTCTCTAAAGGCGCAAAATTCTCCTTTAAAGTATTCCCATAGTTTTCGGGCTTATCTTGAAGCTGATCAATTATGTTATGGGCCTCCAGTATTTTGTTTAAAATCTTAAGGTCATCATTCAAATTACAATACAAATTTCCTTCTTTGCTTTCGAACTGTGACAAAGAGTTCCAGTCGTTCAATTCGTTGGTAAAGAGGTCACGAGATTCAGGCAATTGAAACTCTAGGCTAGAATTCTTGTCAGAGAAAGTCCGTATCAACTTAAAAATTTGTGGGAAAAATAAGGCCAGTGGTGCTAGCATAACTTCATCGAACAGCTTGAATTCGTACTTTTCAGTCGGCTGGTTAGGTGAACGATTGATGAAATTGTATAACTGTACGGCTACATCAGCATCTTGAAAAGTAGTAAAATTCTTCTTCAACTGTTCAGCAAGAAGCCAACCATGTTCAGAATCGATCTTCCAATTTTGTAGAGGAAAGTCACTTTGCAGTAATAATAGTGCAAAGAGTCTTGTAATATCATCTCCGCCATAATCTAACGTAATTGCACTATGTTCCAAGACTGTTCCTTCATCAACACAGGCGATCCTGGTTTCAGTAGCGCCTATATTCACTACGCATGTGGAGGTACTGATCCCAGCACCATAGCAAGTTGCCAACGATTCTTGTATAATAGCGACTGCTTGAAATTGTAATTCGGTGAGTAAAACTCTAATGAAAGTTTCTACATGACTTTTCTTGAATATATCTGGTATCACCAACACAACCTTGTACTGACTAAATTTGGTAGGCTTAACATTTAAAGTTTCTGAATTAAGTGCATGCTCCAAAAGATTGGTAACGTCCGAGATTAATTCCGCCAATGATTTATAATATGGTGACTTGACGTTAAAAGAGCCACCTTTGAAAGGCTTTCTAATGACAAATTTATCGTCCACGCATCTCAATGCGTCTGATCCATAGTATAATTTTGAGTCATCAAATATCCATTCTATAGGAGATGGATCGTTTTTTTCTGTAATAATCTCGGGGTTGGAATTTTCATTGAAGGATACTACTTGTTCGTGAGCATTCCCGGGCACCTTTCTTTTATAATACCTCATACGTTCTCTAAAATTCTTTTCCATCTCCGATTTTATATTGTTAAACTCTTCTGACTGTTCTCTTTGCAGGGAAACATTTTCAACATGCTCACTATTTTCAAGGTTCAGCCATTTTTTAGGCACCGCTACACAATTTGGAACTACTACGGGGTGTTCATCTTTGGGAAATCCTATTTTTATAGAGTTAGAGCCAGGATGTATCACAATAGTTGCAGTTGGATCGTTTAGATCTATTTCGTCATTAAGTGGTGCTATACTAACTTCCGAGTGGGGCAAATTCTTCAAATCTATCACATCTGGTGTGTTGGTACTAGACATTTGACTAGTATTATTATTTCTCAAAAATTTTCGATCTCTAAGAGCAAATATTTGATCGTCTTTTTTCAGGTAATCTGATGAGTAGTTCTTTTGGTTGATTAACATTAAAGGCTGGAATAAACCAGTGGCAGGTAAAGTAGTCGTCTCCACTTTCTCAATACCAATTTTTTTTAACGTTTTGGCAAACTCTTCGGCAGCCTTAATACGACCTAGTCTTCTTTTCTCTAAAAGATGTAGCGGCACTTTCTTTCCGGGAGGTGCTTTCGTGGGATCTAGCTTTGGATATTTCTTATAACGTTTACTAGCCTGCACAGCAGGTTGTGCCCTCTTATCCCCAGAATTTCCTAATTCACTGTCATTTCCGTTGGCATTATCAATATCATTTTCGTCGTCATTGTCAACATCATTTTCATCTTCCTCTTCCTCTTCCCCTTCTTCATCGTCGTCTTCCTCGTCTGCAATGTCTCTTGGGTCAGCAGAAAGGCCCGTTACACTTCTGGGAGTTTCAGATCCAATTACGTTATCGACACTATTGTCTGAATCATTCTCCCCATTTTCCTGATCCGCCTGGCTGCTTAGAGGTACAGTGTTTTCTTCTTCTTCCATTTCATCTTCATCGTCGTCATCCTCTAACGGAATATCAATGGGTTCCTCATAAACAATACTGGAATCCGCTTCTTCTTGTGACATGTTAAATGCGCTTGTGTCCTTGTATTTACGTATTATTGACCAGTAATTTAACTTAAAAGCTGCTCACTTCGTGGGCGTTCATCATCGCTATTTATTCATATTGTCATTCTCAAATAAATCATCTTGCACGGCCCAACCAGCGGCTGGATAACGATCTACCCCAACCTCGGACCCAAAGTTGCTGCTATAAAAACAGAAACAAAAAAGGCGTTTCTCGAGACCGATTTCCGAATGGTAATGTAGCTCTTGAGTGCTTCGCAATTGTCACTCAAGGATCCTTGTTCGAGAGTTGTTCACAGCACGCTGCGCATATAAAGGCTTACCGCGATTATTTTCGATTAAGCAATATAAAAGCTGGAAGGAGGCGAGTTCCCCTAAATTGTTGTTCTGTTTGTTACTTACCACTCTCTATACGTTCGATTTCATAGAATAACTCATTTGTAAACCATTTATTTTTCAGTTTAACGATGTTGAGATCTACTGTTTCAAAAGCTTCTCTTAGAATTTGTCGTCACTTTCACAGAGAGTCTATTCCTTACGATAAGACAATCAAAAATTTACTGCTTTCTAAGGACACTAAGGTGATCTTTCAGGGGTTCACAGGTAAGCAAGGTACTTTCCATGCCAGTATCTCTCAAGAATATGGTACGAATGTTGTTGGTGGTACAAACCCAAAGAAGGCGGGTCAAACACATTTAGGCCAACCTGTTTTTGCCTCTGTCAAGGATGCAATTAAGGAAACTGGTGCCACTGCAAGCGCCATCTTTGTCCCTCCACCAATTGCTGCTGCTGCCATCAAAGAATCTATCGAAGCTGAAATTCCTTTGGCTGTATGTATCACTGAAGGCATTCCTCAACATGATATGCTATATATCGCAGAAATGTTGCAAACACAGGATAAAACAAGATTGGTTGGGCCCAACTGTCCTGGTATCATTAACCCAGCAACAAATGTGAGAATTGGTATCCAACCCCCAAGAATTTTCCAAGCTGGTAAGATCGGTATTGTTTCTAGATCAGGAACTTTGACATATGAGGCCGTCCAACAAACCACAAAAACTAATCTTGGTCAATCTCTAGTTATCGGTATGGGTGGTGATGCGTTTCCTGGTACTGATTTTATTGATGCCTTGAAATTATTTCTAGAAGATGAAACTACAGAAGGTATCATTATGTTGGGTGAAATAGGTGGTAAAGCCGAAATCGAAGCTGCTCAATTTCTCAAAGAATACAACTTCAGCAGGAGTAAGCCGATGCCGGTGGCATCTTTCATTGCCGGAACTGTTGCTGGTCAAATGAAAGGTGTTAGAATGGGACACTCCGGTGCCATTGTAGAAGGATCTGGTACTGACGCTGAATCCAAAAAACAAGCTTTGAGGGATGTTGGTGTTGCCGTCGTTGAATCTCCAGGTTACTTAGGCCAAGCTTTACTGGATCAATTTGCCAAATTTAAATGATTACATTAGGAAGATAACGAACTGCTTTCATAAGAGAAAGACTTCTATGTCTCGATTATCGCTTAGGCGAGTATGGAGCTGATTCTTTTTTGAGCTTTTACTCAGCAACCTATGTTAATTCGTCCCTTTGTATATATTCATTTATCATTGCCAACTCTAGTAAAAATCTTTTTCTTTAATAGTGTTTGTATTAATGTTCTCCTTAACAGTACTATTCTTAAAGGGCTTATTAATCTAATAATTGAAATAATAAAAATGAAATGTCCGAAGCCTCTTTTTCTTCATTTCTATCTTGCTCAGCTAATTTACCATCGCCTAGTTCTCTTGTTTTGGTTTGAAGCAAAAAATGCGCAAGCCGGGAATCGAACCCGGGCCTCATGCTTGGGAAGCATAAATTCTAACCACTGAACCACTTGCGCGTTTCAATCAAACTTCGAGTGTTGATCCAATTATATACTATTATTTGAAATGGTCTCATTGACTTTCATAACTATGTCATTTTCTTGCTGAAAAAGTGTTGGAATGAAATTCTAATATCATCTATTTAATATTATATTATAACATGCGGTGCAAGAGGATGGCATAAAAATTGAAAAACAGTCATCCAATCTAATGGAAGCTGAAATGCAAGGATTGATAATGTAATAGGAAAATGAATGACAACATATAAAAGGAAAGAAGATAAGGTAATAACACTATGTAGAACTATCGATTCCCTTTTGTGGATTCCTATATCCTCGAGGAAAACTTCTAGTATATTCTGTATACCTATTATTATAGCCTTTAGTAACAATGGAATCCCAACAATTATCTAATTATTCACCCAATTCTCAAGAATAAGATTCAACTATCATCTATCTGCTAGCATTCATATTATCAGTATATTATCATATGCGGTGTAAGAAGGCGACATAAAGAATGAGATACAGTCCTCAAATATAATGGAAGCTGAGATGCAAAAATTGATAATGTAATAGGATCATGAACGAAAACGAAGGAAGAGATAATAATTTTATTATGTACAATTTCGGTTCCCCTTTGTGGATTCCTGTGTCCTTGAAGAGAACTTCTAGTATATTCTGATATTCTCTACACCTAATATCACGGCATTTATCGTTAATGGAATCCCAATAACCATTCCGATATTCACCTAATTCTCAATTATATACATAGAATTTATCGGAATTTTCTCTCTGGGAACATAGGGACACACAAAGCAAATCAACAATACTTCATGGAAACAATACAATTCATTCTTTCGTTCTTTATGTTTTTGTTCATTGGTCTTATTACATTAACAATCACAATAGCAAATAACAAAGAAAATAGTAGTCATTTACTATAATATGCCAATATTTTATTCATAGTAAATCTTTAGTAGTGCATATATGTAGTCGTCTCCTTAACAATACATGACACAAATTCGAGGTTTATTTATTAACATATTGTAGTTGGAAAATAAGTTAGAATACTTTATTGTATTATATGATCACTCTTTTTAAAGTACGTAGGCCGAATTAAGGTTGTTTATATAGAAATTTTCTCTTTTCATCATAAAGTCCTAATTCTTACCAATCACTGGTCATATAATTCCTGAGACGGCAAGAAAGGAATACGGTCGAATAGTTAAAGAACAAATGCCTTACTTTACAAAAAATCTATCAATTTATCAACGAATATTTCTACATTCAAAATGATGTCATCTTTGGTGTCAATGAAACAACACTTATCCCCAACAAATCTGTTACTGCTACTGACTCTTCCGTTGACAACGCTAGTTGGCCAATTTTTAACATCCCATTTTAAGCCGCGGGTCTCCTTTATCACAGTAGCTTCTCCAATAGGCAACAATCCACAATTCCCTATACAAGTGTTCCTAAATTGAGGGTCATACTCAATAAAAGTTCCATTTTTTTTGATTAAGAATATTAAGTCTGTTGGAGTCATATAACAAAGCTTGAAATAGCTTGCATTCTCGGATAAAGTGTATAACTGCGTAATTGAATGAACTGTCTGATCAAATCTGCCACCAATACCTCCCAGTGCCAATAGGCTAATTGGAGTCACTTTCGAAAAAGCTAAAGACTCGGCCATAGTATTGTATAATGTATGAATACCCTTTTCTAGCTCGATTCCATGATTTGACTGAATGTTGTTTTTATTCGATATCAAAGAGTGGAATGTTGGTGAATTGAAATGTAGAGAAATCAAATTCACGCACTTCGTGAAGTCAGTCGAATATTGTGTGGTTTGTTTTATTATAATTACTCTGTTTTCCCTATAGTAGTTGAAAACTTTTTCTGATAGTGAATCTAGATCACCAATTATATAATCAGGGAGATATTTTGTCCTTATGGATTCGTCATCATTTAGGTAGTCATATAACCGATTGGCTGCTCCATCTGCACAGACTTTTAGGTCATGCAGTTTCCAAATTTTGTAAAACAACGGCCTAGGAATATCAATTTTTTGATTCAGTATAAGTAGGGTAGAATTATCTTCTTCGTTTGGATGAATCAATTCTTTCAAGTTCATTTTATTTCGGGTCTCAATTAAGTCAGCATCAATTTCAATTCGTTCAGGATTCTCAATACACTCCTCGCTCATAACAGCGATATTCAACTTTTTCTTGTTTCTTTATGACCAATTATGGTATATGGCCTTCTAGCTTCTATCAAAATGCCACACAGAAGAAGCCAATTTTCTTATAAACCCTTATCATTTACGCTTCATTTATAATTCCAATCAGCCATTTTTTTCAAGTTTTTCGCATATTTTGCATTTTTCGCTATTTTGAAATATGCACTCTGAAGAACTGAAGGCAACTATTAGAAGGAATCTGGAATAATGCTGCATATGATCGACGCACGGTTGCAGAGTTTGTTGATATATATAGTAGTGTATTTTCCCCTGAACTACTAAGCTATACTTATTTATGCATATGTATTCCTGTAAAAACACAGAAAAATTTCGTATTCGTAGTCGTATCACTTGTGTCTTGAAACTCCTGAGTGCAGATGCTCCCATTTTCTCACAACTATGCTTGGGTCAGCCTTGAACCATACGTTTTTTAAGACGCCGTCTTGGGACAATTGATAGACCAGGTCTTTATATCGTCTTTCTGATACATTTTCACTGTGCAACTCAAATATTTGCTTGTTTTCATTCTTGACGTTGGCATCACTTTTGGCGATTTCAAAAACGAAGGGATTAATTTCTGCTCTAATTTGTTGGGCTGTGGCGCTTAACAGGTGAACCTCGGCATTTTCATTCGGTGTATTAACATTATAAATTCCTTTGAATTGGTTTAAAATATCAGAGATTTTCTTGGAATTTCTCGTTCTTCTTGTCGATTGTAGATGGTCATACTTCGGTGTCCTTGAAGCCAAAAAATTTATTGTAGATTCGGTCATTTTTTTGAATCTATTAACAAGGTATTCGTTGTCAAGTCTTTGTGTCAATTCTCGGCCGTAGGAATGCCGAGCTTCCAGTTGTTCCTGGATGTGTTGGTAAATATTCAATTCAAATGGTAGTAACGGTTGCCTATTAGGGTCATTTAAATGCAATTTATAATCTATCACGTAATCGGATTGCAGTTTCATTTCATCATCTAAATTTGGATCTTGGAAAGCATGAACTTTTTCAGGAGTCATTGTGGTGGAATCTATTTCTTGCCTAACCATCGAACGATTTCGCGTTGCTTGACCAATAACATCATTTAGGGATAGTAAATCAGTTAATTTCGATATATCTTTAACGCTTGAGCCAAGGGTCGATGTTAGAATCGGTGGTCGGCTCTCAGATAAAATCAAATCAGCCTCGGTACTAACGCACCAAAACTGTAGGCACATCAAGCACTTCCTAATATCCGCATTATTTTGTTTAATAATATCATGAAGCCAGTCGTCACAAACTTCAATCTCCAGGGACTTTAAATATTTTGTTAGAAATGCATGGACCGTAGATGTACTAATCTTCTTAGTATGAAACAAAGAATTTTGTTCAGTTGTCAAAGTAATAAGTTCGCCAGGGATTAATGACAAATCCTTACAGGTCAATATCAGGGGCCTTCTTGAAAATTCGCAAAGCTTGTTGATCATTGACCAAAATCCCTTGTCATGTTCTTTAAATAACACATCAACATCGTTAAATAAAACAAGCCCGTAGTCACATTTCCTTTTTGAGGAATCTTTCACGTAATGCGTTGTGGTAAAATCTAACAGGGTATCAAGCAAATCTTTCTTGCTCCTGTTCATGTTTGGGTTAACTTCATATATCTGATAAGAGTTATCGTCGCCAGCAATCTCTCTCATGACCGTTTGTATCAACGTTTTCTTGCCTATTGCATTGCCTTGTAATATCATTAGTGGAACAAATTCACTTAAGTTAGTATTTGCTTCGCCATTTTTGTAGAAATTTGCACGCAAACTTTCGTCTTCTTCGAAATCAGGTACAATGAAGTTGGCAAGTTCATCAACAGATCCTTGCTGTTTATTGGAATTTATTCTGTTTAGTAAACGATTCCTTGAGGTAGGCTTTTCTAGGTTATGAAAAGATGTTTGAATCCAATTCTTGATTCGCAATTTCAATTTGGGTTCGATTAATACCTGTTTTAATGTGAGAGGCTTGAACAGTTGTGGCCATGTGAGAGTTGTATTCCTTTTGACATTTGTGCCTAGTAATTTGGGAGCTCGATAGCGAACGGGAATACAAGACGTTGAACTCCTGTCTTTCAACGTTTCATAATCAATAGGAAGAAAAATATGATTTAGTGGCGGTAGTATGCGTAGAGGAAGTGGGATTTCAACATTCTCATCCGACAGCTCTATGCCATCTACTGGGTAAATTGATTGATGTAACGGTAATGGTGGCTCTATCTCCTTCAGTTTAGAAATGCTATTCAACCTTTTGCTGGTATCGCTGGTCTCGTTCTTGAGCAAGTTCTTAATCTTTGAAGCTCTTTCATTGAGAAGCGATGATTTAATTCTCGATGTGGAAATTATGGAAATATCATCTTCTTGCTCATGTGAAACTGCAATTTCGGCATCATCAGTGTTTCTTTTGGAGCTCTTGTCACTGATCACAATAAGATCATCGTCCTCATTATCGCATTTTTCTTTGGTGCGTTTCATCATCAAAAACTCCTTTGCGGATCTGGGATTAGCGGAAGTAGCTTCAATTGGTTTCACAATAGAATGGTTTAAAAATATGACTGAAGAATCGTCGTGGTTGGATGTTCTGGCCTCAAAAGTGCCGCATTCAGCGTCATTTTCCTCATCGATGGTAATCTGTAGAGCATCTTGTCTTCTAACTTTTTTCCTGTTACCTGTCAATATGTCAGATAATGACACGTGCCTTTTCATTGGGGAAACCTTCTCTGAATTCAAGGGTCTAATGCTATGGTACCATACGATCCAGTGCAACGAAGATGGTCGGTGAAGGCCTTTAAATACATGAAGCCAGCAGCCAAATAATAATACTAAACTAATTTATCATCGCTAACGTTACGCGTTTGGCGTCTTTAAAAAAGAAGGAAAAAAAAAGAACTATTTACTCACTCTACTTCGTTATGAGACGACATATAATACTATACAGATGATGAAAGGCCACAGACTATGTTTAGTAGCGTTCCTTTAATCTAGATGCAACGGTACGTAAATTCCCGTAAACTTTACCTGGAGGGGAACCCAAAATTAAACTAACTACAGACTCTCTTGCCATTCTGATATGGGTGAACCCACCCAAAATGTGTATTTTAGAGTCGGCTAAGACTATCCTTGTCCTTGTAGCGTTTTCAATGGCAAACTTCGTTTTACCGTCTTTTCCAGCAATACGACCGATAGCTCTCGACAAATGGTCACCCGTTAGAGTCTTGACATCTTTGACCTCAAAAGTTTCGATATATAAATCATCTAGCCTTAATAGTGCGATAGAATCGTCTAGGTCAAATCCTAAAGTGAAGGCTTTGATGAAATCGGCCCCTTTTTGCAACGCACCAGGGTCTGTGGTAAATTTAGGATTCGTTCTTAGCTCTACCGATTTTGTCTTTAAATTCATTCTGACTTGCAACTTCAAGTGCTCAACCAATGGAGGATAAATTTTTGTCCAGCTGTTCCTCAAGGGTGTCATTCTGTGTGGTGGAACCATGATCTTCCTCGATTCAAATTTTATTTTGTTACCCTGTGTTTTACTAGCTGAAGTGAAGCGAGGCTTCCCCTGGTCATCGACCACTACGGTCTTAGATTCGCGCATTTTCTGACTACCGTCCTCGCTATCTCCCTCGTCTTTTGCTGTATTGTCGTTGGCATCATCCAATAGAACATCATCGTCATCCTCTTCGTCAATGCTTTCGGTATTATTTATTCCTATAATTCTACTACTGCCGCTGTCTTCTCCACTTGCAGGTGGCACGGTAGCCTTTTTCAAAGCAGTAGGTGCAACCATCTTATAGCTTATTTTCAGTTCAAGTATTTTCTTCTGCTGAACAGAAAATTATTTATTTACTGCTACTTGTTATTACTGCAAACTAAACTATACCTTTCATTGTGATGAGCATCGGGATTATAATAAGGAAAGAAAAAAATTTTTTTTTCTGAGTTTACACTTCCGTTATAGGTGATAAAAGACAAAACAGTCCTAACATTTTAATAATCGTAGAAGTATTAGCCCTTTCTTTCTTTTATATACCCTTACTTCTTTATTTTAGGTTTAAATGTTTCGTATAAAGGCATATATTGCTTTTTGTCACCTTTTTTTACTTCTCATTATTGGTTCTAACTGATCCTTGACCTACTCTGGAGGCTGCATGTTAGACTTATGTGGAAGATTTGCATCAAGAAGTATTAAAACAAAAGATACGTACAGATAATCAGGTGGTGGGAGGTTTATATAAATTCATGCTAGTCACACGTTTGCAGACCCCCATAATAAAGCGGTCACTGCTTCCAATTACAAGTCATCTCGTAAAACGCTGTATTCGCGCTTACATCGCTCCTAATCATGGAAATATCAGGTCTTTAATAGCACCCTGTAAGAGTTCATTGCCTGTTAGATGCTTGATCGCCCAAAGATACATGCGGTCATTTCCAACCAATGATAAGTTCACCACCAAGGCTTCCAATATTGAAACTATTTTACTAAGAAAAAACAATGAGCGAGAGTTCAAGCAATCGCTTCTGGCAGACGCAAAGAATTTTCAAGAAAGGTTCAAAATCAATTTAAAATGGATCCTTATTAAAAACAACAGGCCGTTCTCTCTGAACGAGATAAGTATTATAGCGTCTTGGCTGATATTGTCGCAAATCCTATGGCTCATTCTGAGCACCACCACTTTCATTTCGTTCTATCTTTTCGTCGTTAACTCTATTTTCAGTCAGGAATACATCTATGAGAAGAAAATTTATGAAAGACTTCTAAAGTTTTTGTTGAAGGATCATAAGCGCTCTGATCAAGATTTGGAAATCAGTTTTTCTCTAGAAGATAAAGCGTCAACGCTCGTACTCTCTCCAGACTGGGAGTCAAACTCGATACTCATCAAAAGGTTAAACGTCAAGGATGAAGATTTAGACCTGGATTTAAAATTTCACCACATCAACCTGAATGTTTCTTTGAAAAACTGGCTACTTGGTAGGGGACTAATTACAAACGTTTCCATATACGGTATTAGAGGATACTTGAATTTGTCCAATTTCATTAATTTGGTAAACTCCTTTCAGGGAGATCAAAAAACTGAGAATTTCTTGAAAACTTCAAATAATATTGAAATCACCGATTCAGAAATTTTTTTGAAACAATCTCTGAGTGCAGAGGAAGCTCCAAAGTTGAAATTTTCCATTTACAATCTATCTTTGCCACAACTAAGACTGAACCATTTTATTTCTGATATTCTGAGTGCCAAAACATTTTCCGGTTCAATAAATAACTCTCTTTTCAACTTATTCAAGAGGCAACAAAAGTTAACAGCAGTTATCGAAAATAATAACAAAAATAGGATGGCAACGTCGAAATTTGATTTTACGGATAATAATCAGGAGAATTACCGCACAGTGACTCATCAGGATGATCCAAATTACATAACGACGTTAAGATTGAACTTTATCGACATTAACGATTTAAAATTCAACGATGACGGCAAATTCAACTGGTTGAAAGACGGCCAAGTTGAAATACTTGCTGACATAATGCTAACAAACTCTAATTCTCATCTGTCATCGGAATCTAAATATGCAGTGGTGGACTTGAAGGTAACTTGTAAGGACTTGAAAACGACTTTTCCCCAGGAGCCTCCAGTATTATCGACAGGCGACAGTATCGTTTCGTTGGATGAACTGAAACCCATCATAACGTTTATCAATTCATATGAAGGGATGGCTAATCCTATATTGAAGGATTTCACAGAAAACGAAAGATTGAAGAACTCAATAATCTGGAGCTCGCCCAATGTCTCCATCAATAGGCAAAGGAAATCTTATCCTTTAACTACAAAAGTCACTTCCAATTCCGCAAAGGAAATCATCAAGTTTCATAATCAACCAAACACTGATGCAAACGAAATTGTTTTACGTTGTAAGATGGTCAAAAACTTGTCAGATTTACAGCTGATTAACATTAACCAAATATTAGACCAAATTACCATGGAACTATATGTTGATTTAACCAAAATAGTTGAAGATTGGGAGTTTAAAAATAAAAATGATTGGATGAAACAATGGGGCACCACATTTGCATCCCAATTATTGTTGTTTGGGTTCGGTGCCATGGTTTGACCATTTTTCTCATAATACCAGACTGAACTCTCTTGCATTTCATTTATCAAACAAATTGAAGAAAAAATAAAAAAAAAAAAAAAAGGGAAAGGGAAAACCAACAGCTAAACTGGAATTATCTCATTCGGAACATGCATAAAATATAATGTGTATATACTAAGTACTTTAAATTATATATTCAAGCCTTATCGTGACTTATTCTTTTTATCGCCATCAACTTTGCTGCCCGTCATTTTATCGATTTTTACGACCGGCATAAATGAGGCCTCTTCCACGTTTATTGCCTTATTTAATTTGGCGCCAATCCCCAGTCCATCCGGATGTATCCGCGAGGCATTTGGAATATCTTTGCTTCTGTTCTGTGCATTATCTCCTTTAGCATCCTCCTCAGAGTCACTTTCCCATCCCATACCCCGAAGTAATGCATCTCCAAATTCCTCGATAGGTACCTCGCTATATTCTTTTTCAGTCACATATTCCACCAAAGGGGCATCGTTTTTCTTTGCGTCCGCATTTTCACTCAGTTTGATCACTAGTTTCTTTTCAGAGGATGATTTTTCATCAAGGTCGAATTTATCAATACTTTGAATCTTTATCTTACTCTGAGATTTATGCGGAAGGCTTGTAATTTCTGCATTATCCCAATTAAATAAATTGACCTTCTGTGAAGAGGTTTTTTTTTTCGTTTTCTTGGAAACGTTCTTTTTCAAAGTTTTGTTCCCTAATTTAAGTGAAATTTTGCTCATTCTAACATCCTAGATCTGCATCTTGCCTTTGTACTCGCCATCGCTTGACAGGCATTTATTAACCGTGATAACCTGAAACAATTACTACTTGCTATATTTACAATTTTTTTCTAAATACGTTCGGGTAACAAATGATAGCGCCAGGCCATTGGTAACCAGTATGTTGCATTTTGTACCTTTAATGCGAGAATATTAGGAGGCAGGTAGTATAAGACAATATTTGATGTTAAGCCTTTGCTCCTCTTCTTCTGAATAATTCGCAAGTAGACACTAATTCAGTAATCGAGTAGTATAATGTCCGATTACTAAAGAATATCAATAGCGCTTTACCTACGCTTTAGCGGTTTTCTTGCTACAATTGTGTACTCTACATAGATTAATGATTCTGAACGCGGCAATTAAGGATTAAATTTTGAGCTGCGTACTGACTTTGTATCGGCCTACAATTGGAATACTTCAATATGAAAAAGGAACATACAACAAATAGTTAACCCGTGGCTTGGTTAACGAGCTATTCTTTTTATAATGATATCGTAGGTAGAACTATTTTTGTCGCCATTTAATAACTATAAGATACACATAACTGCACATGAAAGTGGCCTTATAGTAGTTCGATGGAATACACGGTGAGCCCTGGCTTAAAAGTCGTGAAATCATTAAAATCAAAATGGTCCAAATCAAAATGGAACAAGTAATGTCTTTTGGGTGTTAACTTAACAGTTTCATCTCTCTTTAATTTTTTCAACTCCGATGTCATGGAATTGGGAGCTATTAAAGTTAGTGGGGTGATGGCTCCACTTAAACGGAACCGCCTAATTGTTTCTTCTAAAAGTGGCAAATCACAGCCTTTGAGATCTATTACATGATTGGTACCTACACTGAATGCCGATTCATCTATCGACTCAACGCCATCCTGTGTATTAATAAGAGAAGAAACGGTGAGGTTATCACTCATATACATCCATGTCGGTGGTGAATATGTTTTCCACCATATGTGAACGCCCATTTTTTCAGTATTAAAGTGGTAGAAATCTGCCAAAAATTGGACTATTCCGCCTTGATGTGAGATTCCCATGATGAACGCCATGATTATGTTAAAAAATAGCCAAGTCCCTTGGAACAGTTTTTTGTTTACTAACGTCGAGCTGAAAGGTGTCCAATTTAAATTCGTCACAAATAGTGGAAGTAGCGGTACCAAAAATCTTAGTTCTTGATGTTGGAAAAGTGAGAGGAAAAGTAAGCCTGATACTATTGAGTAAGTAGACAATTTATCAAGTTTGTAACCGGACAAAATCGCTAGCAGCAATGTGGGACCCAGTATTTGAGGTAAATTAACCAGTAAATGAGTGTATCTTGGATGTAATCCATGTAATTGCAAATTCTGGACATTAAGGTTGTATTTTAAATTATTCAAAGGCGTAATAACAAGTCCCTTTCCGTTATTAAAAATATGTGTATCAATAAGAGCAAATATACCGGAGGAAAATAAAAATGAAATTAGAACTAAGGAAAAGGATTTCCAATGAATCTGGTAAAATTTCCAAAATAATATCAAGCATGGTAAGAAAATAAATGCAGGAAAGGTAACTCTATTAAAAACGCCAAGACTAAGCATATGTCCCAATAAAATCGACTTTTTGAAGTTGTTTGTATGAATATTCTTGTCGTTCATCATATTTTCCATTACGGTCAAAGTCGTCATCAAAATAAGTGTTTCTATGGAGTTGGAAAACGTGTGTGTTTGATACGTCCAGGTTACGTAGGAAGTTAAAAGTAGACCTTTTTTGATAGATTGTACGGCCTTCCTGTCATTCCTTATCAATTTGGGTATCACAAAATGATAGCACAACAGGAGCATTACATAGTTTTGTAATCTCATCAAATACAGGATTAATATCGGATTGTTCCGAACCTTGGAAAAAGATTCTAAGATGGTGAACAATGGTCCGTAAATCAGTAGTAAGGGAGCGTAACTTCTAGCAGCAAATTTGGGTTCAAACTCCCACGGGATCGTACCTTTGGCCTTTGTGAATTGCATAGCCAAAATTTCGATGCATTGGAAATGTTCATCTGGATGAATATACGATGGACCCAGGCCTAGCATTAGCCCGATGGCATATACTAAATAAGGCCACCATTGATAACTCATCATACACATCCAAGTACCTGATTTATTTTTGCCGAATAATAATTCAATGATGTCTTATCACACATATAGTTATTCAGGCTTTCTGCCCTGTGTTTTCATCTTTGTATTACTTTAGATTGTGCGCATCTCGCGAAATCTTCACAGCTTCAGAATCGAACTTGTCGCCTACATAAGTAAGTTTTCTCAGCGCCCTAATTGCAAAGGCGACTTTATGAGTTCCGTTGGATCAGTACTCCTTTATGAGATACATAAATATATTAGTTGGTCCTTTTTAACTCTATCTGTGGCTGATTGTACGTTTTGCCAACAATACAGCCCGTACATAAAAAGGTAATACAGCGTTTATAAAACCATTCGCGCCATAATGCACGTATAAAAACACTTGTAGTAGTATATGAGTGGCATCTATCGAGGAGTTACTGCGCCCTATAACTACTTAAACGGCTATAATTTTGGTTGATTATCATTGTGATATTGTTGTTACCCGCATGATGTTTTTTCTATAGTCTAAAGATCTTTAAAACCTACTTAATAAGAAAGAGAAGAAAGACTTCGCAAAGGACGGATATCAAATCAAAAAAAACCAGTATTAGCACTAATAATAGCCTATCCATGTCGCAGAAAATTGGACACAGTGGTTTGGCGTTTGCACGCCTTTGGCACCATGTTGACGTTGCCCGTGACAAGAGAACATTAGGTAGATTGGCTTCAGCGATTGCAATTACCTTGATTGGTAAACATAAGCCTGTCTACCATCCATCGCAAGACTGTGGAGATTACGTGGTGGTAACTAACTGCCAGAAAATACGCGTAACAGGTAAGAAATTTGAGCAGAAGACCTACTGGTCTCATTCGGGTAGACCTGGTCAACTTAAGTTACAGACAATGGAAAAGGTTGTTGCCGATAAAGGGTTTGGAGAGATCTTAAAAAAAGCAGTTAGTGGTATGCTTCCCAAAAATAAACTGAGAAAGCAACGATTAGACCGTTTAAAAGTTTTCGATGGAAGTGAAAATCCTTATAAACAAAATATTACCGCTTTTGCCAATGAACAATCATCAATACCAGAATCTCTTAAAGAATCAATTTTCAACCAATTGAAATAGCTTAGTGAAACTATTCTGTGACCATTTTTTATATATCCTTTTTGCAGTTTCCAACCCATGTATATACTTGTCTGTTATGTAGTTCAAATCAAAATGCGCAACGAAATTTCTTTCTTTTATAAATACTTAACAAATTCAAAAATGTGTAGCCACAATATTATCCCGAAATGAACACCGTATATTTTTCTTATAAGTTTTTACATAAGTTATTATTTATGACTTGGATATTTAGGGTTTTCCGCTAGAGTTCATTAATATATTTTGAAAAAATTAAATTCTTACTTGATAATATGCAAAACGGGGACTAGAAATAAAGGCTAGGAGTCCCATTTTATTTATTATTTTTGATAATTTTTTGAATGCTTGAAAGTTCTCTCGGTTTATCCGAAGGGATGCCACGTCTTTTTTTTTATATTGCTATCGCCCACTCGTTTGCTCTTCTTTTAGCAAGATCAGCATAGATAATTTTTTTTATTATTTTACTTTCCTAAAGTTACAACATTATTTCTCAAAAATCTCTCGAACGATCGGTATATAAACGTGGTGTAATGTTCATGGCCATCAGTTCTTGGAATAACAACTTTGCAGCGTATGGAATATGAATTTGGTAGATATCTATCTTGTTATCACATCCCTTACATTCGAATTGGTTATGATTTAATTTAGCGATAACAGTCATCAGCCCGCAAATACCACAAATATGGACTCTAAAGGCGTCGGATGCTTCCATTAATCTCTCCTTCAAGAATGAGGCAGCACCATGAGCAATCATACAATCACGTTCCATCTCACCGAATCTTAAACCACCGTCTCTTGATCTACCCTCTACTGGCTGTCTTGTCAATACTTGCATTGGACCACGTGCTCTGGCATGGATCTTGTCATCCACCATATGTCTTAATCGTTGATAATATGTGGGACCAAAGAAAATTTGGGCCATTAGCTTTTTACCCGTGTGACCGTTATACATAACTTCAAACCCACGAGATTGATACCCATGTTCACGCAGTAGTTTAGATATACCTTCTACTGTAATGTCTGTGAAAGGAGAGGCATCACCTTCATTACCGGATAGTGCTGCGACTTTACTCAACAAACATTCAATTAAATGGGCAACAGTCATACGAGATGGAATAGCGTGAGGATTAATGATTAAATCCGGAACAATACCTTCTGCTGTAAATGGCATATCTTCTCTACGATATGTGATACCAATAGTACCCTTTTGACCGTGACGAGAGGCAAATTTGTCACCAATTTGAGGAACCTTTGTAGTTCTTACGCGAACTTTAACAAATTTTAACCCATCTTGGTTTGTTGTGACTAAAACTTGATCAACGATACCGTTTTCGGTACTTCTCAATGGCGTAGAAGCATCACGTTTAGAATGGTATGCGGTCCTTTGACCGAGTTCTTCTTCATCTGGTGAAATTGGTGTGGTTTTACCAATAATCACATCTTCTCCTGAAACTCTGACACCAGGTGCGATTAGACCGTCATCGTCTAACTTATCGTATGTACCATGTTTCATTCTTAGAGTGTTTGTACGTTGTGGTTTCTCAAAAGTCTCCGTTATAGACATACCGTACTTCTTTTCTTGATCCATATAGGATCTGAAAAATAGGGATCTGAACAGTCCACGATCAATTGAAGACTGATTCATAATCATAGAATCTTCTTGGTTATACCCCGAGTAACATGCAATAGCGACAATGGCATTTTGACCTGCAGGTAATTCTCTGAACTTTAGGTATTCCATTGCACGTGTAGTACCCAATGGTTTTTGAGGGTAGTATAGAATATTGGCCATAGTATCCATACGCACATTATAGTTTGTTAGGAACACACCCATAGCTTGCTTACCCATTGCAGATTGGTAAGTATTACGTGGAGATTGATTATGGTCAGGGAATGGGATAATGGATGCGGCAACACCAAGAATCATAGATGGATGAATCTCACAATGCGTAAACGTTGTAGCATGGTGTGATACTCTGATACGTTTGGCAGGGTCAACATCGAGATCATTAGCCTCATTAGCCTCTGCAGGCTCGAGATCTTCCGGTTGCATAGCGATCAATATAGATTCTTCTTCTTCAGCATCAATGTATTCCACTAAACCTTCGTTTAATAATGAAGACCACGTATATTCTTCTGCATCTTCAAATCCACCTTCAATATCTTGATATTCGGTAGCCATCAGTTTAGCAATATGGCCCTTTCTTACCTTTAATTCCTTATGGCCCAGTGATTCATCGTCCTCAACAATAAATAATGGTCTATAAACTCTACCGGCATCTGTAAATATTTTTAGCTCCTTTTCACGAATATCCCTAATCATGGAGACTTCTGGATTGATATCACCCTTTCTTCTCAATGTTCTCAGGGTTTCCATTAATCTGGCTGGATTTCTGTGAACACCGTGCCACACACCATTAACGAAAACTCTTGTGGCGTCTGGTGATTGATGTGGTACGTAATCTTCTAGTGGTTCCATACCCCACTCACTTAAAAAGGTGATTATAGGCATTGGATCTGTACCAACAGAAATACAAGACATCAGTGATAGATTTTTAACTAAACCACACGCTTGACCTTCTGGAGTTTCTGCAGGACAGACCAACCCCCAATGTGTATTATGCAATTGACGTGGTTTGGCTAATTTACCATCACGACCGATAGGAGTGTTTGTTCTTCTTAAATGTGATAAAGTGGAAGAATAAGTGTAACGGTTCAAAACCTGAGAAACACCTGCCCTTGAAGACATGGCTTTTTTTTGTTCACCCCAGTTACCAGTGGCCAAAGCGTACTTCAGCCCTGATGTTATGGTCTTTGCGTTAATGGCTAATTTCATGTTAAAGTCATGGGCTTCCTCTACAGTTCTTTGCATATAACGGAAAATGTCTTTAGTTAATTTTTTGAATAAAGTCTTGAAAAGTTGGGCCAATAATGGACCTGCCAAATCTAATCTTTTTTTCCCGAAATGATCACGATCATCTTGGTCTTTACGATCTAAAGCACATAGTAATAATCTGTTTATCATATAGCCTAAGAAAAATGCCTTTCTACTTTCAAAACCTTCTAACTGAGTAATATGAGGTAAGAATTCTTTTTGTAAAATGTCTTTTGCGTACTGAATTCTTTTTTCTTTCTTGATACCAAGGGCAGTACCACGGCGACCAATAAAGTCCAATGCAGTTTCACGATCTTGAATAACAAACCCATCTTCAACACAAGGTTTAAGCATTTCTAACATTTGCCAATCATTTACGTCGTAGCAAATATGTTCTAAAATTTCACCATCTGGAATAATACCTAGAGCTCTGAATATGATTACAATAGGAATATCCTGTTTGATATATGGTAAAGTGGCTTTAATGGTACGGGCTGAACTACCTTCACGACCATAAAGTTTGACTTGAAGGGTACTGATAAACCTGGAACCTTTTTCAAGAGCAGATCTAATTTCTGCCACATGAGAAATTGGAGATGGGGCGGCCTTCTTGAACACTTGAACAATATTACCTGCAGAACGCTCTTGTGCAATTAAGACTTTTTCAGAACCGTTGATGATAAAATAACCACCCATATCAAAGGGACATTCTTTCAATTTATATAAATCTGATTCTGTAGCCTCGCTTAGGTAACAGTTCTTTGATCTTAACATAATAGGTAAACGACCAATAAAAACTTTTCCACTTTCGCTGTCATCTTCAGATTCTTCGGCGATTAATTCATATTTCAATTCCCTACCTGGAACATCAACAGCTTCATACGTTCTCTTTTTAACATCAACAAATAAACCAGATGAATATGTCAAGTTACGTAAACGTGCTTCTTGTGGATACAGCGCATGAGTAACACCATCAGATTCATTTACCATAGGCTTTGTGACATAGATTTTACCAAAACTAATTTCATACTTTCTACTGATGTTATCCGATTCGGTGGTATGTTGTGCCAATTGCTCTAAAATCAAAGTAGAATCCTCGCAAATAATGTCTTGTAAGGTATAATCTACGAATTGATTGAAAGAGTCAAGCTGTTGGGAAACTAACCCTTTTTCGCGAAAAAACGCGGATATAACAGCCCACGAATCTTCTGCAGTAATTGGTGCACTTTCATCCTCGAATCCATATGGGTCCTCATCATAATACTTTTCTGAGTTTGCAAGATCAGACATCGTTATAGTTTTTTCTGTACTTGACTGCGTTCTTTTTTTCCGGTCTAGGTTTCTATAATATGGAGCGTATACGATTTCTTATTTCGTTGCTGTGTTCTTTTTACTTCTTCCTAATTATTACTTTCTTCCTTTAGAAATATACGATATGCAATAATTATCCGAACTGTCTGCAAATCTGAGGAGAAGGAATGAGTGCAATATCCAAATACCCTGATATTATAAATCTGCTCCCTACTTAGACAAATCACGATGCTTTATAGTTGCTAAAAGTAGTGGCCAGTTTATTTTGCATGAAGTACAACTCACTTCTTGTTTGTTCGCCACTTTTTCAAAAGCTACTACGAAAGTGAGGAAGAAAAAAAAT